>NC_134536.1:164477740-164792615 GCF_050624435.1 Tenrec ecaudatus
GGAGGAGGCAGGGTAAGCGATGGGACATGGAGGGGACCGCAGTGGGTGAGTTGAACCGAAATGTGTATACCTTGAGGCTGTTCAGCTGATGATCTACTCTGTAAGCCTTCCCCAAATTCTTTTTTTTTTCTTTTTGTTTATTTTTCCCCAAATTCTTACTAAAAACTTCTTTTAAAAAGTGTTAGAGAAGGGAAGTGATAAAGATTTTGACCAGGAAACAAAAGAAAAATGAAAAGACAAGAGCGAGGTGTAGCAGGTCAGTAACGTCGAGCAAAGACAGGAGCTGCCGAGGTTACTGGAGTTCGGCTTCCCCTTGCCCAGGTTGGTCAAAGGCCTGCTGGGGCATCAGAGGCCTGGTGGGGGCTTGGCACCATGGCCACTAGGATCTCTTAGGCCCCACCCTTGAGAAGTCCTTACCCTTTGGCAGGGGTGGGTGCAGTCAGTGAAATGACTCCAAGGGACATTAGGGATTGTGTATCCCTAAACTTCAGACTGAGTAGGGGTCACACTTGGCGGGAAACCTCTCAGGCCCTTGTGAATATCCTTCCAGTCCCATGGGACCCCCTTCTTGCGACCTGCACTCTTGTGCTTCCTGCAGAAAGTGACAGGGATTCAGGTGCCACATGCATGGTGGGTTCCGCACCCAGCATGGCGGCCCCACAGCACAGAGCAGACCTACCCCAGAGGCTTTGTGGCTGTCCTCTCCATGGGCCCACATCACCAGGCCTTTCCTCCGTGGGGCTGCTGGGAGAGTCGAGCCATCAACCTTTGTGTGAGTGGTTGAGTGCAACCAGCACCCTCTGCAGGGAGATGCTGGGATTACATTTCCAGTGACCACCTGTCACTGCTGAGTTAGAGGTGAAGACCTGGCTTCCTGTCCTCTGGGGGGGGGGGGGGCCCTTCTGAGGAGAGTCCCTGGCAGGACTGAGCCCCAGGGGACCACAGCTCATTCCCTATCAGTTGGCCCCCTCCTCACTTTCCCTGCCTCCCTCTCTTCCATCCCTCACTTATCCTTCCTGGGATTATCTCCCCAAGAAACTTCTGCCCCCCCCCCCCCCCCGCCCAGGCCTGGTCTCAGGGTCAGCTTTGAAGGGGAACCAACTTTTCCATGACTTGCTGTGTCGCTCTGGGCAAGAGAAATGGTTCTGAACCATGATGGCTCCTGAGGTAGTTAGTTTATGGTGCCAACCTGGCTGCTAAACGCACGTGCGGTTCATTGAAGGGTGGAGGGATAAATGGCTCGGTCAGCCTCGCCTTTTGAGTTCTCGGGTCTCTTGCTTTCTGATGGTCGGACCAGAGTGCAGCTGCCTTAGCCAGTTCCCTGCTTCAGCTGGAAAGGTTCACTTCCTGCAAGACATCCCCGAGGAGAAGCTGCATGGACCTACCCCGATGCAGCCCTGGGTGCTGGAGCAGCCGTGTGGAGACCCCTGCCAGCGCTGAGATGCTTACACGTTCACTGACTCGGCTTTCCTCCTGCAGTCGGCATCATTGTGTCTGTTTTGTGAGATGGAGGAGGACTTTGTGGATTGGTGTTGGACATATGGGTTAATGTTGGACTTGTGGGCTTGGGTAGCACTGGGTTGGGATGTTTTCTTGATGCGCACTTAACCTTTATATAAAACTCTCTTATGCACGAGTTTCTGTGGACTTGTTTCTCTGAAGTACCCAGACTTACATAGCTGCCTCAGCAGTCAAGTGTCTCCTTGGTGCCCAGCTCCCAGCTGTGGGTTGGGGAGGGTGAAGCACAGCCAGGGACTGGCACTGTCTCTGGAACTGCTCTCATGGACCCTGACTTGCGTGATACTCTAGGGATGCACGAGGCAGGACAAACCTGTATGAGCAGGACGGCCCCACAGAATGGGCGGGCCGTCGTGGGGACGCTGGACTTTGGTTGGTTATCATGTGTCAATATTGGCTCATCCATTGTAGCAAAGGTACCACGCCACTGCAAGGAGTTAATGATAGGGGAAACTGTGCTGGTGGAGGGAGCCCTGGTGGCGTAGGGGTTATGCATTGGGCTGTGATCCCAAAGGCCAGCAGTTCGAAACCACTAGCCACTCTATGGGAGGAAGAGGAGGCATTCTACTCCCCTAAAGAGTTACAGTCTTGGAAACTTTCAGGGGCAATTTAACTCGTTTACAGTGAGTTTGGGTTGGGTTGGCTTGAGGTGCACGGGAACTGTGTCCAATTGTGCTGCCAACTAAAAGCTGTTCTACAGAATCAAATTATGTGGTTAAAAAGCCCAACAGGTAAAAAGCAATCTCTGGGCAGATCGAAGACGGCTGGAGCTCTCTCTGGAATTGCTCTCCCAGGACGGTAGCAGGACCCAGGATCTTAGCCTGCCCACCTGCCAGGACAATCCGCTAATGAGCGGGACAGTGATTCAACCACTGGGACCCCGTGCATCTACCTGGTCCAGGAACCCAGAGGGTCCAGCGCAGCCAAGACAGAACTCAGTAAGTCAGAACCTCCCCGTAGACCAGGTGGTTCTACTACTACCTGCTCTGGGTGCTTCTTTCTACAGAAAAAGGGGATAGGAGGAGATCAGGATCCCATCCCCACAGTCCCCACTACACGCACGCACGTGAACACGCACGCGCACACTCCAGACAGCTAGTCCTGCCTGCTCATGTCCCACCGCCCTGCGCAGTCTGGACGTGCCTGAGAGCAGAAGGGCACCTTCTTTCCTCACGTCTCATCCTCCAGAATCTGGCTGTGACGTTCTTGGTATTTTTCGGGGTTGATCGGATTGCTTCTCTCCATTTCAGGCCCCTAACACACGCGCGCACACACATGCGCACACACACGCGTGCACACGTGCACAAGCGAGTGAGCCAGCGAGTCCTGGTGGGGTAGTGGGTTATGACTCGGGCTCCTACCCTCAAGGTGAGCAGCTCAAAACCACCAGCTGCCCTGTGGGAGAAAGAGGAGGCTTCCTTCTCCCCTAAACCTTCACAGTGTCCTGGAAACCAGCAGGCAGGACCCTGTCCTCTAGGGTCACTGTGGATTGGAATCAGCTCGATGGCGGTGAGTTTTGAACACACACTCGCGCTCACACACCTGTGCTCCCCAGCTCCAGCAGCTCCCCTTGGGGCAGGTTTCAAAGGCCAGGTCCCTCCGGCGGAAGCCCGCGGTGCCGTGTGGGATCACCCTACGAGCAGGGTCACGTGGCACGTGTGCTCCTCTGGAGCGAACAGTTTCATTCCCCCCACTCCCTCCTCATTCCACATCAAAGGTTCTGCTTCCAGGCCTGGCGGGCATCTCTCTCTCTCCCCGGGTGCCACCGCACCTTCCTACAGAATCAAAGCCTCTCTTCTCATGCAAGACTCTCCCCTTTCCAAGGGCCCCTTCCACAGGTGATGGCTAGCCCGGTGAGACACAAGGTACGCAGTTCGAACCCACCATTGGCTCCTTTTGAGGAGGGTGTGGTTGTCTGGGTGGGAAAGAGCCTGAGTTGCAATCCAGTGGCTTGGGTTTGGGGGCCAGCAGGGACCAGATGTGCAGGTAAGCATGGGCTTGCGTGTGCTTTCTTATTCATCTGTAGTGAACACTTATGTGTCTTTCACCACATCAAAGACTGCACTACAGATGAGTAAGTAAGCACGAGTAAGCCTGTGCTTACCTGGCTTCTTGGGTCATCCAAGCACCCACAGATGGCTTCTCCCTGCCCAAGAAAAAGACTAAACCCTTCCCCCATGGCCACAAGGCCCTGTGTGACCTCACCTGTCACCATCAAATCATTGTACTCCTTCCAGCCGGAGCGCTCTCCCCATCTGCTCACGGGTCAAGGGTCACTTCCGCAGGAAAGCCCTCCTGTCCCCCACAGCCTCGCCACACCCCACGCAGCCACGGCGCAGAGCGTCACGTTGCTCTAATGTATAGCAGTGATTCAGCTCCACATCCGGACGTGAACTCCAGGAGGGCAGGCACATTGTGGAGGGGCTGAAGGCGGTCCTTGCACAAACCAGACCCGGTGGCCCTGGAGGAAATTCACCTCCTCTGACTATGCGTCCTCACAACGGGTGGGGGTGAGGTGCTTTGCAGAGTCTAGGGCCTGGCCGCCCCAGGAGTTCAGGCCCTCTGGTTGGAGGTGGGCACTGTGCCCTGCCAGCCTCAGCAAGACCAGCTCTGTTCCCCTGGGGCTGGAGGAGCCCGATGGGGTGTGGGAGATGGAAGAGGCCCAGGGCCCCCTCCTCTCCCGCCCGCTGCTCTCCATCTGGCTCGCAGCCTCCCCCGCTGCCCAGAGACAAGGGCGCCAGTGTCTGCCAGCGGCTCCCTGCTCCTGGGCAAACAGCGGGCCTTTCTCTCCTGCTCCCTGCAGGAGTGCCTGGGCCGTGACCCGTCCCTGCCCCCTGTGAAGGGCAGGCGCCCCCCTCCAGGAAGGTCCTTCTGAGTCACCCAGTGAGAGAGGCTGGGTCATCAGTGCCAGAGCAGGTCCTGCTTGGGGGTGAGCTTCTCCAGTTTAGCCATTTCCAGCTGCGGCCGGGCAGCCTGGGCGAGGGCCCCATTGGAAGGCCTCACTCTTGCCAGGGTGGATGTGGGCCGAGGCTGGAGGCCTGGGCCTAGCCCAGGTGGACCACATCATCCTCTTCATCTCCTGGCTGACAAAAGCTGCTCCTCCCTGGCCCTGGCCCTCACTCTCACCTTGGCCCCGGTCTTGTCTCTCGCCCTGGCTCTGGCTCTTGCCCTGGCCCCGGGAGGTTTGGCGAGCTGTTGCCCTATCCCATAGGCACACAGGGCTGACCCCCCCTCTGCTGGCCCCCTCCCTTGCTGCCGCGTGGGCTGCTGAGGCCTGCGTATCCTCGAAGAGACCTGGGCTGCTTCCTGCAGTCTGAGAAGCCACGGACTGGGCAGGGGTGGCCTCTCCAAGGGCTCCTACCAAGGGCACTGACCTCAGAGGACGACTGGGGACTTGAATCACACCCGCCACCCCCACTGTGTCAACAGCTCACACTCAAGGGGATTCATAGCCCTGCCCTGCCCTGCCCTGGGACTTCCTCCTTCTGGCCAGCGAGGGTCCCAGGCCCTCGGTAACTGTCTGGCAAATGAGGGAGGAGGCTTGGGAGGCCTGCTCTGTGATCAGTAATGGTCTGCCTCCCAAAGTCCCCTCGTTGGTCATTCATTGTTTTCCTGTTGGGAGAACCCCCCGCCCCCTCCTCACTAGGCCAAGAACGGCCATGGCAGAGAAGCGGCCCTGGCAGAGCTACAGTGGCTCCTTAGGCCATGTGGACTCGTAGCCACCGCTCTAGACCCACAGCTTTTTGTTCTGCCCTTGCCTTGGGCCTGACTGTCCACTCAAAGGTTGTTGGTTGAAACCCACCCAGAGGTTCCTCGGAAGAAAGGGCGGGTGAGCTGTTCTGTTGGAATGCCTTTGAGCACAGTTCTACCCTGCACCACGTGGGGGTGCCGGGAGTCGGGGTGTCACGGCAACTTTTAAACAAACAAAAAACA
Organism: Tenrec ecaudatus; assembly: GCF_050624435.1. NCBI lineage: Eukaryota > Metazoa > Chordata > Mammalia > Afrosoricida > Tenrecidae > Tenrec > Tenrec ecaudatus. The sequence continues at coordinate 164,483,192 of NC_134536.1, forward strand.
AGCAACCACCCCTTGGGGGACCATTACCAGTCTCAGGGTACTGTCAGGACCCTACTGCTGTGGGTCTACATTCTGATTTCACGCACGGGGAAACCGAGCCAAAGAAAAATGGGCCCTTCTCTATGCAGCTGGTGCATGGTTGGAGTTAGGACCCAGGCCACCTTGACTGGGTCTGTGAATGTGCCCTGGGAGGGGTCCCCTTGGCCTCAGAATCCAGGAACCCTTTGGAGGGGGGGAGTACAAATGGCTAACACGTCTGGCTGCTCACCAAGAGGTTGGAGCTGCTGGTCCACTCCGAGGTGCCTCAGAAGAAAGGCCAGGCAATCCACTCCTGGAAAACCAGCCAAGAAGAGCAAGCTTGGAGGGGGAGGGGCTCCCCCCACCCCGTGCGTGACCTATGGGAGCCCCAGGGGTCGATTGCTTTTATGTCTTTCTTTGGCCACCATGTGCTAGGGCTCTCTAGCTGCCTGGACAGAGGTCAGTTCCCCTCTGGTCCCTTGCATGTGGTAGGTGGTCAGCAAATGTCTGAAACAGATAGGGGCCTGGTGCTGGGGGAAGGGGACAGAACCGGTTCTGTCTGATGTCTCTCTAGTCCAGTGGTTCTCAACCTTCCTAATGCCACCACCCTTTCATACAGTTCTTCACGCGGTGGTGACCCCTCCCCCCCAACCATAAAATTATTTTCGTTGCTACTTCATCATGGTCATTTTGCTTCTGTGATGAATCGGGCAACTCCTGTGAAAGGGTCGTTCGACCCCCCTAGGGGGCCGTGACCCACAGGTTGAGAACCGCTGCTTTCGGCTTTCCCAGAGGGGGAGTGTGTAGAGGTGAGAGTGTGAGGGTGTGTGAGGCTCCTGGGGCAGGCAGCCCTGCGCAGGCTTCCTGGCTGTGGCTAAGTGGTTGGTGTGGGCTGGGGTGCCCGCCCAGGGAGGTTATGGCATGGGGAAGGAATTCTCTGGGAACCCCAGCGGGCCTGGGCAGGCACCCCACCCACAGCGGTGACCAGGCAGGGTGGCTGCTACACTGAGTCAGCCCTTCTGGCCTGACTCCGCCCACCCCTCCCCTGCAACCGGCTCACGAACAGGGTGCAGAGGAAGCCCATGAGGACTCCCTGTTATCTGCCCCAAACCACGAGACTGTCAGACAGTGCAGTGCGGCTAGCATGGGCGGGGGCTTGGTGGGGCGCGGAGGGGGGGGGGCGGCGTTCTCCTCGGGTCGCAGAGAGGCTGTGAAGGAACAGTCAGTACCAAGGGTGAAGTCTAGACAGGGTGTGATCCCCGTTTACAAGGCCCACAAGGTTGCAGAGCAGAGCCGGAGGCGAGGCGGGTAGCCTCCAGAGGGCGGGTGGGTGAGGGGTGGGGTGCAGCTAGGCCTGTGATGGAGGGTGCAGAGCTGGCAACGCCTCCCCACACTCTACTTCCTTTTATCCTCCCCACCCCACTCAGAGTCCTGGGTCCTCCTCCTCTGCTTCTCTTACCCCCTCAGGCCCCAGGAACATGGAGAGTGGAGGAGGGGACTGGGGGGGGCTGGGGGGGGTCTTCTGGCTGGGGTCTTGGAGCTTGGGGGTTGTCTTTGTAACACCACAGTGGGGGTGCTTTAAAGGATGGCAATTTATTTTCTCACAGTTTAGGGTCAAGAGTCTGAATTTCGGGCTCAGGTCTGCGGGGGGGGGGGGGGGTGTCGGGGGGGTGAGTGGGTGGGGGTTGTCTCAGTCTCTGTCAGTGTCTGTTCTCAGCTCCCTGGGGATCTCCTTGTGACACTGTCACCGGGTTGAGCTGCTGGCCTGGGCACTGCCATCTGTTCTCTGCATCGCCAAGCTGATTCGGTTTAAGGGGCATTGCACCTATCACGGGCATGGCCCCCTTCACATGCCAAAGAAACCCCTGTTTGCAAATGGGATGATACCCACAGGGACAGGGGGGCAGCATTCCAGGCTCTATTTTGGGGGAGACAGAGTTCAGTTCATACAGGGATGAATGCTTGGAACATCTTTACTTTTTATTTATTTTTAAGGTTATAATTTATTTATCTTTAAGGTTTCCATGCCAGGTTACACAGCCACATCGTTTAAAAATAGACTCACTTCAAAAAGATGGGGGCAAAGTCATTTTCCCTCGCCCAGCCCCGGCCTTGAGGTGCCCCACCCGCACTCACAGCTTCCTGGGTACCCTGAGCTTGGGTTTCTGACGGGCACTTCTCATCCCTCGGGGACAGACTCACAGGAGAGGCTGGTGCCAAGGGGCTGGCTGGTGCTGACACAGCCACCACTGAGACTGGGGCCCTGGCCAGGCTGGCTGGTTGTCACCATGATGATGGTGGCCTCCTTCCTGGGTCAGAACTGGGTCCCAGCCGAATAGCTCCCCACTGAAGCCCCTCAGGAGGGGCGTGGTACATCAGTGGGCCCTTCTCCCAACTCCTTAAAGCCACCCTGGCAGCCTCCCCTCCCTGCCTGGGGCCCAGGTGTCCGACACTCTAAGCCGAGGCTCCCACCGACTCCCCTTATCTCCCCGTGCGATTGATGTACTTCCTCTAACCGTCCTTCTCCTGGACACTTTCATTCCACAGAGATTTATTAAGCACTTGCTATGTGCCCGGCCTGGGAGCTGGACACAGTGTCCCGAGCAAGGAGCTAGTGGAGACACCAAGAGAAGAGAAATGAGAAGCCAAGAGGTGTTTGATATCCCTCTGATCGTGGGGAATAAAGTAACTGCATGCTTAAAGGCCCAGGAATGTCTAGTTTTCAGGAGCAAGTGTTTGGGAGGGAACATTCATACGCAGCTGAGAACGTCAGTCAGACCACTTGAGAGAGTCGCTTGGCAATTACTAGGAACTGGATGGAGGAGCCTGCTGGCATAATGGGCTGGGTATTGGGCTGCTAACCACAAGGTCAGCGGTTCAAAACCCCCAGCTCCTTGGGAGAAAGACGGGTTTATCTACCGTCAAGAGTTACCGTGAATGGGCATCGAGCGGATGGCAGTGGGTTAGGTTTGAGCAGATGATGCGCCCCCTTCTGATGTCGCCATTCTACTCTCTTTGTACGTTTTCACTGTAGAACAGGGTCCTCTGCACGTTCTGCCAGAGATTCTCAAGGAGAAACACACCGACCCTGAACACACGCACCCACAGCCTCCGATCAACACTTCCCCCGTGGTGCGCCACCTACCCTGAGATTCTCTCGCCCATTTCAAGACTTAGCCAAATTCTGATCTTCATCCTCGAAATTGATGTCACCACCCATCAACATCCAGTTGACTGACTCGCGGTGGACCTGTCTGTCACAGCCGGGCTGGGCTGCGCAGGGCTCTCTGTGACTGGTCTTTGGGTTGCAAGCAGGTTACCCGGTCTTTCTTCTGCGGCACCTCCGGGTGACTTTGACCTGCCGAGGGTGTTAACCGTTTACAGGGCGGCCCCCGGTGTGAACAGCTCAGACCTAGAGACTCTCAGGTGCGGGTATATTGAAGGAGGCGGGAAGGCTGACTGCAGCGTTGTGCTAACAGCAAACATTGGGGCGAGCCTCGTACGTTGACCAACAAAATGGACAAAATGGTTTTGGAATGGGCTCCCACATCTCAGGTGCATTTATCAGAAGGTACAGAAGAGTCGCCCCTGCACAGGAGGGGCTATCCCCCCCAAACCCCTGGAATTTCTTTTCTTTTCTGAATCATTTTATTGGGGAATCTCACAGCTCTTATCATAATCCATCCATCCACCCATTCATCCATCCATGCATCCATCCATCCATTGTGTCAAGCACATTTGTACATATATTGCCCTCATCATTTTCAAAACACTTTCTTTCTACTTGAGCCTGCCCTTGATATCAGCTCCTCGTTTCTCCCCTCCCCACTCCCTCCCTCATGAACCCTTGATAATTTATGCATTTTTTCACCTATGTCTTACACCAACCGCTGTCTCCCTTCCCTCACTTTTCTATTGTCCATCCCCCTAGGAAAGGGTTATATGTAGATCACTGTGATCGATTCCCCTTTCTCCCCACATCTTCCCCTTCCCCTCCTGGTATCTCTATTCTCATTATTGGTCCTGAGGGGTTTGCCTGTCCTGGATTCCCTGTGTTTGGGGCTCTTATCTGTAGCAGTGTACATGCTCTGGTCTAGCCGGATTTGTAAGGTAGAATTGAGGTCATGATAGTGGGCAGGGGAGGGGGGACGAGGAAACATTAAAGAACTAGAGGAAAGTTGTATACTTCATTGGTGCTATACTGCACCCTGACTGGCTTGTCCCTTCCTTGTTACCCTTCTGTGAGGGGATGCCCAATTTTCTACACATGGGTTTTGGGCTCCACTCCGCTCTCCCCTTCATTTACATTGATATGATTTTTTTGTTTTGGGTCTTTGATGCCTGATACCTGATCCCATCAGCACCTCATGATCACACAGGCTGGTGGGCTTCTTTCATGTGGACTTTGTGGCTTCTGAGCTAGATGGCCACTTGTTTATCTTCAAATCTTTAAGACCCCAGATGCTCTATCTTTTGATAGCCGGGCACCATCAGTTTTCTTCACCACATTTGCTTATGCACCCGCTTTGTCTTCAATGATTGTGTCGGGAAGGTGAGCATCATGGAATGCTGGATTGTTAGAACAAAGTGTTGTTGTGTTGAGGGAGGACTTGAGTTGAGGCCCAATGTCTGTCTGCTACCTTAATGCCAAACCTATAGCTATAAGCACATAGATCTATTCCTCTCACGTGATATAAAATATATTTACATATGCACATGCCCATATTTAGACCTCTATACATGTCCTTTGCCTGCTCGCTCTTCCCTCTATTTCTTTTTACTTTCCTCTTGTCCCACTGTCATGCTCAGCCTTCATTCAGGTTTACTAATTCCTCGTGGCTACATTGCCCCTCATTAAGCCCCGCTAGGCATTCTACGCCTTTCTCTCCAGCGATTGTAGTTCATTTGCTATTCCCTTGTCCCTGGGTTGGTTGGCAGCCCCCTTTATTCATCCCACCTCCCCCTCTCCCATGTCCCCCAGGAACCATGGGTCCAGTTGTTTTCTCCTCCGAATGATTTATCCCACCTATCTTATCTAGATAGACCTGCAGAGACAATAATAAGCATAAAAACAAGACAAAGCAAGACAAGAAAAAAAAAAGCACCCCAAAATAACAACAACGACAAAAAAGGAAAAGCTGATAAATAGTTCCAGGTCTGTTTGTTGACCTGTAGGAGTGTTTTCCAGTTGAGTCTGATGGGGTGCCACACTCTGTCCCCACAGTCTATTTTTGGTATTCCCTTGGGACTTCATTGCTTTGCTCCCCTTGCTGCTCTGTTGCACGCCCTTAGTGATTTGCTCCAGTGTGATGGGGTCAGATTGGCCACAATTCCTGCACTGTGTCTAAAGTGCTGCCTCCCATAGCTCTATGGTTAAATTAAGGGATGTGTCTTGTACTGGGACCAGCCCTATGGTCCTCTCTGTGCATGGGCTGCTCTGAGCAGGAATATGATCCTCAGGACTTGGTGGGCCAGGATGTGCTCCACTCTCTCTTCCTCCCCCTTCATTTGCTCCTGTGTGCTCTGATCAGACGTGTCCCTCTCCCCGAGCTGTAGCTTCGGTGCTGTCCTCTGAAGTGCATTCTTTCGGGGGGGGGGGTGTGCGGTGTGGGACCCACATAGTTGAGATTTGAGGCAGTCTCCTGGAATTTATTTTTCGAAGCTATGTATCTAAATTATTTTTACAAAACAATCTTATCACCTTCAAAATACTTTCTGTTACACTTAATCTATTCGTCAAATCTGCGATTCTGGGAAAGCTTTTTCAAACTCCTCTGTTTGGATGGCTGACAGCACCTTTTCTATGCCATCAAATGGCTGTCCTTTCATGTCCCTCTTCATGCGAGGAAACAAAAAGCAGTCGAATGGAGCGAGGTCAGGTGAGTAAGGTGCATGGGGCAAGAGAGGCATGCTGTTTTTTGCCCAAAATTGACACACTGAGATGGCTGCATGAGCAGGTGAACTGTCCTGGTGGCAAAACCAGTCCCATCTGCCAGATATCAGGTTTTTTTGGGGCACGTTGTTACGCAACCTTTTCAGAATCTTTAAATAGAAAGCTTGATTAACAGTCTGACCTGGTGGAACAAACTCCAAATGCACTATGAGTTGACATTTTCATCTGTTCAGGAAGTTGACGGTCGTCCAGAACAAGGTTTGTCATCTGTGTTAGTCTGGGTAAACTGCAGAAAAAAAATCCACAGAAACTCATATACGTATGAGAGAGAGTTTTATATAAAGGGTAAGTATACATTCAGAAAGCATCCCAACCCAGTCCAGTCCAAATGTCCGACACTGATCTACAAAGTCCCTCTCAAACTCACAAAACACACACAATGACACTGAATGCAGGAGGATCACAGGCCAGTGGGTAGAAAGTGTTTGAATCTAGTGGCGGTGTAAGCATCTCAGTGCTGGCAGGGGTCTCCACGTGGCTGCTCCAGCACCCAGGGCTGCATCGGGGTAGGTCCATTTGGCTTCTCCTCAGGGATGTCTCGCAGGAAGTCAGCCTTGGCAGCTGAAGCAGGGAACTGGCTAAGGCTGCTGCACCCTGGTCCGACCATCAGGAAGCACGAGACCTGAGAACTAGAAAGACGAGGCTCACCAAGCCATTTATCTCTCTGCCCTTCAATTAACCCCACATGTGTTTATTGGCCAGGTTGGCGCAATAAACCTTAACTATCTCATCATCAATCAACATTTCACCTTTTTTGAAATGAGAAAACCACTCGTACACTTGAGTTTTTCCCATAACCTGGCATTGTAAGCTGTGTTCAACATCACAACAGTTTCTGTGGCATCTTTTTCCTGAGCAGGAAGCAAAATTTCACAGTCAAACGCTGATCTCTTAAATCGGCCACCACAAAAAAACAGGGTTTGAGCGAAACTGCGTTTAAGAAAAAACTCACTGTGACCAGAGAGAAACTTCCCAGGCGATGCCATGGTGTGCACTGACTCAGAGCAAGTTGCTGGATGCTCGTCTAGTGGGGAAAATGTGTACTATGCAAGCTCTGCTCTGACCAGCGCAATTCCATTTTTCAGGGGGGAGGGCACCCTCATACACAATGTTCAGAACTGTATGGGGTACAAGCATAAAAATCTGCCTGGAATGTTCCCGCCCAAATCGGGAAATTGGTTACTTCTGGAGGGAGGCCCCGTGGCCTGCGGGTTAGCTGCTGGGAAGTTAATGGCAAGTTCGGGGGTTCAAACCCATCCGCTGCTCCTTGGAGAAAGACGAAGCTGTCTGCCCTATGAGAGTGGGCAGCCTGGAAGACCTTCTGTGGGTTCGCTGTGCGTTGGAATCCCACTGGAGGGCAGTGGGTTTGGGAAGAGGTGGGGAGGGAGGGGTGTATTGGGGAGGGCTGCCCACAGAGCTTCAATTAAACTTATAAGGTTTTGTTCTTAAAAATATAGCTTAGAAGCACGTTTGGCAAAATACTGGGTTTTGGTCAAGCTGGAGGGCAGAAGGGCTCAGGTCCTCACGGCATGTCCTCTTACAATATTTCAGTGGACTTTTCTTTTTTTTAAGTGGTGATCTGGTACCTCAGGGAAGGGGGGTGTGTCCTGATGGTGAAACTAGAAACAAGGAAGTGGTGGAGAGCACCCTGGGGAGCTCGGGCACAGAGGGAAGGAGAGGATGATGCCCTTGGGCAGGAGAATGAACCCGCTGAGCCCTCCCCGACCTGGGCTGCACTGTGCTGAGCAAGGACTTTGTCCGGCTTTATCCCTGCACCACAAAACTCCCTGCCGCCGTCAAGCGGGCTCATAGCGACCCCACAGGACAGGACAGCACTGCCCCTGTGGGTTTCCCAGACTGCAACTCCTGACGGGAGTACAAAGCCTCGTCTTTCTCCCGAGGAGCAGCTGGTAGTTTTGAACTGCCGACCTTGTGGTTCGCAGTGCAACACAGAGCCCACTATGTCACCAGGGCTCACGTGGGTTCAATTATGTTCCCATTTAACGGGTAGGGAAATAGAATCCGAGGCTCAGAACCGGAGTCCCCGTGTGACCGGAATGGCTGAGGTGGCTGACTGCTAATGTTAACTTTGGAGATTTGAGACGTCTCACAAGAAAAGACTGGGATCTACTGCCAGAAACTCAGGCTTTGGCACCTCTGTGGAGCTGGATCTCCTCCAGCACTCCCAGGGTCGCTGTGAGTCTGATTCAGCAAACGTGTGTGTGTGCGTGTGTGTGCGCGTGTGTGTGTGTTTTAAGTACTGGGGAGCGGCGGGCTGGGACTTGAACTCAGGTATATCAGAGCCAGAGTCCGCAACTGGACTGGTTCACAGCACAAATGCTCTGTCTGCAGAAGGTGCAGGGCAGGGAGGGCTGGGGACAGAGAGCCAGGCTTGCAGGCTCTGAGGGACAAAGTTGCGGGGACTTTATGCTTACTCTGCAGGCCGAGGGGATGCACAGGAGGGATTCGAGCTGGAGAGCAGCAGTGTGAATTCCCTGGAGCTGAGCCATCTATGTCTTCACCTTGAATTATTTTCTTAACCCTCTGAACCTCCCTTCAGACACATGTTCAGAACCCTGATGCACAAGAGCTTCCAGTGGAGTTGATGTGGCCGAAGCAGGTGACTGGGCCCACGGGTGGCCCTCTGGGAACACAGCATGGATGTCATGTTCCTGAGAAAGACCTAGGAGCAGTGTGAGCGGCAGGAGGCTGGTACAAGCAAGCCCTGTGCAGGACTTCCGAGTCTAATGCGCCTGAAGAGGGACTCATGCCTGGGCTGGGGACAGGGTGGGGGGTACCAATGTGCCTGCCCTCCACTTGCCCCGCTGTGAGACCCTGGCTGAATTATGAGCCATGCGTTTGAATCTCAGGGGAGGACCGACATGACATGGGCAGTGACAGAACAATGATGTCACGTGAGTGGCACGATGCCCCCCCCCCACCCGGGCAGTGTAACCCCCTCTCCCTCGGACCTCCTCGGGCTCCAGCATGCAGCATCCTTCGTAGTGTTGATCAATTTTACGCATAAAGTTACTGTGGTAAATCACTTCGATCGTTACTGTGGTAAATCACTTCGATGTAAAGTTCTTAGGCTCACAGCAAAACGAACAACAAGATTGTTTTGTAACCTCCTTCTGCGTTGAGTCACCCGTGAGTAACACAGGGGAAGCCTGAAAAATAAAAAAGGTTTCCCCTTCTTTTCCTTTAATTACGGCTTCATTCTCAAAAACATTACTGATATCAGTTCACACATGCTAATTACCACAGCAGAACTGAGGCACCAGAAAATTCGAGGGAATCAGCAGCCATAAAAACATCAACAGCAGCAAAAAACAACCGAGCTGCGCTTGTCCTGTGTGGGAGACGAAGAGGAAGCAGCAATGGGGTGGTGGTCATGGCAGTTCGGCCCAGGGTCCTTTAGGAGGTTCGCTAAACAAAGAGGCAGCGTTTCAGCTTTGTAGGTCTATCTGCAGGCTTGGAAACCCCGTGGCACCTGTCGGAATCGCCTCAATGGCAGTGGGTTTCCTCTTGTTTTGCTTTACGTTGGACCCAAAGAAACAGGGATAGACCCCAAACCGAACTCATGGCCACTGAGTACATGCTGACTCACAGCGGACCCCTGTGGGTTTCTGAGACTGTGACTATTTACTGGAGTAGAAAGCCCAGTATTTCTCCCTCGGAGCTGCTGGTGGTTTTGAACTGCCAACCCTGTGGCTCGCAGCCCAATAACCACGATGCAACCAGGGATAGATAAGTTTATTAAAAAAAATCAGTGTCTGCCGAAACACTGTACAGAAATGGTACAGAAAGTCATTTTCAGACTACCTCTGACGGTGTTACTGAGTGCTGCCTGAGCCTCCCCTTTGCATCACTCTATGGCCCTGAATGTGGCCAGAGCGAGGGACAACCCAAGTCTCCAATGAGGCCACTCACTGCCATGGAGCCAACCTTGACCCCTAGCAACCCTCTGGGCTTCTGAGACTAAATCTTATCAGGAGCGGACAGCCTCATCTTTCTCCCAAGTGCCTGGTGGGTTTGCACCGCTGACCTTGTTTTGAGCAGCTCGATTTCCAGCCCACTAGGCCACTAGGGCTCCTTAGGGAAGTCACTCAACCTCGAAAGATCCAGCTCACTGCCACGGTGTCGATTCTGACTCGCAGTGACCCTATAGGAGAGGGGAGAACCGCCTGTAACTCTCTAAGGAAGTAGAACGCCTCATCTTTCTCCCGAGGAGCAGCTGGTGATTTTGAACCACTGACCTTGCAGTTAGCAGCCCAATGCGCAACCGCTATGCCACCAGGCCTCTTAGTGAAGCCACTCGAGAAGGTGATTCTGGCTCGCTCTGAGTCATCCTCGCTGCCTTGGGAAAGAGAAAAGGCAGTTAGTCTGAGCTTGGTGTCCAGCTCTGGCCTGGCACATCGTAAAGTCTAGAAAGGGGCTTTGAAATGAATCCATGTGGTTCTCTAGTAAACCTGGCGAGACAAAGGAGACCCCGACTTGTAGAAGAAGTAAAGGAAGCCGCCCCACTCCTTCCCGAAGTGATCCAAAGTAAGACAGCTGTCGCTTCAGTATAGTCTGGGGTGGGTCACCCAGAGAACCCTGTCTTGGTTTGGCCTTCGGGGGACAGGGGTGGGAGTGTGTGGGGCAGGTGAAGCAAAATGCAGCAGCAGCAAATCCAACAATTCCCTGCCATCCAGCCAATTCTGACTGGTAGTGAAGTTAGAGGATGGAGTAGAACGGCCCATTTGGGCTTTGCAAGCTGACAGCAGAAAGCTTCTCACAGTGGGACTGATGGCTCCAAAAGGCTGATCCCCTTAGATGCCCATCACATAACCCTCGATGCCACCAGGGCTCTGGGCTCTGGGCTCCAGCGGCCCTGAACCTGACCTTGAGGCTGGTCCGCTCCCTCCCTGAGCTTTGGTTTTATCTTTCTGGTCAAGGTTTGTTGAACTACCGTTTGCAACCCAGGTGGTCAATTTAAAACACATCTTAGGGAGCCAGGGCCAGTATTTTTTTTTTTAAAAAACAACCCAACCCAAAGCAGCACTGAAATAGAAAAGGCATGCCTCACAGGTCAGAAGGGTAAGTATTGTTTTGTGAAAGCATTGTTCGCTTATACACAGACTGGTCTGCTGTAAAATGGATATTCTGACTGGGAGCCCTTGTGAAAAAAACTTGTGGGGAGGGGGGCCTTAGTGATCCTCTCCTCTCAGAGGCCTTTCCCTCCGACACCAGGGGGGAAGTCTTTGTAAAAAAGCCAGTCCTCTGGGACCTTTCTTCCCCCAAGTCAGGAGTCCTGGGGTCTCTGAATCCCCTCCTCCTTTCTCCCAGGCGCTAGTCACCCACCATCCTCCTCCCTAGAAGGGGCGGTGTATGTGTGTGTGCGCGCAACGGAGGGAGGAAGTAAATGTGATCACATGGACTCCGGTCCCAGGAGTTCAAATAAAAGAACTACTAGAGAGTGACCACCAAGGATCAGAGACTAGATCAGAGAACTGGTGACCGGAGAGCGACTGAAGGCCAGACTTTGGCAGCGGCGGCGGCAACCCGCCAGCCAGCCGCTCCCCAAAGGCCCGCACTGGCCTGGTCACTCTTGGCTGTCGATGCACTATTTTCACTAGCGAAGGTAGATTTCTCCCCACCTTTGCACCTTTTCTTTAAAAAAAGAAAAGAAAGACAGACAGAAGCCAAGAGTTTTGGAGCCAACTCCTGGCGAGGGAGCGGCTGAACTGATTCGGAAGTTGGATCCCTTTGTACACAGGAATGCGGAGAGAAAAAAACAAAACCCACCCCATTGCTTCATTTCCCCTCCAAGCCCAGCACTTTCTATTGTGCAATGGGAAGCCTTTCACGGTGAGAAAAATGCATCCTGATTTGCACCGCGAAGGAATGAGCGCGCGGCTCGCCGTGAGACGACTCTCAGCTGGACACCAGCGGGCGGGCGCGTCCCCTGCGCCCGGCTCGCGGCAGCGCCTGCAGGGGCGCGGGGCTCCCCTCGCGGCGGGGGAGTCGAGAGTCGTCCTTCGAGGGTCCCGCGGGGGGCGGGCGGCCGGAGGGTCCGCGGTGCAGGCCAGGCTTCCCGGGGATGGGCGGCGGAGAGGGAGCCGCCAGCACGGCGGATCCGTGAGTCCGTCTGGGAAGTTGCTGGAGCTGGGCCTCCGCCCCCCGGGAGTCTGCAAACAGGGCGCCCCTGGGGGCCCGCGACACCCCGAGCCGCGCCGGGCGCTCCTGGGGATCGGGAGGGTCAGCAGCCGCCACTGGGGGCCCGGAGGCTGGGCGGCGGGCGCGCGCGGGGCGCCGGGGCGGGCTGGCGCACATGGGTGCTGGCGGGCGGGTGCGCGGGGGCCGGGGAGTGGCCTCCCCGCCTCTCGGGCGGGATTTGCATGAGCCTGTGGCCGCCCCAGACTTCCTGCTCCCTCTACGCGGCAGGTAGGCGCGGGCCGGGCCGGCGGGCGGGAAGCCGGCGCCCCGAGACGCGGGCACCCCTTCACCCGGACGCAGCCGCCGGCCCCCGGGCCGCGCCGCCTCCCGCTCTCGGGGCCACCAGCCCGCGGCTGCCGCGCCAAGCGCCCGGCTCCGGAGTGGGCACGCGCGCGCCTCCGCCCCCCCCGGCCCTCGGTCCCGAGCCTGGCCGCGCGGGCCCCGGTGTCCCCGTCGCCTCGAGCCCGCGGAGGGCCGCAGCCATGAGCGAGATGTCCAGCTTCCTCCACATCGGAGACATCGTCTCCTTGTACGCCGAGGGCTCGGTCAACGGCTTCATCAGCACTTTGGGGTGAGTGGGCCGCGCTCGAGGCGGGGTGCGGGTGGGGAGGGGACGCGGCGGGCCCCGTGCCAGCCGCGCCAGCCCGGCTGCTGCCCTCCGACGGGCGCCCCCGGGCGTCCCCAGCCTGCAGACGGGGAGGGTGACTCCCCTCCTTGGGGAGAAAGGAAGTGAAATGTTTGCTCAGGTAGGAGATAGGCACTCGGCCCGAGCTGGCTGGGGGCCCCCCTCCGAAGCCGTCCCGCCCCGCTCTCGGGCTTTCTTCAGCGGGGGGCAGGCCCAAGACTTCCGGTGCAGGTGGTCCCGGGCGCGCGCAGGTGGGTGAATGGGGCTAGAGTTGGGGGAGGGCGTTGGGAGCCGGGACCTGCCCCCGGCTGGGGCCGGGACAAATCCGTACCTGAACCTGGCGGCTTGGAGGACTCATTCGGGATTAAAGGGGGCACACCTCCCGCCCCGCAGCTCTGTTGCGGCCCCACCCCCTTCGGTAGGAGTGTCTTTTCAGGCGCGTCCAAGGGCCCAGCCGGCTGTCCCCCTTCTCCTCCTCCCCTCCCACCGTCAATTTCCTGCGTGGCTCGGCTGGCGCCCCTAGGTCCCAGGGTCTCTCCAATACTTTGCAAACATTAATTAATTCCGGCCCGGGCTGGGTAAACAGGGAGCCCGTCCTACCCCTGGGGAGGGCCAGGCCTGAAGCTGAGATAGGGCAGGCGAGAACTGAGGCAGATGAAGGGCTTTCTGTTGAGGAGAGCGGTTAGGGGTGGCGTGCAGGGCAGAGTGGTACCTAGCTCTCTTCAGTCAGGGCCCACTGAGGCCAGGGCCTTGACACCCCAGTCCTGTTTTCAGTCTAGGGGCTGTTGTTAGTCCACCCCCAACTACTCCATCTATCCAACCATGTGCAGGTTGTAGCCTCCCCCGCCCCCTCACCCCGCTGGCCTCCCTCTGCTGGCCATGTGGTGTCTCATCTCTGGGGGCTTTGGAGAACAGCGCTGGTACCCATGGCCTAGGGCTGGCTCTGGACCCGACCCCCCCCCCCCACCTCCCCGGGTTCACCGTGAGTTCAGGCGGTCACGGTCAGCCAGGCTCCTGTGGTTTCACTCAGTGCAGTTGGGAGTTCAGCTGTAGTCCTGCTGGAAGGGCGGCTGTGTGGGGGTAGGAGGACTGCCTGTGCCAGTAGGGGATTTTGATCCGGAATTGTAGCATACCCTCCTCTCCTAATCTCCGCACCATCTGGGCCTCTCCCATTCCCCTCCTCAGCTGTGGAATCCCCTGGCCACTTGCCACCCTCACCCCGCCCCCACACACTTGAACTGATGTCTCTGGTGCCCGAAGTTCTCCAAAGTATGGAAGCACATCAGGACCAGCTCTGTGCTGGCCTCCACCGTCCGGGCCCTGTGCCTGAAGCCAGGGCTTGCACACAGTAGGTGCACAGCAAAGACCTCCGGTCATGATGAGGGAGCACAGGGCTTTCACACAGTAGGTGCACAGCAAAGACCTCCGGTCACACGTTGAGGGAACGAAGGGAAGGGGTGGGGAGGGCGGAGAGCTTGGGGCAGATGGTATAGGGCTTCCCCTCTTCAGGCTTCGAAGACGCTTCCAAAAGTTTGCCGAAAAGTGGGATGGAAAGATAGCGGAATTTCCGCACACCCTTTTTGGAGCTCTCTCGTTTGGTATTTGAGCAGCGCTTGGAGGCTTTTGGGAAAAGATCGGCTTGAGACCCCTGGTGAGTGCCTGGCCCAGGGCTGAGCCCCCAGGTGGCACTTCTTAAGCACCTGTGGGATTTAACTGGGAGAAAGATGAGGTTTTCTATTCCCCAAACACGCAGTCTTGGAAACCCGCAGGGGCAGATTTACCCTGTCCCATAGCGTGGCTAGAGGCGGAATAAACTCAATGCCAGTGAGTCTGGAGTTTTGGGTGCGATTTAACAGGATCAGAAAACATCACCGTGTCTGCCCTTACCTGCCTTGGTGCAGGCGGCATCTCCTCAGAAGGAGCTTCCCTCCGTGGCCTCCTCCCAGCATGACACGACTCCCTCCTCCCTGGCCCTTCCTGCTCCAGGAAGCCTGGTCCTGAGGAAACTGATCCCAGGGAAGGCCCCGGAGAGTCCTCCTGGGGGGGGGTTCCCCTTCCCCCTGCCCACAGCTCCAGCCCCTCCTGAATTCTCCCAGGTGGACCCCCACCTGCCCAGCCTGTCCTTCCAGCCGGTGCAAGCCCCAACAGAGCTTTCTGGTCTCCCTCTTCAGAGCCGCCAGGCTCCACTCCTGGTCCTGGGAACTCATCCCGCGCGGACTCCTTCTTTCTCTGTGCTCCTGTGTGTGCCCCCTGCCCCCTGCAGCTTTGGGTGCTGGGTAAATCTCTTCCACCCTCAGAGACCTAGGACAGTGAGCTCCGGACAGAATTAACCCCTTCTCCTTTGTGCTTTTGCCCTGCCTGGTATAAACTCCTCTCGGTGCTAACAGCATTGTTTTACAACTAGCCGGCGATTCTGCTGCCCATCTGACGCCGGGCACCTTGCCAGGATTAACGAATTAATTACACCATTCATCCATTCACCACTGTACTGGGCACCGGGGATTTGAGGCAAAGTAAGGGAGCTGCGTTCCCTGCCTTTTCAGAATTTAGGGTCCTCAGTGAACGGTTTCTACAGCATCCCCTAAAGCTCTTGAGAAAGACAGGTGGGGTCCTCCCGAATGGGCACCTGTGGTTTTAACTCTGTCCCCAGGAGATTCGAGGGCACTAAAGGTCAGCGGCGTGAAAGCACCGGTCCATCCCTGGAGAAAGTGATTTGTCTGAGTTCTCTGTCTTGATACCTGAAAGTGTCCCAGCCCACTGCCATCGAATTGAGGTGACCCTCTACAGCAGTGTCTCCCAACGTGTGTGTGTGTGGGGGGGAAGGCCGGGGGGGCTGCAAAACCCAACCCCTACACTTTATCTTGGATTATGGGCTGCCGTACAAAAGTGTTTAATTGCCAGGGGGTGCTGAGCAATTTTTTTCCTGAAAAGGGGGCAAAAGGTCAAATAAGTTTGGAAATGGATGCTCTATAGCAGGGGTCCTCAAACTTTTTAAACAGGGGCCAGTTCTCTGTCCCTCAGACCCATTGGAGGGCCGGACTATAGTTAAAAAAAAAAACAAACCAAAAACTACGAACAAATTCCTATGCACACTGCACACATATCTTATTTTGAAGTAAAAAACAAATGGGGCAAAAACACCTGGTGGGCTGGCTAAATGTCCTTGGAGGGCCGCATGTGGCCCGCGGGCCGTAGTTTGAGGACCCCTGCTCCATAGCTTTACTAACATGGTCTTTACAGGAGATGTTTGGCTCATCTTTCCCCCAAAGGTCAGCTCGTGGTCTTGAACAGCCAACCTTGGGGTTAGCAGCCCGATGTCTAACCCACAGTGCCACCAGAGCTCTTTGGGAGGTGCCCAGCAATGATGAAATTATTTCGGCGAAGACAGGGGTTGTGGTAGGCAGAGGGGCCAATGTAGCAGCGGGGTGGGTGGAGAATGGCAGTCTTTGGTCCCAGCCAGGCCTCTCTGCAGGCCAAGGAGGATGCCACTCAGACCTGCCTGGATAATTAGAACTCCTCGGGGGTAGTGGGGGGGGGGGAGGTTGTCCATTAACTCTGGGCCGTGGCTGGGGAGTGGAGGGTGGGAGGTGGGGAAGGAGGGACTTGAGAAGGGGATCCCAGAGCGAGCTGCCAGCTTGCCGGAGAAGGCAGGCCCACGCCTGCTCTTGGCAGGAGAGCATGCCCAGGGCCATGCCCCTGCCTTGCTCCTCCCTGAGGTTGGAGGCAGCAGAGGCTGGGCTGGAGCTGAGGGATCTGGGAGGCTGGACCCCTCGAGGGAGACTTGTGTCCAGTCCCCTGAAGATGTCTTTAGAGGGCCCAGACCCACAGGTAGTAACTTGGTGGCATGGAGGTGAACGGGTTGTGCGGTTGAGTTCCCATTGCTGGTCACGCTGCAGCCACCCTCCCCGTGGCTGGGCTGTGGAGCTCCACGGGCTGGGGGCACTCACAGCCTAGGGCTAGGTGATCAAGGGAGTAGAGTCCATGGCCTCTTTGCCTCCACAGAGCTCCTTGTTCACCTTCTAATGTGACCTGTTTCCCAGGTGAGGAAGTACTGAACTCAGGACCCAGGTGTAAGCTCCGTCCCAGAGGCATGATTCTTGTGCCTCTGTTTCTCCTGCAAGACCTGCTTCCCGAAGCCTGGGTGCCCCAAAGATGCTCTGACCGCACCCTCAAACTCCTGGGGGGCACTTTAGGAACTTAAAAAAAAGCCAGAGCCCAATACTCACCCTATGGAGCTAAGGGTGGGGTTTGGGTGTCGGAAGCTTCAAAGCTCCCCATGTGACTTTAATGTGGTCCCAGACCTGGGAGCTCTGATCTCAGACTGGGAAGAGCCTGCTCGCCCTTTAGCTTGGCCCTCCCTCCGCCCAGTAAGTCATTGAGCACACACTGGTCTAGGCACCCGGCCCTCAGCAGTAACCGAGACCCAGTTTCTGCCCTGGAAGAGCTGACAGCTTGGGGGGAAAAGAGTAGCCAAACCATCCAAGAACAAAAAATCATATCATTGTGAATGAGGGAGCGTGCAGAGTAGAGACCCAAAGCCCATCTGTAGATAACTGGACATCCCCTTACAGAGCCAGTCAGGGTGCAGTGTAGCACCGATGAAACATACAACTTTCCTCTAGTTCTTTAATGCTTCCTCCCTCCCCCCACTATCATGATCCCAATTCTACCTTACAAATCCGGCTAGACCAGAGCATGTACACAGGTACAGATCAGAGCTAGAAACATAGGGAACCCTGGACAGATAAATCCTTCAGGGCCAATGATGAGAGTAGCTATACCAGGAGGGAAAGGTGGGAGAGAAAGGGGGAACTGATCATAATGATCTATATATAACCCCTTCCCTGGGGGACAGACAACAGAAAAGTGGGTGAAGGGAGACATCAGACAGTATAAGACATGAACAAATAATAATAATTTATAAATTATCAAGGGTCAATGAGGGAGGTAGGGCAGGGAGGAAGGGGAAAAAAATGAGGAGCTGATATACCAAGGGCTCAAGTGGAAAAAAAATGTTTTGAGAATGATGATGGCAACACATGGACAATTGTGCTTGACACAGTGGATGGATGGATGGATTGTGATAAGAGTTGTACGAGCTCCCAATAAAATGATTTTAAAAAATGTAGCCAAACCAAACTCCCTGCCACGGAGTGGCTGCCGACTCTTGTGGGCCCTTCAGCACAGAGTAGAAGTGCCCTGTGGGTTTCCGAGATGGCAACTCTTCACAGAAGCAGGAAGCCTCCTCTTTCTCCCAAGGAGAAGCTGGTGGCTTCGAATTGCTGACCCTGAGGTTAGCAGCCCCACCGGTCACTGCTGCGCCACCAGAACCCAGTAGACAAACAGCAAGCTCGATTCATATCCTCGAGATCAGACTCTGTAGCAGGGTAAGGCAGGGAAGGGGACAGGGAGTGGTGGGAGGTGGTCCTTTCCCTCGGGTGGCCAGAGAAGGCCTATTGGGGGGGCACTGCGGCAGGCGCCGAATGAAATGCTCAGGAAGATGCTGGACACAGGCCTGCCCTCAGGGAGTCAGCACCCAGCCCGTGCCTCCCCCTGCCAGTGAACACACCCAGGGTGACCGACCGGACAGGACAGAGAAGAACTGCCCATTGGGGTCAGCCACCCCCCCCTCTATCTAGAAGACCCTGGCTCATAGCGCCCTCATGCACCACAGGATGAAATGCTGCCTGATCTTTAGACTGCTCGTGATCCAGAAGTTAGTCCCCAGGCCTTTCTTTCTAGTCTGTCTGAGTGTGGAAGGAAGTTCAGCCTCCTAGCTTCACACAAGCTCGTGCTGACTCCGGGGGCCTGGACACGAACAGCACTGGCTGGGGATCGAGCCCAGGGCTTCAGCATGGAAGGGGAGAATTCTGCCACTGTCTCTGTGGGTGGGTGCAGAGCTCAGCAAGGCTTCCTGAGGAGAAAGCAGGGTGTTGGATAGGCACTCAGAGAAGAGGTGACCAAGCTGGGGTGCGGGTTGGTATGGGAGACAAGATTGAGGGTGATCTTAAAAGGACATCTTTCTCTTGGTCCACTTTACGAGATGGGGCACCTCGCTGCGTCTTCTGGCTGTTGACTTTGGGGTGTCCTGGTCTCCTGGCATGGGGCCCTGTAGTGCCGTTCATGAACGCTGGCTCACTGGGCCTAGGAGACTGAAATTCGTTTTGCAGCCCCTGTTCGCTCGCTGCCTCCTCCCAACAGCTTGTTGGGCTCTTTGTTTGAGACTGCCGCCCCCCTGCCCCCATTCTTCCTCTGCCACCACCCTCTGAGTGAGCCTTGCTCTTCTGCTGGGCGCCCAGACCCTCAGGATGGCCTCGGAGCTGGGCCAGTGAGCTGGGCCCTGGATGAATAGTGGGTGGTGCCCTCCGGGCTGCAATGGTTTCCGAGTCCCCTGGGTCTCCTTCAGGAGGAGCTGGGTGAGACGGCCGGCCGCTGAGGGTCTAGTGGGCCCGAAGTCCCTGGAACACAGGCAATTCCCAGAGGCGGGGCTCACCCCTCCCATGTCCACCGCACTCCCCAGGTGGGTTTCAGACCCGTCCTTGGTGCCCATTTAATTGTGATTTCCCTGGACTCCCGCTTGCCCATAACGCAAGGGGCTCCGCTAACCCAAATCTCTCAAATCAGTTTAGTGTTTGTTTTCCCTTCCTCCTGATTAAAGAATAATAACGTCCCATGGAGAAAACACGAACGCCGTAAATAAAAAATGACCTGTCACGGTGCAGTGGACGCACTGACATTCCGAACAAGACCGCGAGCCTGTCCGTCTGTGTTCTCGCCTTCGGGCCTTCTATAAGGGAGGAGGAAGGAGCCCGCTACTTTCGGAAGGCCGTCCTGTGGCGGAAACCCCCAGGGGCAGGTCTACCCCGTCTTCAGGGTCGCTTTGAATCGGAAACCACCCAGTGACGATGAAGGAGTGAGCCTCGTATAGTTGCACCCAAGTGTTTATCAAACGATATCAAACTGCACCGATATCAAACTGCACCGTGGCTTCCTGGGCTGCCTGGTGGGGGTCCGGGCCCAGGAGCTGCTTTCCACAGGGCTGCTTCCCTGGCCGCCCGGACCATCCTTCATTAAACCCACCCTGGGGCTGCTCAGGGATCCGAGCGGAGGCTGTAGATTCTCATGTGAGAAGTAGTTTGCCGTGAACTTCAGTGTCCATGCTGCCCAAGAGCTTGTCCAGGTGTCCTCCGAGGATAACCCCCCAGAAGTGGGGCTAGGAGATCAAAGAGAAGGCCCGCTGGTGCTGGGGGGAAGGTGGGGGGTGGAGGGGGTCTCACTCATGTAGTGTCCGGCATCTGAGAGGATTGTACCAGGAGGCATGGGCAGTAAGACCGGCCTCACCCTCCCTCGAGGGGGTGGGGGGCGGCTGAGAGGTTCCAGCAGTGGGGGGGGGGCTGTGATGGGAGGGAGATGAAGGAGGCCGCCTGTGGAGCTGGCCCTGAAGATTGCTGTTGTAGCCACTTGCTCACTCTGCCCTGCCCTACATTCCAGACCCCGCTCCCCTCCCCTCCACCTTGGCCCGGTGGGTGGGGCTGTGGCGGGTGGTGTTGGTGGTGAAGTGCTGGATTGTGGGGTGGGGCCATGCCAGCCTTTCCTGAGAGCCATCCTCTTTGGGGGGAGGGCTCTGGGTTTCTGTCATCCCTGCACACACACATGTCTGGGTGCCCTGGCTGGCCACCTCCACCCCACCTCTCCATGTGGAGCTGTGGGTGAGGGGAGGAGGTGGGCCGAACCCAGATCTCCAGGAAGTTCACCAGCAAGCCTGCCTGCCATCTGCGTTAGACAGGGTTCTCTAGAGAAACAAAACCAGAACACTATTATAATTATATATATATTTATACAGATAGCTAGGTATATAACATAAGAAATAAACAGCTAATTAAATTAGAAAGCAGTACAAATGGCTCAGTGCGACTCACTCCCGTGAGACAGTTGTGAGACACTGGCAGTCCTTCGAGTCTTGAGGGCCTCTGGGTAGTCCTCTGCAGAGCAATTCAGGCTATCCTGGCACAGGCAGCAAACAGCAAGGCAGGTCACCAACGGTCAGCCAGATGACAGGGTCCGACAGTCCCCAGCTCAAGAGATGTCAATTCCAATGGTGTGGCAAAGCAGGTCTAGAAGTAACCTCAAATTACAGCGACACGGTCCATGGGTTGTGTCCCACAGGTAGTGTACCTTGCAAATTGAGGCACAGAACAAGCCAGGCAGCCGCACACTGGTCCAATGATCAAAGAGCAAGAGACAAGGAAGGTGAGGCTCGCCGAGCCATTTATCCCTCCGCCCTTCAATTAATCTCACATGTGTTTATTGGCCAGGCTGGCACAATAGACTAACGGTGCCCAAGATCTGCACAGTGAGGAATTGCGAGGCTCAAGAGAGTTTTAGCGACCGCCCTGCCTGGGGTCAAGTGACCAGCATCCAGGGGAGGAAAGAGACCACTGGGCCTTTCAAGTCTGGGGACTTCAGGCAGCAAGAAGACTGGGTGTTGGCAGGGTATGGGCTGAGCAACGGGGCTCCGTGGAGCCAGGCTACAGACCTGGGGAGCCAGCCAGGGGTGTTTTGACGTGGGAGTCAGGCTTGAGTGAGGGCAGAGCATGATCATAGGGATGCGTTTTTGTTTTTTTGTTTTGACTGGCAGGTGGGCAGAGCCAGCAGGGGCAGCAAGTACAAATCTGAGCCCGGTGAACAGCTTCAGGTGTCTAAAGGCAGGCACACACCTGTGTGGATTTGCTTAGCAAATCTCTCTCCCCACCCTTCAGCCTACCTGCCATCCTACCCTCCAGCCTGCAGGAGAGCCAGCCTCTCTGGGTCTGAATGTAGAAGCAGGTGATGGTGGTGATGGTGGTGATGCAGGTGATGGAAGAGATGATGGCAGTGTGTAGCACTGGGGCGGGGTGACTCCACCTTTACCTGTGCCACTACCTTGACAAGCCGGTTGGTCCTCAGGCAACGTGGCGAGAACCACTTAGAATGCACATAGTCCTGCCCAAACCAATCTCAACTGCCATCAAGTCGACGCCAACTCATGGCCACCCTATAGGACAAGGTAGAACTGCCCCTGCGGGTTTCCCACACTAACTTTACCGCGGTAGAAAGCTCCGTCTGCCCGTCTTTCCCCCGAAGAGAGGTTGGTGGTTTCGAACTGCGGACCTTGCAGCCACCAGGGCTGTTGTTAGAACCTGATGTTATTAAGGGGCCCCGGTGACGCTGCTGAGTAAGTGCGGGATTGTGAACTGCAAGGTCAGTGGTTCAAGCCCATCAGGGCTCCCTGGGCGAAAGACGAAGCTGTCTGCTCTGTAAAGATTTACAGCCAGAGAAATCCTTTGCAGGGCCCTGTGATTTGGAGTGGACTTGGTGGCATTGATGTTGGGGGTGCTCTTGATGCCAACTCACGGCGACTCCCTGTGTTCCACAGTAGATCCGCTCCAGCCACAGGGGTCTCTGGGCTGGCATCCTACAGGAGTCCTGATGGCGCGGTGGTTCAGCACTCAGCTGCTAACCACAGAGTAAGTGACTCGAACCCTCCAGCCGTTCCTCGGGAGAAAGGCGCGGCAGTCCGCTTCCGTAAGGAGTCCCCGAACTCCAAGCTCAACGGACAGCCAGGCGAGTCTAATTCATGGTGACCCTGTAGGATGGGGTAGAACTGCCCTTGTGGGTTTCTGAGACTCAACTGTTTGCGGGAGTGGAAAGTCTCATCTTTCTCCCGTGGGGCATCTGGTGGTTTCGAACTGCTGACCTTGTGATTGACAGCCCAAGGTGTAACCACCTGGGGCGTTCTGTTCCGTGCAGAAGCACCTGGACAGCACACAACAGCAGCCCCGTCTTCAGGGAAGCAGATCTCCAGTCGGCCTTTCTTCCTCGACACTGCTGGGTCGGTCCCAACTGCCCACTTCAAGTACAAGCGATTCAGGGCCACCTGGGAGGGAACCTTGCCCACCACGGAGACCTACTCACTGCCCACATTTTGCCATATTTGCTTCATCAGGGTTTTTTTTGGCTGAGATAACACGGCACAAAGCGACATTCTTCAGCTGTCCATCCTTCATTAGTCACCGCGAAGAAATAGGAACACGTTCCGTTCCTTGGGATCACAAAACTGCCGGCATACTGATGAGTAATTTCCTAATCACGTCGGACGCCTAATCTGCAGACAAAGGTGCTGTTTGTCCTCAGTCTGCCGGCTGGTTTCTTTGAAACAGGGTCCCACCAAGACCCACTTAGTGCCTTTGGTTCTTCTGCCCCTTACGGTACACCGCCGTTAGTCCCAGAAGCAAGGAGCCCTGGTGGTGGCAGTGGTTTCCACTTGTTCGAATCCACCGGCTGCTCTGCAGGAGAAAGCCGAGGCTTTCTGCTCCCCCTAGGGAGTTACGGTTTTACACACCCACGGGGGCAGCTCTGGCCTGCCCCATAGTGTTGCTGAGAGTCGCCATCACCAGCAGGGAGGAAGTCTGTCTTCTTGGGCGACGACACTCGGAGATAAAGTAGCTGGGACATTTTCGCAGGGGTGCAGATACGAATCTAGTTTCCTCTTTTCTGCTGAGTCAGGATGCCAGCCAGGGAATCGGACATGCCTCCCCCTCATCCCTTCTAGCTTCTGTGACCTGGAGTGTCTGGAGAAGGGGCTCCCAAGGTCCCCCCCACCCTGCCCCCCGCCCACCGCAGGCTCCTTCTCTGTGTTCTGTCGGTGCCTGTTATTGGGTGTGGCCTTCCTTGGGTCTGGCCTAGATCTGTGGACCTGACCCAGATCGCAAAGGCCCAGATTCGGGAGATCTGGAACTGGGGTCTGGAGCTGGCGGTTCCATTGGCTTGTTGCGTGTGCTGGGCTGGTTGGTTTCTTGGCAGGCTGGTTGGTTTTCACAGCTGTAGGGCAAGGAGCTTCGACCAGAGGGGAGCCAGGGTGTCATGGTCCCTTGGGTATCCTCCCAGTCTGTGGTTCCCCCTCCCCAGGATACTGGGAAGATGGTCAAGCTGTAGGTGCAGGTTTTGAGATTTTCGCCGTCTCTCTTCCAGCTCCGTCCTCCTCTAATCTCAAGGCAGCTCTGACCCCCCCACTGCCTTTTCTGTGGTTCCCACCTGCATCTCAAAGTCCACCCTAGGTTGAACAGGGCCACCCAGGACCTGGGCTGGGTGTGCAGGACCAAAGTCTGAGGGTGCAGACCCCATGAATCTCAGGGATAGCACCCTCCTTCACACCCTTGGGGAGCAGAGGGGTCGGTCAACCCCTCCGGAGATGCAGGGCAGCCCTGGCCACAGGCCTCCTGCCAGACCCTACTCTTACACCATCCCAGCCTCCTCCTCATACCCACCCCCCCACAACAGTGCAAGCTACAACTGGGCCGGTGACTTCCAGTGGGGGGAAGGCACATCGCAGGGACTCTCCTCAGGCCTCTGAGGGTCGGCTGGGCTGGCCATGGGGGACATGGCTGAGGAGTGGCGGGAGGACCTGGCTCCCGTCCTCAGGGCCTGGTGGGCATGAGCTCACTGAGGGTGGGGACCACACCCAGTGCAGAGCAAACAGGCAGGGCAGTATGGCGACCTGGGGTGTCCGGGATCGTGCCACCGGCTGACCAGCCTGGGAGTTCCACCTACCCACTGTGACCACACAGGACTGTGGGGAGGAGGGCAAAATGACTCATGCTTTGTATGGGCTTCTGCCCACTGGAGGGGAAGCGTTTTCTCCAGTGCTCTTGGCTGGATGTCTGGGACCATCCGGTTAACCAGCCCTGTAGGGGGTACGGGTTATGA
This sequence comes from Tenrec ecaudatus, assembly GCF_050624435.1. Taxonomy (NCBI): domain Eukaryota; kingdom Metazoa; phylum Chordata; class Mammalia; order Afrosoricida; family Tenrecidae; genus Tenrec; species Tenrec ecaudatus. Next base: position 164,507,734 of record NC_134536.1, read on the forward strand.
AGGATGGGGGTCGGGGCACGCACTACAGCAGTTGGTGGGACTTGGCTGGGCAAAGGCTGGACTGCGAAGAAGAGGTCAGTGAGGTAGGCGGAGGGTGGGAGGTCAAAGACTGAGGCACAGGAGAGGAAGCGCAGGGGGTGGGTTGGAGCCCGGAGCTGGAAGAGAATGGACGGACGGAGGTGGGCACAGGCGCGGTGGCATGTCCCGCGCCCGCCCCTGCGGAGGCAGCAGCGCTCCCGGGCAGTGGAGCCAGGCCCCAGACAGTAGCACGTGGGGCGGCGAGTTTCACTCTGGGCGGGGGTGGGGCCGCCAGAAAGCTGTCTGCTGCCTTCCCTGGTCTGCGGTGTCCTGGGGGCGGGGCCGATGGCAGCCAGACAGACTCCCTCCAAGAGCCTCGCCCTTGGCAGCTGGGACGTGCCCACTGTCAAAACTCACCTGTCCGGTGCCCCAGCGCTCAGGGCTCCCCGCTGGCCCCAGTCTCCAGCTGGGAGTGGGGGTGGGGGTGGGGAGACCTTGGAGTGGGGAAAGGGATGGTGTTAATAAAATAGATTAGTACATGGACCAGATACTCCAAGGTGTCTTCTTGGCTGTACTGTTTTCGGAAGGTTGTCAGGCCTTTCTTCCGAGGTGCCAGGTGGGCTGGCTGTTGCCACCACTTAGGGGCCTCTTGCAGCGATCCATCCGTTGGCCCCTCCTTTGCCAACACAGGAGATGAGGGGTGCGCCGAGCACCAGGTGGGGGGATCAGGAGGTGAGGTTCACTGAAGAGGAGGACAGAATGTGGCCCAGGCCACGTGAGAGCCCCCCCACCCTTCCTGTAGACAGGGCATCGCATGACCTTGGGAATCATGTTAAAATGTAAATCCAGTGGATCTGGGTGGGGTCTCGTGCTGCTGGGTCATCTCCCTCACCTCCAACACACACACACACACACACACACACACACACATGCACGCATGCACGAGCGAGCGCCAGCTCGGGGATGTGAGAGGCCAGGTGGATGGAAGCATCTGAAGTCCTCACTGTTGACCTTGCTTTCCTGATACCTGCCAGGAGTACCCCTGTCCCCTGCTGCTGGCCCCTCCTGCCTGGCTTTCTTTTTTGCTCCATCCCTCTTACCCACCATTCCTGCCCTTCTCAGCAGCAGACCTGGGATGCTTTCCCTTTGAAATCCTGCCTGAAGAATTTGCGCCTCTCCCCATCGCTCGCCCAGCTCTAGGTGGCTTTGGTCTGCATTCCCTGCTTTGTAGCTGCGCTGCTGCCGCTTGGCCACGTGAGCCATGTGGAGGCACTGCTGTGGTCCCTGCCTGCTGGGCACCGGAGGGAGGAGAGACTGAAATAGAGACTTCAGAGGCTGTGAGAGTGGAGGGGACAAACCAGACAGACGGACACCCGCAGGATGACCTAGAATGACCGGGCTAGGCGTGTGAGGGACTGCGTGCAAGATGTCTGACTTTGCCTGTCTTTTCCCAACATGCACGGTCCAGGCGAGGAGTTCTGGAGACGGTATATGAAGGTTGAAAGTTTCTTGTTTCCCTCTGTCTTCCTCTGCTCGCTACCCTCCACGAGGCCTTGTGCATGGGCCAAGATGAGGGGTTACTTGGGGGGCTCCCCCAGCCTCTCCTCATCTCTGCCAACGTACACAACAGCCCTAGGGACACCAGAAACCCGTGCCGTGCCAGGCAGTGTCTTCTCTCTCAGTCGAAGTACTTTTACCTTGTGTCTCTTCCCCTCAGGGCTGTGCTAAGAGACAACCTGCTCATCGGATTCACGACTGTCTTAACAGGAAGTTCCATGAATTATTCAAAGCTCTGCATCCCTCCTGCCGCCCCTTCTTACCTTCTCTGATTGGCCAAGCTCTGAACTCGGGCACAACCTACAGCTGGTCCCACCAGTTGGCATGAGTACATGTTTCTCTGGCTATTAACTCTTCCGCCGAGTATGTGACTTGTCTTCCTGATGAGATTTTAAACGCTGAGCCGGAGGCTCTTCCTTCCACTTCTCCCGTCCTTCCCAGGGCCTCAGCCAGGATGCTGAGTGGATTCCGTCCCCACGTGTCTCTGCTGTGCCCTCTCCGTGCCTGGCCGTAGTCTAGATGCCGGGGCAACTTCAGGAAACAGGTTGAGACACGTCCCTGTCCTGGTGGAACTTTTTTTTAATCCCATGAGGTGGGGATAGGGGATGGTCAACAAATGAAGTAACTTCTCTAAGGGAGCCTGGGTGGCGGAGCGGTTGCCCCGTGGGCTGCTAACTTCAGGGTCGGCAGTTCGAAACCAGCAGCTGTTGCTGGGGAGAACGACGGGCATTCTGTTTCCGTCCAGAGTTACAGCCTCACAGGGCGCTTCCACCCTGTCCCGTAGGGCGGCTCTGACTCAGCATTAACTTGATGGCCCTGGGGTTTGTTTTGTTGTTTTCAAAGCAGGTCAAAGGCACCTGGTGGCACGATGGTGAAGCGCCCAGCTGTAAATCAAAGGATCTGGGGGTTGATTGACCAGGAGTTGCGTGGGAAAGCTGTGGCAGCTGCTCTCATAAGGACCAGGCTGTGGAACCCCTGGGGGGCAGTTCTGGCATGTCTCCTGAGCTGCCTGCGACTTCTCAGTTGGCAGTGGGTTTGGGGTGGGTGTAGCAGGTCAGGCGGGGCCGAATGCTGTGGGGCACAGTGAAGCCGGAAAGGAGAGAGTGAGGCAGGGTGTGGTTGGTGTGTGATTTTTAAGTAGGATGAAGAGGGGAAGGTCTCCGTCCTTCTTAAAATGATGTCTTAACAACACAAATAATGAGCAGAATAAGTTTATTAAAATACTCTGGACCTATGTCTTAGGTTTGTGATATAGAGTTAATTAGTACAAATGATCCACTATAAAATATAGTTTAATAATCGAACCATCCTCCATTTGAAGGACTCAGACGGGTGCTTTGAGGTCTGAAGGAGGTGGGGGTGTCTGGGGACAGAGGGCTCCAGGCAGAGTGAGGAACTGGGCTAAGCTATGTGGAAGTTGGAAGAACATGCTAAAGGTCTTGGTGGGGCTGGGACAGAGGGGGCAATGGAGGGTGGGAGGAGATGGGGGCTGGGAGGTGAGAGGTCACGGAGTTCATTGGTTCTCATCAGAGTGAGACAGGGGTCTCTGGAGGCTCCCCCGCAGAGGACTGCCCGGCTTTGGCTACCTTTTACAGGGATTCCCTGGGGCTCTGTGTGGAGACAGGCTGTGAGGGCCGACTTCTGTGGAGATTGGGGAGCCGGCTGCTGGGGTCCTGGACCAGGGTGCCGGCAAAGAGCTTGGATTTGAATCGGTTTTGGAAAAGAGCCCACAGGAGGTCCGGGACCCTCAGACAGGTGGGCATGGAGGAGGCTGGAGTCTGCATTTGGAGTGCGAGCTCCAGGAGGGGAAGACTTGGCAGCTCCGGTGGAAGGGCCTTGTCAGTTCCTTGGTGCTTGTCCTGTGGTGTGGCCGCCTGCCCTCTCCCATCGCTCTTAGGTCTCAAAAGTGATTGGCTTACGACACATCCCATACGGATATGTAATAGTTGCATAACAAAGAAACGCCTGTTCCCGTGGAGGGTTATACCCACAGGTTTAGGGGTTAGGATTGACAACACATATTTTGGGGAGGACACAGTTTAGTCCATAGCGAACCAAACTCCCCGCCATCAAGGCAATTCTGACTCACAGGGACCCTAGAGGACAGGCTAGAACTGCCCCTGGGATTTCCAAGACTGTCGCTTGTCTTCGTGAGCCATTTTCATTGATAGTTTGCGTATCATGAATGTAACCATTCGATCTTATTAAGAAGAGTGTGCAGGCGTCACCACAATCCATTTCAGAACGTTTTCTTCTTTCTGGTCCTCATTGTTATCAGCTCCCCATTTCCCCCAACCTCCCCTGCCGGACCCCCCTAGGAGCCATGAATCCAGTTCCTGCCTCTAGAGTTTTACCTACCCTATATTCCATATGCAGAAAAACATACAACAGCAATAAAACAAAAGGAAAGCAGAAAGCACTAAAAATGAGAACAAATGAAAGTGGGCCAAAAGGGAGCTCAAAGGATAGAGTGTTCAATGTTAACCTGCCTGTATCTGCATGGCCCCCGGTCCATGGTCAGAAGGGATTCACCAGAGGCCTAATCCATGAGTAGCTCCTCTTCTCTCTCTTTTTAAAACTGAACAACTTTAAAATGGGTCAAGAGGGAGATCCAGTGATACCACATTTTAACCAAACTACATCTGCCATAATCGACTTTACAGTGTTCTCTGTCCGATGACCAGGCTATTCACGTCTCTCACCTGTGGTCTGAGGGGATTCACGGGAAGCTTCATCCATGCGTGGACCATGCAGACTGCTGCCGGCTGCCACTGCCATCCATAAGCGTTTGCAAACCAGGTGTTCGCAATTTAAGCTCTGACACTTTTCCCTCCTTCGGAGTTGGGCTTTAGTGTTTACAGTCCTAGGATCACTCAGGCTGGTGTGCTTCTTCCCCGTGGATGTAGTTGATGCCTCACTTGGAGGGCTGCCTGTTTGAAGACACGTCTTAAAAGACCCCAGACGCTGTTCTCTCCGAGAGCCGAGCCCCATCTGGTTTCTTCCCCCACGTTTTGCTGCGGCACCCATGTCTTCAGCGCCCTGCCCCTGAGGACGTGCGTTAAACAGGTCTTCTTAGATTGAGACTAGAATTAAGTGCGAGCCCCCAGCGCATGAATTTACCCATGGTTGGTATACATCTCTGGTGCACTGTAGAGGCATGATTGTAAGTTTAGGATAGAGAACATTATCAGTCATCCCCTGGGGCATATTGGTAGTGTCACTAATTTAGCCAATGGGATATATATATATATATATATATATATATATATATATATATATATATATTATATATCCCACTATGGAGAAAGGAAATTATAAAGTATAGGCTAGCTGCGAACGGAAATCCATGAACTGTTGACGTGTACCAATTAAGATCGTAATGTGGCTGGGCCCTATTGACACAGACAGTGGGGGTGGGTGATAGGGCAAAGTGTTCACTAGCATTCACCTGCACAGGCAGAACCGTGCCTACCAGACGGATACACATTATAATAAAGCCAGGCAGGCATGCCCCTTGTAAGTCTATGGTCATCTCGGGCTCCCTCACAGCCATTGGGCTCCCTCACGGCCATTTGGCTCCCTCAAGGTCATTGGGCTCCCTCAAGGTCATTGGGCTCCCCCAAGGGAAAGAGATCTGAATGCAAATCCAAGGGCCACCAATTCCACAACCACAGGACAGCAGTCATCTGCTTCTTAGAAGCATTAGGGCGTCTCAGGCTTAAGTCCAAGGGCTACAGGTGAGCGTGAGGCACAGCCCGGTTTGCTTCGTGGGCCTCTGAAGGATGCTGTGCGCCTGGCTGGAGCAGAGTTCAAAGTAGAAGGCCTCATCTTCCTCCCACGGCGCATGGTAGATTTGAACTGCCTACCTCAGTTAGCAGCCCCATACGTAACCCACCCCGCCACCAGGGCGCCTACTCCCGGGCAGAGCCTTAGCAAGGGGAAGGCTGGAGACGGGCAGGACCTCCAGGGGAATGTGCTTAGCGGCCAGGAGCTCTGTTGGGGCATGTTGAGTAGGGTTTGCTGTGGACCTCCAAGTGGAGACGGTGAGGAGGCGTTTAGGTCTCAGCGTCTGGAGCTCGGGGAGTCATCCCTGAGTGGCCAAACGATGATTTGGACCCATGCGTGTGGCTGCGATGACCCAGGCCATGGGATGCAGCAGGGAAGGGGAGCAAGGACTGAGCTGGAGGTTGGGGAGAGGAAAGGAGACTGGGTGGAGGGGTGGGGGAGCCTCACAGAGCAAGCCCCCCTCGGGCCCCGCCTGACCACTGTGCGGTCCAGAGCACTCGCTCTAAGGCGGGACGGCCTGGGTGCAAAGCCCAGCCCTGCCGCTTGCTGGCAGGTGCCCGTGGCCAGACTGCTTCACCTCTCTGTCGCCCGTCTTCCCTGCCCGCAAAATGGGAAGAACACAAGTTAACAAAACGAAGGGAATTGAACAATTTTATATGGAACGCGTTAGAAACCGAATGGCGCTCGCTGGCTGTGACGAGGATCGATGAGGCGCCGTGCAAAGGCTGGTGGGCCTGAAGGCTGACACAGAGTCCTGTCCTCCTGGAGCTCGGCGCTGCTGCTGGCTGCCAGGGGGCTGGTTCTGGCTCAGGGAGACCCTGTGCCCAACGGGATGAGATAGCTTCCCGTCCCGCACCATCCTCACCATTGCCCCTGTGTCTGAGCCCACCGAGACAGCCGCTGTCCCATGTCACGGAGGTCTTCCTCTTTACCAAGCATGACGCCCTTTGCAGGGACTGGTTCCCCATGTTCACACGTGTAGAGCGTGTGCGAGGAAGGCTTGCCATCCTTGCGTCGCAGGGCCATTCTGTGTGCGCTGCTGCTCGAATTCAGGGCGGTTCGAATTCCTGGTACAACCAGGGCTGATGAGCAGCTGAGAGAGGAATGGCCGAGAGAGAAGGGAGAAAGACACAGCTTTCTCTTCCTGCTTCTTTTACACACAAGTTGACTCTTCAGGGCGCAGCGGGCTCCGGACAGCACTTCATTCCGACCATCGATGGCGAGAGATGTCGTAGCAGGGAATTCAGGTGCTTCAGCAGGAGTGGGATCAAGGCTCACCATGGCCGTCGGCTTCTTTGGGGACCGCATTTCTTCATTCCGCCTGCGGCCAAGGGGCCATATGTGTGCTGCGCTGCTGTTTTCTGTTCCTACCTGAAAGCCTTATCTCCCTGATCCATGTCCTTAATCTCCTACTTGGGTTCTTTCTGGGGCTGCTTCCCCTCGTCGGGGCCCCTTCCCCAAATCTGCCACCCAGAGCAGAGCTTCCGACCCCCAGCTTTTCTGTGCGCCCTGCCGGCACGTCTGTCGACGATGCGGATGCACCTGTTCCGGCGGTCCATGGTGCGTTCAGTGTTCCTCGCCAACACGGCAATTCAGAGGTTCCGGTTTTCCTTAGCTCTTTCTTAGTAATTGTTTAGCTTTCTTTTTTTTTAAACATTTTATTAGGGGTTCACACAACTCTTATCACAATCCATACATATACATACATCAATTGTATAAAGCACATCCATACATTCTTTGCCCTAATAATTTTCAAAGCATTTGCTCTCCACTTAAGCCCTTTGCATCAGGTCCTCTTTTTTCCCCCTCCCTCCCCACTCCCCCTCCCCCCTCCCTCATGAGTTGTTTAGCTTTCACACACATATGAGGCCATTGAAAACGCCCGGCCCACCTTGGTCCTCTGAGTGATGTCTTTGTGCTCAGAGTGACAGTGCGGGCACAGTAATGGCAGTGGACAGAGATGTAGGTGGCTGCAGGAGAGGCCAGGACTAGGTTCTCCTCCGGAACACAGGGAGGGAAACCCAGAGGGGGCTGAGGGTTAGCTCAGGAAGATGCGGTCCCAAGGCCAGGGGTCACCAATGAGAGCAGGGGCCACACCCACGTAGGCACCGCTGGGAACAGTATCTTCATCATGTGGAGAAGGGATGGGGCCCCGTCACGTGGGCTCCCACAGTGGGCAGTGGTCCCATTGGCTGGTGGTCTGCAGGCACCCCTCTCAGGCTGCCCTTGAGAGACCCTGGGCCAAGGTCGACTGGCTCAGTGAGCAGAGTCTGCAGAGGCCTTGCAGCAGGGCTGGGGTGAGAGGAGCCGAGGGTCGGGGGATGAATGGAGGTTTGCCAGGCTGGGTGTGGGTGTGACTGGCACGGTGAGACTGCCGCATCGTCTCTGGGGAGCCTAGGAGGTCAGGGACTGTGGAATCAGCTGGAGGCTCTGCATGACTCAGGCAGGGCAACTGGGAGGCTGGTGGGGGCGGCCAGTGGAGGCCATATCGTGAGAGGCCTTGTTAGCCGACTTAGGGAGGAGAGGTGCAGAAGGAACATGGGCTTGGAATCCACTCTGGCTTCAGACAAGTTAGTTCATCCTCTGACTCAGTCTCTCCCTCCCTAAGCGTCACTTATCCCTGGCCCCGAGAGCAGGGGGTGGGTGAGAATCAGAGACGGCAGGCATGAAGGGTTGGAGTTAGTGTCTGAAATGGTGATTGTTATCACCACTCCATTCCCGAGGCGAGCCGGAAGCGCTTTCAGCACCGGAATGGGTGGGTGGGTGCATGGATGGACAGGGCTGAGCGGACAGATAAATGAATGCCTTTCAGAGATGTAGGATTAAGCACATGCTTGGGACATGTCAGGAGCAACCAGCCCTTGGATACGGCGCGTGGTGAAGTAGCGGGGCAGCAGGAGCGAGGACGGCCCTCAGCAAGGCGGGCTGGCCGTATGAACGTTGCGAGGACAGTGCCGGCCCCGCCAGTGCTGTGTTCCGTTGCGCACAGGGCCCTTCTGGGTTAGAACCGAGTCAATGGCGTTTACCAACAACTACAACATGGCTGTGGGAGGGAACTGTAGGCAGCATGGGCCCACAGGGGCCTGGTGGCGCCGTGGATAGAGCGCTTAGTCCACCAGCTGCTCCGCAGGAGAAGCAGGTGGATCATCTACTTCCTGAAGGCGGCAGCCTGGGAACCCCGTGGGGTCTCTGAGAGCTGGGGTGATGGCGTGCGGACAGATCATGCCCTTGGCTGCCCCTCGAAGCAGTGGTGCGCCACCTTCCTCGTGCCGCGACCCTTTCACACAGTTCCTCACGTGGTGGTGACCCCCCACAACCATAACATTATGTTCGTTGCTACTTCATCACTGTCCTTTTGCTACTGTTCTGAACCGGGAGACCCCCGTGAAAGGGCTGTTCCACCCCCGAAAGGGTTGGGACCCATCAATTGAGAACTGCCGCTCAGAAGAGTGGCGATTGACCCCCCCACCCCCCCAAGGGCACCTGAGCAAAAAGGCTAGAGATTTACTTCTGAAAAATACGGTTGAGAATCCATGGGGCACAGTGGTACTGGGCACTGCCGCTGTCCTCTGCATGCCAATGGAAGGGCAGGAGCGGTGCCCGGTGGGAGGGTTGGGGGGCAGGACGAGGCTCACTGCCCTGACTTTGGGACCCAGCGGCTCTTGCCCCCGTGGCTGGCATCTCACTCACCCATGTCTCTCCCTCTGTCTCTAGTCTCTTTCTGCCACGGTGCCCCCTTCTCTTCCTCCTTCGGACTTAATTTCTGTCCATGTCCTAACTCTTCCTCGCTCTGACTTCGCCTCTGTGCCCTTCCACCCCCTGTGGGGCAGCTCCAGCTCCTTGAGGCTGGTAGGTGTGTCAAGGGTGGGCTAGGTGTGTCTCTGTGCTCTTCCTAGGGGTGCGAGGTGCTTAGGGCCCCCAAATTTCACCTGCGGTGGAGGGAGAGCGAGAGAGAACTAGATCTTTAACCCCAGAATGACCCAGGTGTGTGAGTGAGGCTTGTCAACAATAGAGGAAGGTGGTTTGGGACCCTCTGGTATGGGGGTGCCCCTCGGCCCAAGGGAGGGGTGCTGTGGGGAGTTGGGTCTCCTCTCCCCTGCTGACCCAGCTGCTTTGTTGCAGGCTGGTGGATGACCGCTGCGTGGTGGAGCCTGCTGCCGGGGACCTGGACAACCCCCCTAAGAAGTTCCGAGGTAAGGCTTCCTCCTCCATCATCCCGGCCCCTCCTGGGCCTGGGCCTGCCCCTGTCCAACTGGGTTCAGCACCAGCAGGCCCTGCCCGACAGCTCTTGGACCGTCTGCTGGTCCTGTCGCCATCTTGGCCCGGCGTGGCTTGTTCTTTATTTCCGGGGCCATACCCCACGTCTCAGGGCACACCCACTTGGGGGTGGATGTGGCAGGGCTGGCTGGCTGCTGGACGCTCTCCCTGGAACCTCCCACTGACCACAGGACTTTCTCGGCGTGCGGAACAAGGGTGGTGGGGAGAATGGCTTCTGGTTCCGGGAGGCCTTTCTAGCTTCTGCCTCCTTCTCCTGCGCTGCTGGAAGAGGGGGTGCAACCCCACCCCTGGCCCCGCTGTGTGGCGATGCCGGCCGGGAGGTCTTGTAGCGTCTCGGTGGCCTTGCTCAGGGCCTGTGCCATCCACGGTTGCTGGGCCCCTCGGCACCTGCCAGCTGGCTGGCTGCGGCGAGCCTCGGGGAGGATTTCGGGCAGCCCTGGCTGTGAAGATGTCATTGTTGGGACTGCCTGTGGAGGCCCACACAGATGGGTCCCGGGCGTGGTGGGCGCAGGCAGGAACACGCCGGGCGCGCTGCCACGCTCTGCCCAGGGATGCCGGGAGGGCGTGGATGCCAGGCGGCGGTGCTGTGGTGTCTCGCCTGCCCGTCGGCTGGGGCTTTGTCTGTGACACAGGTGGGAAGAGGTAGAAGGCTTCCTGCCAGCCTGCAGAGGGCCTCCGTGCCACCTTCCGTTCCATTCCCGCCACGAGGGCAGAAGGTGGGGGGAGGGGGTTGGAGAATCTCAGGTTGGGACCTGCGTGGGTATGTGGGGACTGCCTCTGGCCTCGGGCACCGCCTTCCTGCCCCACAGGATCTGGTTTCCCTGTCTCTTAGGTCGCCCCTCCCCACTGGGTCCCATCGGTCACGCCGGCCTCCCTGCTATCCCATGTCCCTCTTCTCTCGACTGCCCCTCTGCCGGGAAGCTCTCACCTCAAATGTCCACATGGCTCCCCGCTTCACCAGCCATCACTGACCGCCTGATAGGAAATTATGCTCACCGGCACCCCCCGCCGCCCCTGCTGGTTTGCCCTCTAGCCTGACCAGCCCCTGGTGTTCTGTCAGGCTGTTTCAAGTGCTCTCATCTGCCTCCCTCTGCAGGAAGGGAGCCCCACCCACCAGGGCAGAGGTTCTGTCTGTGTCCTCGGCCCCCTGGGCACCTGGTACCCATGGGAGGAGCGGGGGAGACCAGGGCACCCACTGGGCCCCTCTCAGGCTTCTGCTGCTCCAGGTCCTGTGGATGTGCCCTACCCAGAATTCCTCTCTTGAGCCGAGCCTGGGCACTGGGCCCAGGCCTGGGATTTCAGGGTGCTCCTGTGGGCCCCGCCTGTCGGAAGAACAGTGCTGGCTTCCGGTCCTGGGCTCCTGAGAGTTGGGGGTGGACTGGTCAGCTGGTCTGAGCTTCTCTTGGCACCAGAAACAGGTGCCCTTTGAAGCTGTGGAGGGAGGGGCTGAACGGGGGTTCAGGGGGTAGGAACAACAGAGAGAGGGTGTGGCAGGGTCCGGCGCGGTGGGCTCTGCCAGGACAGGACGGTAGGAGGGAGAAGGCGGCGAGTCAGGGGTGTGCCTGTCGGGTGTGTGCAGTCGGCCTGGTGGTGTGGGACTGGCTCCTGGCAGGGAGGTGGGTGTGGCCGACGAAGCCTTGCCTAAGGGCTTCAGTGGCCAGAGTTCAGGGCCAACTTTTGACAACAAAAAGCCACTTAGCAGAACAAGTGTCTCTTTGACTTCCTGTCCTTCTCTGCTTCTCCCCACTCCCGTCTCCACTGCCTCGCCATTGTCCGTCCCCAAGGCTGTGACAGGGCCACCCTGGGGTCCCGGGCTGCTCACAGGCCTCCGAAGCCTCACTGGGTCCAGCCACCTCCCTCTGATGGCATGGGGACTCCGACACCAGCCTCCACTTCCTCCTCGGCCCAGGCCTTGTGGCCATGGGGCACTGGTGTCTGTCTGTGTGGGCAGAGGCCCCTCTGTATTCCTTCTCTGGTCCCCCAGGGGAGCCGTTTCACGCTGGCGCAGGTCTGAGCGGCCAAGCTGCCTTGTGTCCACTGCTCTGTGGTGCCTGGTGCTGTTGAGACCCTCCGCCCCATGCCTTAAGTTGAGGCCCAAGGCCGCTCCACCATCCATAGTGCCCCTCTCCCATCCCCAGGGTGCCACCACCCCTCTGCTCCGTAGCCCTGGCCAGGATTGAGCTGTGGTCAGGCTGGAGGTGGGCAGGGTTGGCCTCAGCGACAGACCAGGTCTCTGTGCAGCCCCACGGCCGGGGCACCTGGAGTCCGTGTGACTCTCCACCCACCCGTGTCCGGACTCTCTCCTCTTCCGAGTGGACATTGATGCTCGCGAGGTGGGAAAGGTGGAGCTCGGCCTCAGTCTGGGAGGCCTGGCCACTGTCGTTTGGTGTTGGTCCTGCAAGCACCCTAGCCCTGGAGAGGAGGCACCAGTGGGGGCAAGGGACCATGGCAGGCACTTTAGGAGTGGGCCCAAAGTCTTGACCTTGCCTGAGGCGCCCCCCACCCCACCAGAAGGGTTGTCTCACTAGCCTGGGGTGGGCCTTACAATTTCTCGGACTCGGGGCCTGTCCCTCTCTCCCCACAGCCTCTGGCTCAGCTCCCTGCCCTCCCACCCCGTCACCTGCTAGTCCTGGACAACCCCGTGAAGCTCCTGCTTGATTCCTTGTTTATAATATTCTCTCTAGCCACTGTCTAGGACATCCCAAGCCCCAACATGTTCGGGAAGTTCTTTCCAGAGTCCGCAGGGCCCTGGGTGGCCCAGGCTGCTGGTGCCCCACTATCTGGAGCAACCCACGCCAGCCCAAGCCCCTGCTCTCAGTCTCCCTGAGGCTTTTTTACTTGGGGGGCGGGTTGGGGGGTCATGGCTGCTGTCAGTTCTGTACTACTGATTGGGCCTGGGGTGAGTCCCCCCCCCGGAGAATGTTGGGGGGCATTGCCCCTTCCTCTCCCAAGCCCCTTTCTTTCTCTACTCTGGGAAGAGGGGAGACCCAGGACAGCAGTCCATGGGCAGCTCTCCTCTGCTCCCCCATCCATCCTCCAAGCCCACCGCACTACCATCTTTCTGATGACGAGGCCACGGTCAGCGCTGCAGGAAAGTAAAGAGAAAAACCCAAGCCCTCCTTTCTGCTGTGAATAATCACTCGAGGGGGCCAGAGAGCGGATGGTTTAGAGCAACAGAAATTCATTCTCCCCACCCCCGGAGACTGGGAGTCTGAAGTCCAGGCATTCATGGGGCCTTGCTCCCTCTGACAGTTCGAGAGCATCACCCGTCCTGGCTCTGCCAAGCTAGGGCCAGGTGGCGCTTGACGGCCCTTGACTTGCGGCACTCCAATCTCTGCCTGCGTCTCCTCGCGGTCTTCTTCCTTGTATCCAAACCACACCCGCCGTCCCCGTGATTGTGAGACAGGGTTTCTGAGGCTGGACGTCCAGGAGGGAGCAGGTAGCCCCACCCCGTCGCTCTTAGGGTGAGCCACCAACCGTTCCCCTCCCCATCTCACGCTTCCTGGACAGCGCCTCCAGGCTGCCTTTGCTTCCGCCCACCCACTTACTTACTTGTGTCTGCGGGACTTCAGGAAGGAGGCCCCGGTGGTGTGGGGGGTTAAAAATTGGGCTGCTACTGACAAGGTTAGCGGTTCGAAACCACGAGCTGCTCCTTGGGGAAGAGAGGGGGGCTTTCTGCTCCCATAAGCAGTTGCCACCTTGGAAACTCACAGGGGCAGTTCTAGCCCGTCCTGTAATGTTGCTGTGAGCTGGCATTGGCTCAATGGCAGTGAGTTTATTTTTAATTTATTTTTTGAAGGAACCTCGGTTGCCCGATGGGTTAGCACTCGGCCAGTAACCAGCGGGCCAACGATTTGGCCCCACCAGTGACTGCAGAGAACAGACCTGCTCATTGCTCCCGTGAGGGTCATGGCGTGCGAACGCCCAGTGTTCTGTGTTGGAATGGATTCGATGGCCAAAAACATCATCGTCGTCGTCGTCAGCGATGACAACACCCTCCCCTTCACACGGCCTTCTTATAGAGCCACGAACCTCAAACTCAGGCCCGCTGCCAGTCGAGTCCCTTCGGACTCCTGGTGATCCTGCAGGACAGAGACGGTCGGATCCACAGGGCGAGAGGCTGCCCATCTTTATGGAAGCTTAGCCCCCTCCCTCAACCCCCCTCCCCCGCCCATGGAGTGGACTGTTTGGCAGCCTGACACTTTACCCACCACACCACCAGGGCTCCTGCCAGCGTACCCACTTTTGCATACCCCAGTGCAATAGGACCTAACTTTAATTGAACTCTCGATGTTTGCAAGACTGTTCCTCACGAGGTCACATGCTGGTGGGGGGCGGGGGGGCGGGGGGTGGACATCCTATTTACTGGGGCAGCATCATTCAACGCAGGACACCATGTTTACTGTAGATCCTTTTAAAGAGATGAAACCATGTAGCCACCGCTGAAGATCCTGGCATCTTCTTCCCGGCCTTGCCCCCCTTCACCTTCCGCGTCCACCCTCCCCACCCCCCAGAGCTCAAGGCTCTTCAGTCAGGGTGTGCGCAGTCAGCACCCCCGGGCCGTGTCCGTGTTTTTACCGCTAATACACGGGCTGCCTCCACGCACCGTGTGGTGTGGTGCTTTCCATTTTTGAACCCCATCTATGAATGGAATAAGAACTAAAAGAAACCTGTGAGCACTGTCGATTCTGAAGCCCACATTTCCTTCTGCGCTTTAAAATGCTGGGCTCTTGTGAGGTGTGTCCGTGTGGGGACCTGCCTGCTCACGGGTCTGGTGACAATGATTCCGCTGCAGCGTATTCATCGGTTCCCCTGTGATGCCGGCTTAGCTCACCTGCAGATCTTCACGATTGCCACAAGTACTGCAGGAGGGTCCTTGTGCCTGCCCCTTGTCCTCCTGTGCTTTGAGGGTGGGGCGGGGGCTGCTGGGGGCAGGAATGCTGGTCCTCTTAGGAGGAATGTGCAGTTGTCTGCTCCCAGGAGGCTGTGCCTGCGCGTCCCCTGCCGTGGACCGCGGCCCACTCCACCCTCCTTCCCACTCCACTTGGCTTTGCCCTACTTCCATCTCGTCCAACCCGCTGGGTGTGAAATGGCATCTGACCGTGGTTTTAATTGGCGTCTCTCTGACTTTTTCTTCTCATCGCCACCGCCCCCGCCCCGCTTTTTTTAAAAATAAAAAGTAATGCAAACACATGATCTGGGATTAGGATGAAAGCAACTCGCAGTCCCCTGAGGCCCCCCTTACTGGTCTCTTCTCACCTCTGCAGGGATCAGTATGTGAAAATCAAAACAATAAGCAAGAGTCTCGCTCCCCCCGCCCCTGTCCTGTCCAGCTCTCCCCTCCTCACGCTCTGGTTTCGGGGTACTTGTGTATTTTTTTTAACTGGGTTTTTTTCATCGTTTTATTAGGGGCTCATACAACTCTTATCACCATCCATAAATACGTAAATTGTGTAAAGCACATCTGTACATTCGTTGCCCTTCATCATTCTCAAAACATTTGCTCTCCACTTAAGCCCCGGGCATTAGCTCCTCATTTCCCCCTCCCTCCCTCCCCAGGGTACTTGTGTCTTGTGCCTCTTCTGTGTCCCGTGGCCTCCGTGGTCTTTGTGCCCCACCAACAGACTCAGACCTCCCCGCCCCACGTGCCATCTCCTCCCACCAAAGGTGCATCCGGGCACAGGCCACGCCTCTCTGCTCTCCGCCCCGTCCACCGCACAGTGGCAGATCCTACTGCAGGTCTGCCCGGAGTTAGTGGGCGGCGAGCTCGAAGCTGTTTTTCCGTCTCCCTTGCCTGACAGTGTCTCAGCGAAGACCTTTGTGCCCCATCTTTTTGCACAAGCACAGGCGCGCCCTCCGAACGTCTGCCCAGCAAGCTGGGGCAGCTGCGTGAAAGGGTGGAGGGCTGGGCTGGCTGGAATGCCCTCCACTCCCCCCCCCCCACACACACACACACCAGTCCCTGCAGCTACTCCTCAGAGGGACATCCCCGGAGGGCAGCTTCCGCACCAGAGGAAACTGTTCCTTCTTATGTTACATTGTGTCCTTTGCTAGTTACCGCCCCACCCCCAACCCTGTCTCCAAACACTATGCTTACTCCACTACGAAATCACTGTGGAAAGTATGTAACAAAACACTTGTCATTCTATCCGCTTTCCCCATTTTATCATCTCTGCGTGAGGAAGCCCCGCCCGCAGCCAGATGCACTGAAGCGATGGCTTCCCAGGTGGTTGCCGGTGGGTCACAGATGACCGTGATGGGGCAGGCCGGGGCACCCTTTCCATCGGACAGTACAGAGGGTTGCCAGGAGTGGGAGTGGCTGAGCGGCAGCCAATAATATCAGTCACGTCCCGCCAAAGCGGATGAGAAATTAGCTCCCTTGCCCGCCCCCTCGCCCTTCCAGCCGCTTCCTGCTGCTATCCTCAAGTCTTCTTTGTCAACTTCTAAGCACTCCCCCCAAACCCAGTGATCACAGTTACACCTGGCTTCCTCCTGCACTTGACCTCTCGCTGCCCTCACACCTATTGCTGTTGGTGCCTCACTGCTACACCACCAATGTGGAATCGCCAAATGGTCAGAAAGGCTCTCACGGTCCGTACTGCTGGGCTGCCCTGCGGCCTTGCTGCCCGGGGCCTTCCTGTCTCCCAACTGCCCCCAGTCCCCTTCCTCCTCTCTGGAGGGTCCTAGGTTCCTACTTGGGGTCTGACAGGGCTGGCTTTGGACAAAGCACGGCACACACACATACACACACACACACACACTCGTGCATAGGGTGGCCCCAGATGGTTTATTCATTGATTTGCTCTCTGGAAGCATTTTCTAACATGTATTATGGGCAAGGCTCTATGGGAGGCCCCGTGTGAGGAAAATGACAAATCTGGTAAGTTCCAGGTAGCGTATACGACCTTTCGTATTTCCAGGAAAGACATGGAAGAAGTAGGGGCAGATAGGAAGCACTTCTGGCTCCGTCTTCCAACTGGAGATGTTCCAGGGCAGGGCTTGTTAAGCCCGAGGTTGGACTCCTTAAAGGGTGTCAGGCCGCTTGAACGCAGCACAGGCATCCTTCCGTGAACCGCGTGGCGCAGGACCAGAGGGCATCCGCAGGAGGAGGCTGGGTGTGAGTCTTTAGCTGAGTCGACTCTCTGGTTAAATATGTCCAGTGCGTTAAAGTTTGGTTGTTAAAGTTTTGAGGGAGGGTTTTTTGTTGTTTGTTTACTTCTAGAGATTCCATGTGGTTCTTTTTCAGTTTTACTTTATTACTATTATGTCAGGGATAAGAGAATATCTACAAGAAAGATGAGTTAATACAACTCTTATTCAGCTATTACACACCAATCACTAATGCCCAGGATGAAGACACTGGAGATTTTTTGTCCCAACTTCTGCAGTCTGAAATCCATGAAACACCCGATCAATATATATGATAAGTATTGCTGATCAGAATTCAAAAGTTGAAACCAAGAAGAAGGATCAGTAGTTGGACAATAAGTCCCAGGTGGCAGAAATGACACAGGAGATTGTATGACCGAATTTCATACAATTTGTTCATCAGTAATACCTTTTACCAACAAAATCAACCGGGCCCAGACCAGGTGGACCTAGCTAAGTGGAATATCCAGGAATCAAATCCACTACATCTGTGGGAACAGACGATGCCGGAAAATCAATATCAGGCAGAACAAGGTCAAGGGCCAACCGTGGAACAGACTATTAACTGCTCATATGCAAGTTCAAGTTGAAGCTGAAAAAAAAAATTCAAAGGAGTCCACAAGAGCCAAAGTCTGACCCTGAGTGTTTCCACCTGAATTTGGAGACCATCTCAAGAATGGAACTGATGCGCTGGATACTAAGGAAGCTGTGGTGAGACCTTAAGAACATCACGAAGTGGGGAGACCAAGTGTGCAGCGGCGGTGGCAGACAGACCCCACGCCGGCCATCCCTGCCGCTCGCCGGGTGGCACACTCTACAGCACCACCCTGGGAGGTACCAGGATCATCCATGGCCGGAAATTCCTGACAGCGTGTCGGAACTCACCTGTGGCCCAAACACCCTCCCCTTGTGGGACCTGTCCACTATTCCTGAGTCACCTGCCCTGCCAGCGAGGATCTCTTCATGGACGCTGGGCAGAGCCAGCCCCCGCCAGCCCAGAAAAGAACCAGGCGGCAGGTGGTGAAGAGTCCCGGTTTGAGATAGACATTTAAGGGCCAGCCACAGGGCGAGCAATGCCCAGGCCCTTCTGGAAGGGCCCTTGTTAGAAGAATTCCAACCGGGTCTAACAACAACGTTACCACCCTGGCTGGCATTGGGTGTGTGGGGTCGGCTGACTGGCCCTCTCCTCCCTCACTCAGGGCACCTGCTTCCCTTCTAATGAGCACCAGCAGGTAGCTCCGGGCGCCTCTGGCTGCAGGGGGGAGTTGCCACCCACCAAGGGGACCCTCGAGCACACCCCTGCAGCCGAGGGCTGGAAGTGCAGCCCTCCTGAGGCTGGTGCTGCTCTTCCGGCCCCTCCCCTGCGCACGTCCCTTCTTTAGATTGGTGTGCCCTGGGAAGCATCCCTCCGCCAGAGAGGAGACAAAAGCCACCTTCATCCTGGGGCCAAGAACTGGGCCCTGTCCGGGTTGGGAAGAAAGAAGAAGAAGAAGAAAAATATAAAGAGAAGGCCAAAATGGATCTCGAGAGCCCCTGCATTTGCACCGGAACGAGCTCAGGCAAGAAGAAATGAGGTCAGCGGAAGGTTTTGAAGAGTGACTCAGGATTGTAATGCAATGTGCCGAGGCCCGGGGTGAGGGCCACAGAGGGGAAGACGCACTGGGCATAGGGACACACAGGCTCGCTGTCCCAATAAGACTTGGTTGGTACCCAGTCCTTTCCAGGGGTGGGATGCGATCACGACCCAATGGTATTGAAGGAAGACGTGCAGGCTGCCCTGCTGGTGTTGGCGCAAAGCAAGATTCCAATGGAGACATTTCGACCAGAGCGGTAGCACTGGACGTGCATCCTTGCCGAGGAATTCGGCCAAGCAGCCGGAAGAGATCCATGCCTGCGTCCTATGGAAGGAACGGTGATCTAGAAGAATGCCGAATTTATTGACCAATACGGTGAACGCCACGGGCAGGTGAAATGATGCTGGCCCATCCGGACCCGACCCACAGCCCTCTGGTCAGTTCTGACTCCTAGTGACCTGGGACAGAGTCACACGGCTCCAGGGCCTTCCCAGGGCGGTCAGGCTTCCAAAGCCAACGGTCTCATCTTGTTCCTGAGGATTTGGGCTGGGTGTTTCCACAGCTCACCTTTCAGTTAGCAGCCGTTGTCCCCGCAAGGGCACTTTTAAAATGACCTAAGGATAATTTAAAAATGGTTGCAGGAGTCCATCGAGAGATTGAAATTAAAGTTGGACTCACAAGAGGACATGGAATGAAGAATATTGGGGAGGGAGGGGAAAAAAAGAGGACTTGATGCAAAGGGCTTAATTGGAGAGCAAATGCTTTGAAAATGATTAGGGCAAAGAATGTAGATGTGCTTTATACAATTGATGTATGTATATGTATGGATTGTGATAAGAGCCCCTAATAAAATGTTTAAATAAATAAATAAAAACCTTGACAAAAAAAAAGAAAAAAATTTAATTATGAGTTGGGTAAAAGTTTACCGAGCAGATCAGTTTTCCACGGAATCGCTCAGACACGTTTTGTGTCATCTCATTGATTGCCGTCCCCATAACGTGGCCTCACTTAACCCACTGTTTCCTGTTTCCATTCCTCTTTCTTTCCTAGGGCGCCCTGGTGCCGCAGGGCTTGCTACCCTTGAAGGTAGCAGTTCAAAACCAGCAGGCAGTCCAAGGGAGAAAGGTTTCTACCCTGTAAAGGTGCCGTCTCAGGAACCCACAGGGGCAGTTCTGCCCTGTCCTGCAGGGTCGCCATGAGTCGCAATCGACTCGATGGCAGTGAGTTTGGCTTGCTTTATTCTAAGCCCTCTGAGCCTTGTCCTTGGGCAGATGCTGCCCTTGGGGTCTGAACTGGTTGATTATTTTAGGATGTTCGTGCTTCCCTAGTTCTGTGTGGTCCCCTGTAGTCCGAAAGATTGAGCCATGGGGGTGCGCTCAGTTCCAGACCTGAAGGGTGACTGGATTTGTAGTCTCGAGGTTCCACCAGTCTGTCGGCCCAGTAAGCCTGGTCTTCTCTTAACAAGATGATTTTGGGGGGACTTTTTGTTGCACATTTTTCTCTCACCCTGTTCGAGACCTTCTAACACAGTGGCTCTCCACCTTCCTCATGCCGCGACCCTTTAATCCAGTTCCTCATGTGTGGTGGTGCCCCCCCCCCCAACCATAACATTATTTTCATTGCTACTTCATCACTGTCATTTTGCTACTGCGTTGAATCGGGCGACCCCTGTGAAAGGGTCATTCCACCCCCAAAAGGGTCGCGACCCCCAGGTTGAGAACCGCTGTTCTAGCGTGCTTCCTTTCGGAGCAGTTGGAAGGGACCTCGTTGGTTTCAGATGGATCCTGGCTGAAAGAAGAGAAGATCCGAGAGATGATCAGCGCACCTGCATTTTACTGACGATGCAGAAGTACTCTGCTGGGTGCCTCAGGGCCGCATTGAGGAGCATGGGACTTCCCCTGCAGCTTGTGCAGGGGCCACGCGGCAGTCTGTCTGTGGAACCGGACAAGGGGCTGCAGCGTGGCTTACAATCAGGAGAAGTGCTGTGTGCTTGTATTGTGTCTACAAGAACCTGGTTGTATGACGAAGTAGCAGGACTGAGTGGGGGAAGGCTTGTGAACACTGTGATGTGCGAATGATACAAACTTGCCATTGGAAGGTGAAACGGGCTGAAGCGCTTCCTGAGGATCAAAGTCTTATAAGATTGCTCGATACAGAGAAACCAAACACCCTCACAGCGGAACCAAGAAGCTACGGCAGGGTACATGGGGGAAAGGGAAGTCATCCTCATCCAGGATTTCATTTTCCTTGGGTGCCCAATCAGAAGCAGCAGCCAGGAAATCAAATGATGAGGGCATCGGGCAAGCCCGCAAAGCTGCCCCTTTGAGGACTCAAGCGTGCCTGACCCAAGCCATGGTCTTTGCGATCACCTCATCTGCGTTAGAAAGTTGGGTGACGTTGAAGTATGCAACCGTTCTGGGAAACAGGAGGGCGTGTCCTTAAGCAAATTCAAATCAAAGGACAAAAATCATAAGATTGTGTTCTCGCCTTCCTGGTACGATCGCTGAGGACACATGGGGCATAGGCAAATGTGGTGGAGAAAGCTCATGGTGCCCGGCTATCGAAAGAGATAGCGTCTGGGGTCTTAAAGGCTTGAAGGTAAACAAGCGGCCATCTAGCTCAGAAGCAACAAAGCCCACATGGAAGCACACCAGCCTGTGTGATCACGAGGTGTTGAAGAGATCAGGTACCAGGCATCATCAGAACAAAAAAATCGTATCATTGTGAATGAGAGGAAGTGCAGATTGGGAACCCAAGACCCATCTGTAGGCAACTGGACATCCCCTTATGTATGGGTCACAGGGAGACCAGCCAGTCAGGGTGCAGTGTAGCAACAATAAAACATGACTTTCTTCTAGTTCTTAAATACTCCCTGCCCCCAATATCATGATCCCAATTCTACCTTACAAATCTGGCTAGACCAGCAGATGGACACTGGTACAGATAGGAACTGGAAACACAGGGAATCCAGGACGGATGATCCAGTGGAGAGAGTGGCGATACCAGGAGGTTGGAGGGAAGGTAGGGTAGAAAGGGGGAACCGATTACAAGAATCTACATGTAACCTCCTCGCTGGGGGACGGACAACAGAAAAGTGGGTGAAGGGAGACATTGAACAGTGTAAGATATGACAAAATAATAATAATTTATAAATTATCAAGGGTTCATGAGGAAAGGGAGGTGGGGAGGGGAAAATGAGGAGCTGATACCAAGGGCCCAAGTAGAAAGCAAATGTTTTGAGAATGATGCTGGCAACAAATGTACAAATGTGCTTGATACAGGATGGATTGTGATAAGAGTTGTACGAGCCCCCAATAAAATGATTAAAGAACAACAACAAAAATGGAAATACAAATACGTTCCGATCCTGTAACCTCTCTACTTGGTGCATCCTTTGAAGAAATCATGAAGAACAAAACACGAACAGACAGGTGCACACCTCCGTCGAGTGCAGCCATTTTTACCATAGCAAACAGACGGAATAAGAGAACAAACCCACTCTAGCGGAGCGGGTAAACCAGCTCTGATTCCTACAACGGAGTATTACGCATTCTTAAAAAAAAAAAACCGACGTCGAGTCTTTCAAACACTTTAAGGCACGGACAAAATTAGAGAACTTTGTGCTTAGCAAAGTCAGTCTTCTCATAGTAATAAATAATGTACGATGCCATTATTAGAAAGGGAGAGAAAGAATGGTTTTCACACCAAAGGATAAAACTTTAAAGACAATGACAAGGTGGGGGAGGGGTGTGCAGGGAAGGGAAGCTCTGGAGGGACGAAGGGTGGGAGAACCACATGTAGGGGGATCTTGTGGGATATTGTTACTGATTTGATTGGATGAGGGGCTGTGCTACTACATGAAAGATGCTCTTATTTCTATGTATTCCACCAACAAAGGGGCCAGTTATATAGATCAAATAAAAACAAAACCGAAAAAGCAAAGTTAAAATCAAAAGAGAGAGAGAGGTCCCAGCCTTAAAATCCCTCCGGATTCCTTTGCCATCAGATCTAAACGTGGGTCCCAGCGGTGATACAGGGAGGAAAAGTAAAATTGACACGGACTTGGATTCTTTTGTGACACGCAGGTTCGTTTCAAGCAAACAGTACAAGAAAGTTGGGCAGTGACTCACGACAACCGAAGAGCTGACGTATTGAGTCGTGGTGTTGGTGGAGGAGGTTGGGTGTTCTGGGGCCTTCCAAAAAGCAGGAATGCCCCTCGAGGCAAGGGTGGTGAGGCTTCATCTCATGTACTTTCCACCAGTCCTTGGAGAAGGGTGTCGTGCTTGGGCAAGTGGAGGGTCTCCACAAAGGATGGCCCTGGTGGCGGCTACATAACTTCACGTCAACTTGGAGATCTTTTACAAATGTAGGGTGGTGCTCAACCTGTCCGTCGGGCAGGTGCCTCCGTGTGGGCGTGGCCTCTCTGCCCTCACCTGCCTGCTGGCTGACGCTGGTGGTTGCCAGAGCCCCGTGATGCCTCCCCTGCCGTGGGATCCACAAGGCGGTGCACCCACCAGCCTGTGGTCCTCCTGCGTTCTGCGTCCTTGCATGTGGATCGGGTCGCTGTGAGTTGGGACAGACTAGATCCCTCATAGCACGACACGCTATTGAGAGCTTCTCTGGGTGGCGACAACACACGCATATAACACAGTATGTGCTGTCGTGACAAACTCTGCATGTACAATTCAGGGGTGTGGATTATACTCTGGGTTTCATAAGCCCCTCTCTAGCCTCTCCCAAAGCATTTCATCACCACAAATAAGTCTCCGGAGTGAAAACCTTCCCTTCCTCCGTTCCACCCCCAGCCCCACTCCGGCCCCTGGAACCACTCCAACGGCCTGCTTTCTAGGCAACGACCTTTCGTATATGTTGGGCGGATGTTTGCCTGTTTGTGAACCGCGTCTTTCTGTCACCGAGACGTCTTTGGGTTCACACACGCAGTGGCATGTGTCTGGACTCCATCCCAGGTTTGTGACGGAGTGGGATACACACTCCCCAGTTGATGGACATGTGCAGTCAGCTCCCCAGTTGATGGACAGGTGCAATCCGCTCTAGTTGATGGACACGTGTCCAATCCGCTCCCCAGTTGACGGACACGCGCTGTCTGCTCCCAGGTTGATGGACACGTGGGTAGCATGAGAAGCGAGGCAAAGGACACGGGTGTGCAGGTTGAAAGCTGTTCTTATTTGACTTCATTGTGTGAGCCATTTCAGGGTTATCGAGAAGCGGCCCTGGCCAGGCAGCGGCACTCACGTCCCCCCCCCCCCCGTCTTGCGTCGTGGATATCTGTCCCCACCGGGGAGCCAGTTGGCTGTTTCCTGTCCTCTCCGGGCTGCTTCGCGCTTCGTTCGCTTGGGTTAGGCAGCGGGAGCGGGCTGGTCTCGCCGTTGGTATCTGTAGCTGAAGTCTCTGCGTGTCTAGCTCGTGTCTGTTTGGGGGACTTGTTCTTCCTCATGGTACTTGGTTCCCCCTCCTCCTCACGGACCGTGGACTGGTTACTGCACCTGAGGATGTCTGTCTGCACACTAAGGATGGACGTGTTGGTGTAGTGGTGACGGGGAGTGCTGCTAGCTCCAGGGTCAGCAATTGGAACCGCTCAGCAGATCCGAGGGAGTTACAATTGTGGAAACTCACAGGGCCAGTTCTACCCTGTCCTCCAGGGCTGCTATGAATCGGAATGGACTCAGAGGCAGTGAGACAAACAAAGTAAAGTAAGATTATGCACTAAGACAAAGTACCCTGTTTCCCCGAAAATAAGACAGCATCTTATATTAATTTTTGCTCCCAAATATGCACTCGGTCTTATTTTCAGGGGATGTCTTATTTTTCCATGAAGAAGAATATGGTACATATTTATGGTTTATTGTTTCATTAAAAGAGACCTGACACTTCCTGTCTGCTCCGGCTGCGCTGCGGCCAACAGTGAGCTGCGCTGCGGCGCCCGCCGCTGTGGTCCAGAGTTACGGTAGCTTCGGGGGGGCTTATTTTCAGGGAGGTCTTATTTTCAGGGGTGCCTTATATTTCAGCGAGAGGCAAAACTAAGTAGGTCTTATTTTGGGGGGGATGTCTTACTTTCGGGGAAACAGAGTACCTCCCTCCAGAGAGGATCAACATAGCCTATCGCAGACTCCTGGGGTACTACCAGTCTGAGACCACCTAACACCAAGGGCAGCTGTGAGGTTTTCTGAGCCACGTAAGTTCCTAAAGGACTAAAGGCTCTAGTTTTCTGTGGGGGCTGCTCGGCCCTGTTGGGGTCCCAGCTCACTGAGCGTGTTAGGCCTCCCCCCATCCCCCGGTCTTCTGTAGACCAGGCTCTGATTTATGCCCCAGCTTCTGGTGAAGCTGTCAGAATAGAAGTCGGTTTCTTGGAATCAGCAAATAGCTCCAAGGCCAAAGTAGCTCGGGTGTGTGTTTCTCCCCTTTGTTTCCTGTTTGATTTTGTGTTGGGGCCAGGTCATTTCTCATGGTCTTGCCAATAGGAAGTTGAAAATGAACACAACGCCTCCCAATGTGGCGCCTATCGATGTTTTCTGCAGGTGGGTTAGTTAGACCAAACAGACCAGAACCGTGACTCTCAGCTCGGGGCTCCGCAGGGCCTGCCCACCATTGCCGGGGGCAGGAAGCAAAGGGGAGGACCTGAGATGTGTTCTTTATGTGCCTCACCTGGAACACACCCATGTGAAATCAAGCTAGGAGGCGAATGCACTAGGGACTTACACTGGTGTGGAAAAAAACCTGCCAAAGGCGTGTGCTGTTTGCACACAACACGGTAGGTTAGAGGGGCCCGGGCACACGGTAGGTTAGAGGGGTCCAGGCACATGGTAGGTTAGAGGGGTCCGGGCACACGGTAGGTTAGAGGGGTCCAGGCACATGGTAGGTTAGAGGGGTCCAGGCCAGGAAAGCGTAAGAACCCTCCTTTCTCATTCTCTGGGGCAGGGGCGTAGTTGGGCACTGTGGGTCATGGTGTGAAGCTCAACTAGCCTGCCAGGCTCCTGAACTCACGGCCCTCATCTGGTTCCAGATCAGCCTAGACCTCTCATACCCAACACCCTGTGCCCATCAGCTAGTCAGACCCGGTAGGTGACTGGGCAGGTGTCTGGCCGGCTCCTCACCTTGCTGGTTGGACACCCCGCCCCCGCTCCCCTTCTCTCCATGCTGGTCACTCCTCCTTCCTTCAAAGCTAACTCCAAGCCTCTCCTCAGTTGCGCATGTCGTTGTCAGGTGCCAGTGGGCACATTCTGGCTCAGGACCCAGTGTCCACTGGAAGGAAGCACTGCCCGGTCTTGAGCCATTCTTGCAGTGGGGCTTTTGGGCGAGTTCATTGGTCCAGCCACTCTGCCAGGCCATCATGTCGAGGGCCCTCCTCCTTTATCGCTGCCCCTCTGCGTGACCGAGCACGCTGCCCTTCTCCAGGGGCTGCTCTCTGCTGACAGCATCTCCCGGGTACGGGAGACCAAGTCTCGCCAGCCTCACCTCTCAGGGCACACTCTGGCCGTACTTCTTCCAAGAGAGGCTTGCTTGTTCTTCTGGCTGTCTGAATTAGTTTATTGTGCCAACCTGGCTGATAAGCACATGTGGGATTAATTGAAGGGCGGAGGGATAAATGGCTCAGCGAGCCTCACCTTTCTAGTTCTCGGGTCTCTTGCTTTGTGATGGTCGCACCAGGGTGCAGCTGCCTTAGCCAGTTCCCTGCTTCAGCTTTCAAGGCTGACTTTCTGCAAGACATCCCCAAGGAGAAGCCACATGGACCTACCCTGATGCAGACCTGGGTGGTGGAGCATCCGTGTGGAGACCCCTGTCAGCGCTGAGATGCTTACACATTCACTGACTCGGCTTTCCTCCTGTAGTCGGCATCGTTGTGTCTACTTTGTGAGATGGAGGACTTTGAGGACTGGTGTTGGACATATGGGTTAATGTTGGACTTGTGGGCTTGGGCAGCGCTGGGTTGGGATGTTTACTTGATGCACGCTTACCCTTTATATAAAACTCTCTCTTATGCATGAGTTTCTGTGGATTTGTTTCTCTAAAGTCCCCAGACTAACACATTATGGTACCGTAGGAGTGGGGTCCTGAAGAAACAAATCGTAAGATTGAGAGTAGATGTTTGACCTCTCCCTCGTGGAAGTTTTTCTTTCTTATCTAGCCAGAGGTCAGCTAAAGCCACACCATTTACTCGGTTGTTTTTGTGGGGCAAATATGGGAAGTAGGAAAATAGAAAGTTGATAAGTCCACTTGCTTTAGCCATTAAAATTTGATCTTTAGATGGGGTTAGGGCAGGTCTGTAAAAAAAAGCTTTGAAGAGATATGCCCCACCCAGTGCTTTGGAGTACTCAGGAACCAATGGTCTATTGTCAGAAGCTGGAAAAAATCTGGAACACAAAGAAAAGTCCTCTCTGGAACTGAATATTAAAGGGAGTCTGTGGGCAGGCTGAACTGCTTGCTAGGTGACCACCTGGATCTCCTTGTTGAGTGGAAGTGGGAGAAAGGCAGCAATAAAGAGACAGGTTGAGTTTGACTACTGACACCTGTGGACTTGGTTTACAGGAAAAAGAGATAAGAGCGGGTTGACTGGTCTAAGGCTCATGACTAGCACAAGGGCCTAGGCTTGTTGAGTGTTGGTGAGAGCCCATGGTCTAAAGGCAAGGCGACCAATGGGCACCCTGTGGAGGCTGAGTGAGGCAGCCAACACTGAATTGACCAGAACCCGACCAGACCAGATGGAACTTTGTGAGCCTGTGAACTGGTGCATATTGTTGCTGACTTCATGGATGGCCTGTCCAGATTTCACCTTGCTTATGGATACAGACTTCACAAGGTTCCAACTGGACCGAAGACTCTTCATGTCGAAAAAATAGAATTGTCTCCTCAGAGAACTGGGTTGCTGTAAGTGGGCAGTATGTAAATTGGATACCCAAAATTGGGGGAGATAAAGGCATGAAGTGGTTGGCTTACAAACTTTTATAGGTAGGGGAAAAAATTCACAGGATTATAGGGTTAAGGTGTTGGTGTTACTTAATTGCAATTGTGAAGCTAAAGAATTATGTACAGGTGCCAGGTTGGCAAGGGGTGGATTGAGTTTATTGTGCCAAACTGGCCGATAAACATGTGGGATTAATTGAAGGGTGGAGGGATAAATGGCTCAGTGAGCCTCACCTTTCAAGTTCTCGGGTCTATTGCTTTGTGATGGTCGCACCAGGGTGCAGCTGCCTTAGCAGTTCCCTGCTTCAGCTGGCAAGGCTCACTTCCTGCAAGACATCCCCCAGGAGAAGCCACATGGACCTACCCTGATGCAGTCCTGGGTGCTGGAGCAGCTGTGTGGAGACCCCTGCCAGTGCTGAGATGCTTACACGTTCACTGACTCGGCTTTCCTCCTGCAGTCGGGATCGTCTGTTTTGTGAGATAGAGGAGGACTTTGTGGACTGGTGTTGGACATACGGGTTAATTAATGTTGGACTTGTGGGTTTGGTAATAGGTGACCACAAGTCAGGATCAGGTATCAGTACCTGTTCTCAGCCAGCTGCCAAGTCTCTCTCTAGTTCTCAGCTTCTCAAACACGGGGTCCCCTGGTTTCTACCACCCAGGAAGCTGGGTGGTTCCTTTTTTTTTAATGGGGATGAAGTAGTGGCTCATTGTCATTTTGATTTGCGTTTCTCTAATCATTAATCGAAGAGCTTTGGTAGGATAGTGGATTTTAAGTATTGAGCTGTAACCCAAAGGTTGGTGGTTCAAACCCACCAGCCAATCCACAGGAGAAAGACGAGGCAGCCTGCTTCCATAAAGATGTACAGCCTGGGAAAGCCCCCTGGCTTGCAATCTACTCGATTGTTAAATAGCCGATTCCCTGGAACATCTTCCTCTTGGTGTGTTGGCTATTTGGGTATCTTCTTTGAAGAAACGTCTCGAGTCCGTTGTGCATTTTTAAAACTGGGTGGTTCGTCTTTCTGTTGGTGTGCGCTGAGTTGATACTGGAACCGCATGCCTGGGAAAGCAGTGTTTACTAAAACCAGGCAAGAAATACTTGGTGTTTACGTGTGACACTCTTGGCTGGGAGCTCTGCCAGTAGGTTTTCCACCTGCCGATGCATTATGCCTGGTGGCATAATGGTTACACGTTGGGCTACTAACTGCAAGGTGGGCAGTTCAAAACTACCCCCAGCTCCTCAGGAGAAAGACAAGGCTTTCTACTTTGGGAACTCACAGGGGCAGTTCTACGTTGCCCCACAGTGTCACGATGAGTCTACTTAGACTTGATGGCAGTGAGATTTTCTTTTTTTCTCTTTGGACAACCAGTTCCTTCCTTCTAGAGGGTAGGTGAAGGGCCTGGAGGAGGGGGCTCTCTGGCCCTGCCCCCAGGCCTCCCAGCAGGACTGTCTTCCTGTGCTACAGCACTGCGGCCCCCTGCAGTCATGGGGCCACGAACTAAACCTGAGGAGTCTCAGAGGCCACTGAGTCCAGCTCCTTGCCTCCCTGTCATGACGGGGGAACATACTGTCCACAGCAAGGCCCAAGTCACACATTCCAGCCTCCTCCAGGCCCTCCCACCACCGCGGGGGTTTCCCAGCGCCTGCCTCCTCCCCACAGACGGCCTCTCTGGAACTGGGCTTAGGAAAATGACTGGTGAAGGCCCTCTGCCTTCCAGCATCCAATTGTAATAGTGGGCCTGATTCCGTTCCCTGGAATTGGGAATGCTCTGCCTGAGGGCTGGTTCTCTGCAAGCAGAGCCTAAGCTGGATGCTTGTGTGAGTGGATGGTTGAGCAGGAGAGGGGTCTGGGCCAGAAGCAGCCGAGTGGCTGTGGCTTCAGGTGACGCTAAGCCTCTGCCTCTGGGGTGTGTCCCCTCCAGAGGCTGGGCTGTGGGATGCCCTCTGGAGAGGGGGCACGCAGCTTCCCAGGCACCTCTAGCCAGGGT
Source organism: Tenrec ecaudatus (assembly GCF_050624435.1). Classification (NCBI taxonomy): domain Eukaryota; kingdom Metazoa; phylum Chordata; class Mammalia; order Afrosoricida; family Tenrecidae; genus Tenrec; species Tenrec ecaudatus. The sequence continues at coordinate 164,537,004 of NC_134536.1, forward strand.
GCTGTCCACAGCCTTACAAAGAAGGATGCCGGGGTGCTTGTCCGCAGCCGGGCACAGACAGGAATCACATGGGGGTCCACCTCCTTGTTCCTGCCTTGTGGATTCCGAGCCTGGCCAACTCATGTGTGTCAGGGCTGCGCATGCTCTGGAGGGTTTGCAATGGCGGATTCTCCAAGTCTTTCATGCGAGGCTCCTCTGGGCGGATTCAAGCCTCCTACCTTTGGCTTATCAGCCAAGTATGATAACTCTGCACTGCTCAGGGGCTCCCAGGTCCTGGCAGCCTGTGACAAGCCTGTGGGGAGGGGTCCCCGTCACCTTCAGAGACCTCCTCCTTAACTCAGCAGACTTCAGGCTTCCCCAAGCCACTTCCTTGTCACCCCCCAGAGGTGTAGCAGGGTGAGGAGGGGCTGGGATTTGGGGGTGGAGCGGCAAGCTGGGAGCTTCCTGGACAAGTCCCCCAGCCCCAGCTGACCCACTGCCTCTCCTGCCCACAGACTGCCTGTTCAAGGTGTGTCCCATGAACCGCTACTCAGCCCAGAAGCAGTACTGGAAGGCCAAGCAGACCAAGCAGGACAAGGAGAAGATCTCAGATGTGGTGCTGCTCCAGAAGCTGCAGGTGTGTGTGTGTGTGTGCGCATGCCTGTGCGTGTGCAGACGGGGCCCTGGGTGCACACTTGGGACCACCAAGAGGCATTTCCTACAGTGAGCAGCACCGGCCAAGAGTGGGCTGGGCAGGCCCCTTGGGGGGCTTTGGGAGTCTGGGGAGAGAGGGGTGGTGAATCTCACGGAGGGTTGGGAGAAGACGGGCCTCCTTGCCCTGCAGTTAGTCTGGGAAACTCAGGGGCAGCACGGGCCTGTGCTGAGGGTCCCTGTGAGTCGAGACCCGCCTCAGTGGCAGTGAGGTGGGGGATGGTGTCAGGCCCTGCTGGCATAGAGTGGGAGGCTCGGCTCGGCCCCGGGCTGCCCCTCTGGACCCTGGGCTGGGGTTTCCTCAGCAGAATTGTCGTTAGTGGAGATAGGACTGCTCCCGGGGGGCTGTAAGAAGGGCCTGGTGGCGCAGAGGGTGAGATGCTGGGCAGCTAACCAGTATCGGCGTGTTGAAGGCAAGAGCATCCCTGAGGCTGAAGAGGAGTTCCTGGGTTCCCATAAGGATGTGCAGCCCCTGGCACCCCAGGGACAGTTCTACCCTGACCCCTGGGCGCTCTGAGCTGGAATGGCTCTGGTGCCCGGGGTTCGGTTTGGGATTCTGAACCTCTCAGAAGGATTCCTGGTGGCACAGTGGTTCTGTGCGTGGCGGCCGACCCCAAGGTTAGTGGTTTGGACCCACCAGCCGCTCCGCAGGAGAAAGTTTTGGCGTCTGCTTTTGTAAAGCTTGTGGTCCCGGAGGTCACAGGGTCACCGCAGCAGTGGGTGTGGCCTAGAGCGCCCAGCCTCCTTCGAGGCTCCTCAGCTGGGTTTGTGCCACCAGCCTTTCGGCTTGTGTGCGCTACCAGGGATGCCTTCTTGCCAGTGGGCAGGCGAGCTGGGTGGGCTCCTGAGGGCCCGTCTGTGTGTAGTGTCACGGGCTGGGGTGGTGCTCCAAAGGGCTCGGGGGCCCGGCACACGTGTGTGCTTGCGTGTGTGCATGTACCGTGATGTGTGTGCTTGTGCATGCGTGCGTGGGCTGGGATGTGCGTGTGCCGGGATGTGCGTGTGCTTGTGCATGCGTGTGTGTGCCGGGATGTGCGTGTGCTTGTGCATGCGTGCGTGTGCCGGGATGTGCGTGTGCGTGTGTGTGCATATGCCTGCGTCCACGGGCACGCATGGTGGGAGGGCCTCCTGAGCCCCTGTCGCCCCGTGTACAGCATGCCGCGCAGATGGAGCAGAAGCAGAACGACACGGAGAACAGGAAGGTGCATGGGGACGTCGTCAAGTACGGCAGTGTGATCCAGGTGCGACGCTGGGGGGGGGTGTCCACGTGGGCGGCCTTAGTGACTAAATCTTGCATCTGTGGTGTCCCTGGCTGTGAACGGCGCATGGGGTTGACCCGCTGCTCGAGAGCACCGATTCGGGAGCCACTTGGTCTGGGTTCGCACCTTGGCTCTGTGGCTCCTGAACCGTGTGGCCTCGTCCTTTCCCCGGCTGCAGACTCGGGCGATGGTAGCGCCTCGGCCGCTGTGCGCTGTCTTGAGCCCAAACCGGTGACTTATTGAGAGCAGTGCTGGCTTGCCCTGGGGGGCCGCCTGGGTGCCAGCGAGGTGGGCACACTGGCATGTGGCTGTGTGTGGTGTATGTGGGGCTGTGCAGGTCTTGGCCTGTGGCTGCGGGTCTGACCATGGATGCCAAGGCTGTGACTGAGGGCCCAAGGAGATGCTCCCTAGAGGTCCTCCCTCAAGGGCTGGCATCCAGGCCCCCCCCAGACCTCAGCCTCCCGCCCCCACTTGCCCCCCCCCCAGCTCCTGCACATGAAGAGCAACAAGTACCTGACCGTCAATAAGCGGCTGCCAGCCCTGCTGGAGAAGAACGCCATGCGGGTGACGCTTGACACCACGGGCAACGAGGGCTCCTGGCTCTTCATCCAGCCCTTCTGGAAGCTGCGAAGCAACGGGGACAATGTGAGGGCGGGCCGGCCGGAGGAGCCACGGCCTGGCAGTGTGGGCTCAGGGCGAGGGCAGCATGCCCATTCCTTAGAGAGGGGAGCTCTTGCCCTCTGACCTCTCACCTGCCTCACCCGTCCCCCTTAGGTGGTTGTAGGGGACAAGGTGATTCTGAACCCCGTCAATGCCGGGCAGCCTCTGCACGCCAGCAATTACGAGCTTAGCGACAATGCCGGATGCAAGGAGGTGAGCGGGCACCCTGGGGGGCTGGCACCTCCCCCCAGAGGGCAGAGACACCCTCCAGACACCCTCCAGACACCCTCCACCCTCCAGCTCTGCCCTCAGCCCCATCTGACCTCCCTGACCTGGGCCCTCCGCTCCAGCCTGCAGGCTGATGGCTCCCCCTCCTTCCTGCTGGGGAGCGGCTCAGATGGGGCCCAGGCTGGTCCCTGCCCATCGTCAGCACTGCCCCAAGGGTCGGCATGGTCTCAGGGGTCCCTCTGCGCTTCCCCAGGTCAACTCGGTGAACGGCAACACCAGCTGGAAGATCAACCTGTTCATGCAGTTCCGGGACCACCTGGAGGAGGTGTTGAAAGGGGTAGGTCAGGACCGCCAACGTGGCTGCCACCAGCCCCTTGCTCACAGGCTCCTTCTGTCCTCCTGTCTGGAGCCCCTGTCTGACCACCCCCACCATCCCTGCTAGACGAATATCCCCTCCCCCTCCAGGCCTCTGTCTCTGCTCTCCGGTCTCACAGAGCCCACGGCCCCTCCTACCTGACTGGCCCCTGTGTGTTCTTTCTCTCTCTCTCAGAAAGTGTACCCCATTCTCCCCGTAGGAACCCTGGTGGTGTCATGGCTACTAGTTGGGCAGTCAGTAGTTCAAACCTGCCAGCTGATCAGCCGTCTTGAAGTTCGGGGTTCTGGGGATTGGGGTGAGGGCTGAGGCCTCGTTCCCCTTGAGGGGCTGGCCCCTGCTGGCTGCCCTCTGGCGAGCCCGGCTCCAGGCCCTGCTGGCCATCTGAGGCAGGTGGGCGCTTGAGCTCGCGCCCAGCCCACGGCCCTGTGCCTGCAGGGAGACGTGGTGCGGCTTTTCCACGCGGAGCAGGAGAAGTTCCTGACCTGTGACGAGTACAAGAGCAAGCTGCAGGTGTTTCTGCGGACCACTCTGCGCCAGTCCGCCACCTCGGCCACCAGCTCCAACGCCCTCTGGGAGGTGGAGGTGAGCCCAGCCCTCAGGCGACACCGCTTTCTCTCCGGCCCCAGCTGCACCGCTCCCTTCTCCCCAAGGGGCCAGGGACAGAGCTCCAGTCTCCTGAGGCCCCCCCGCAGGGCCAGCCTCGCCTTTCTGCCTCACCCCTGACCCCCTTCCCCAAGGTGGTCCACCATGACCCCTGCCGGGGAGGAGCTGGCCACTGGAATGGCCTCTACCGCTTCAAGCACCTGGCCACGGGCAACTACCTGGCTGCCGAGGTGAGTTGGGGGGAGGGGTGGGGCGGGGTGGGGGAAGGAAGGGCAGAGGGCATCCTCACGCAGGCTGGGTGCATAGCCCCAGTGCACGGGGCTCGGCTGTACATGCATGTACGTGTGCACGCGTCTGCACACAGGCATGTGTGCCCCATGCGGACATTGGCTTCCTCGTACTCGTGCATGCACTTAGCAGCCATCAAGTATGTGCAAGACTGTCAACAGACTTAATCACCGTGACCACGCCAACTATGCACCAGGGGCTCCTCTGAGGGCCGCGATATGGCAGTGAACAAAATTCCCAGCCCTGTGGGGCTACATTATGCATTCATGTCTGTTTATGTGTGCACAGTGTGTGTGTGTGTGTGTGTGTGTGTGTGTGTGTGTGTGTGTGTGTGTGGGCGCACCTGGGAGAGCGCTTCAAAATGTCCTGGGGAAAATTCCATACCCTTTTAATTCCACGTTCCGCGAGTTTTGGAGGAAAGACCGTCTCCTTATGAGTCGGGTGAAGGTTTCCAGAGCCGATCATCCTTCTCCCACTGGTCTCCCATCATCACTTGTAGCTCCTGCACTGTCATGGGACTTGTCGGCTCCTGCCTGTTTGTTTCCACCCGCCCCTCTTCTCGAACCTTTCTGCGCTTTGACCTTGAGTCAGTCTGCCCCCTGGAGCCCACAGGGAAGCCCCCTGCTATGTGTGTATGCGAGTATGTGGGTGTTTCGGGGTGCATGTTTACTTGTGGGACTGCAGAGAATGGCCAGGAAGGGCAAGGCTGGGGTTTCCCCAAGAGTGACATGGGCTCTGGGGCAGATGGTGCCCAGCCTGGCCCAGGGCCCTATGTGGGCCTTGTTTGGGGTGGGGCTGTGTCTGGTAGCTCTTCTTCGTCTCCTCTTGTCTAGGAGAACCCCGGCTACAAGGGTGATGCCACAGATGCCAAGGCGGCAGGGACGGTGAGGACCGAAGCAGGGCTGAGGGCCTGGGAAGAGTGACCCAGAGCCCCCCTTGGTGGGTGGGCAGGGGCAGGGAAGCTATGAAACCTCGAGAAGTGGGCTGGAGGAATTCCAGATGGTTGCAAGCGGGTGGAGGGTTGGGTCTGGGGCACGGGTACCTCTGGCTGAGTTCAGGCACTCACCTCAGGGTGCCCAGGGCCGGGCAGGCCGCAGGAATGCTGGGGAGAAGATCAAGTATCGCCTGGTGGCCGTGCCCCACGGGAACGACATTGCCTCCCTCTTTGAGCTGGACCCCACCACGCTGCAGAAAACCGACTCCTTTGTGCCCCGGTGGGTGTGCGCCCGGCTGGGGGGCGGGGCGGGCAGGGCGGCTGGCCACGGTGCCCAGGCCCACCGCTTTTGAGGTCTGTGGCCTTGGGGGTCTGAGCACGGGCCCCCCTCAGGGTTCTAGCTCTGTGGCCGCACGCTTACTGCGCAGTGAGTTTGTTGCTCAGATGGGCCTCAGGCTTGCGGTCACATCAAGTGCCTTCTCCTAAGGGCCATTGGGCTTCATGGGCGGCACGCAGCCTGGCAGAAAGTCCAGACAGTAGACTCTGTGACCCACCCTGAGAGTCCAGAAGCGGACCACAAGCATTTCCCCCAGTCTGACCTCGACCGAGGAGCCCTGGTGGCGTAGAGAGTGTGTATTGGGCTGCTCACAGCAAGGCTGTCAGTTCAAAGCCACCTGCCGCTCCTCGGGAGAAAGACGAGGCTTTCTGTGCCCAGCCCCCAAGAGGCAGTTCTGCTCCATCCTGTCGGGTCGCTTTGAGCCAGAATGGCATTAGCCAGTGAACCCTCTGCTGGAAGCTGGGCGAACTGATTGAGTCAATACAGATGCACAGTCCCCTCCCTGGGGCCCGGTGCAGTTTGGAATTCCGAGGGTTTTTCATTTCATGATATCTCATCATCAACGGTGTGAGCGTCTCTGCTATGAAATGCACTTGACACTAATGGGATAAATGGTGTAAAGAGGCTCGTTTGTCCAAACGAGTTTTGGTCCGAGCTCACAGAGGAACTCTGGCTGGGGAGCACAGTGGCTGCTGGCAGTGTAGCTCGCACGGGTGTCAGGGAGTGGTGAGGACAGGCCCTGGGTGGCATTGGTGTGTGTACCCTGAGCCCCCTGCCTCCAGTGAGACGGGAGTGGGGTGCACCCTGGCCCGTCCACAGGAACTCCTACGTCCGGCTGCGGCACCTCTGCACCAACACGTGGGTCCACAGCACCAGCGTGCCCATCGACGTGGACGAGGAGCGGCCCATCCGGCTCATGGTGCGCTGCTGGGCATCCCTGGGGAGGGGTGGCTCAGGGTGCCCGGGCTGCCCAGCTGACCGCTGTCCCTGCAGCTGGGCACCTGTCCCACCAAGGAGGACAAGGAGGCCTTTGCCATCGTGTCTGTGCCCGTGTCTGAGATCCGAGACCTGGACTTCGCCAACGACGCCAGCTCCATGCTGGCCAGCACCGTGGAGAAGCTCAATGAGGGCTTCATCAGCCAGAATGACCGCAGGTGGGCGCCAGGGGCCGGCCGAGGGAGTGGAGGGTTCACCCAGAGAAAGTGGGGAGGCCGGCCCTGCGTGGGGCTCATGCCTGCAGGGCCGTGGTTGAGGGATCCTAGGCCCTTGCAGCTGAGGCCTGCCTTCCTGTCCCCGCCAGAACTGACCCCATGTGGGGTCCCTCCAAACCCAACCCAACTCTCTGCCCTGGAGTCACTGCCAACTCATAGCGCGTCTGCAGGAGCGGGTAGAACTGCCCTGTGAGCTCCCCGGGCTGGGGCTCTTTGAGAGTAGAGGGCCCCGCCTTCCTTCTGGGCAGCTGCTTGTGGTCTCGAGCCGCCGGCCTTGCGGTTCACAGCCCAGTGCGTAACCACTGTGCCACCAGGGCTCCGGCATTGGTCTCCTAGGGCAGGGCCTAGGCTCGGTGTGGTCAGAGACCTGCCCAGAGCTACACGACTCATGGAGCAGAGTTGGGATGGAGATGCACATCCCTTCCCACCGAGCACCCTGTCCCTCTCCGGCTCTTCCCAGACTGGATGGCTCCAGACCAGAGCAGCTGAGCATCTTTGCCTGGGCACTTTGGGATCCAGGATGGGGCAGGTGGGGGTGGATGTGTTTTGAGACAAAAAAACAAACAGATTCATTGGCATCAGTCGTGCAGACTCGCAGTGACCCTACAGGATAGGGCACAACTGCCCCTCATGAGTTCCTAAGACTGACTCTTTCTGCCTTAGAGCGGCTGCTGGTTTTGAACCACGACTTTTGCAGTCAGCAGCCTGACTCGGAGCCACCCCCACCCCGCAGACCTCCTGTTTAGAGAGCAGGACAGAGTCAAGCTACCGGCCTGACGAGTGGGGCCAGTGAGTGTCTTAACACGAGAGCAGTGCTTGTGTGGGGAGGAGCTTCCCAGACGCACCGTGCCTGTGTCTCCTGCCCAGGTTTGTCATCCAGCTGCTGGAGGACCTGGTGTTCTTTGTCAGCGACGTCCCCAACAATGGGCAGAACGTCCTGGACATCATGGTCACCAAGCCCAACCGGGAGCGGCAGAAGCTGATGAGGGAGCAGAACATCCTCAAGCAGGTGTCCGCCTCGTGTCCGCGTCCCTGCAGGGCAGGTCCCGGGGGGAGGAAGGGCCTTGTCAGACCCGAATGTGCCCTTTCCCGTCTCCAGTGGAGCTGCAGTCTTTGCTTGTCTCAACGCCTCTTTACAACAATGCGGCCCTATGGAGCCCCTCGTACCCTGTGCCCTGGAGCCTGGGTGGCGCAGCAAGTGAAGAGTGGGACTGTTAAACATGAGGTTGGCGGTTCAAACCCGCCGACTGCTCCATGGGAGAAAGACGAGGCTGTCTGCTCCTGTAGAGATCTCCGACCTCGGGACCCTTTGCAGCAGCCCCGCCCTGTCTAGGGGTTGTTGTGAGTCTCCATCGACTCGATGGCAGTGGTTTGAGTTTGTCGCCTTACCACGCACGTGCCAGGCACCGTCCCAGGATCTCACACACAGCCCCAGGTGGTTCTTACTGTCCCCATTTTACTTGCGAGCCCCGGGAGGCTCCGAGAGGCTGGGATGCCCTGATTCGGATCACACAGGCAGGAGCAGGGCTGGGATTTGCACTCTGGGTGCCTTGGTCCAGAGCTTGTGTCTGTAGCCTGTAAGCGTCGATAAAATCTCGAAAGACGAGTACAGCGACCTTCCGTATCTGCCACCCGATGCTCTGTTCCTCACCATTGATCTGTTTGGCTTTTATGTAACCGCTCCGTCGCGGAGATTCAAACTAGATTATGGAAGCCACGCAGCCTAAATTGTTCGGTGTGCTGCTCTTAAAAATAAAGACATTGTCCTATATAACCACAATCCCACAATCACACCTCCAAAAATGAGCAGTCATTCCCAGTCCATATTAAATGTCCCTAACGTCCCCAAAGTGTCTTTTTAAAGCGGGTTTTATTTTGAGTCAAGAATCCAACCAGCAGTTTCTCATTCCACTCAGTGGCTCAGTCTCTCTGGTCTCTGTTCCAGTTTCCCACACCCACTCATCCCCTGCCTTTGAAAATCTGTGAAACTATACTAAGTGTTTTCTTTGACGAGGCCAGGCCTGTGTCCTGTCTCCCGACCGACCGTCACCCACTTGGCCTCCCATTTCCCTGAGCCTCGGACCCTGACCTGTTGTGTGACCTCTGCTCTTCCCCCATCACTGAGCAAGGCCTAAGATGGGTGTAGCGTTCCGTTGGGGAGGAATGGGCCGGCCTGGGAAGTCTAGGGGACAGAGCCAGAATCGGGGCCAAGGGTAGGGGAACTGGGGTTGTTGGTTAGGAATGAACTCGGGTTAATGTCATGAGGGGCTGGGCCAACCTCCGGGTTCCTGGGATAATTCGGGGTGCAGCAGGTGGGTGAGGGACCCCTGCTCATTCTCCCTGCTCCCTCAGATATTTGGTATTCTGAAGGCCCCCTTCCGAGACAAAGGGGGTGAGGGGCCCCTGGTGCGCCTGGAGGAGCTGTCGGACCAGAAGAACGCCCCCTACCAGCACATGTTCCGGCTCTGCTACCGCGTGCTGCGGCATTCGCAAGAAGACTACCGCAAGAACCAGGTGCGCCGCCGGCCCACCCACCCACTCCCGCCTGCCCCCTTCATCCATCCCTTCATCGTCTGTCTCCCCGTCCAGCCAGCCAGCGAGGTACTGTGGCAGGACAGCGTCAGGCACCGGGGCACGCAGTGAGGGCAGGCGGTCACGTCAGCTCCGTGACAGTGACTCGCCACCCCCTGTGCTCAGAAGGACCCACTGCCTTTTGGCTCAACTTTGCCGTCGCCATTTGAGATTATTAACAGTTTTCAAACTTAGGCCCTGCTCTTTCATTGGGGGCTGTGCCCCGCAATTTAGGCAGCTGGGCCTGCCACACAGACCGCGTCCTTACCCCTGTGGAGGCTCCGCTCCTTTAGGGGAGACAGGCCAGGAGCTAATAACTACTGTGGTGGCTGACCTCCCCACACACACACCCAAATCCAGGGCCTGGTCTGGGAGCGATGGGGTTGGGGGTGTCCTGGAGCAGAGCTGGGCCCTCTGGGCCCAGGCCGCGGCTCCGTGTGACCCTGGCCCATCTGCCCCAGGAGCACATCGCCAAGCAGTTTGGGATGATGCAGTCCCAGATCGGCTACGACATCCTGGCCGAGGACACCATCACGGCCCTACTGCACAACAATCGCAAGCTCTTGGAGAAGCACATCACCAAGACGGAGGTGGAGACCTTCGTCAGCCTCGTGCGCAAGAACCGCGAGCCCAGGTGGGCCCGCCCTTCCCCTGCCGGCTGCTTACAATGCCGACATATTCCTAACTGCTGCCGCCTTGACCCCCGGGCTCCCCGAGCCCCTCCCTGGGACCCCCTCCAAACATAGCTCAATCCAGCAACAAGAGAAGGGAACCTGAGACTGCAGAGAACATCCCCCCGCCCCCACCTGAAAGATGCTTCCCAATGCCCAAGTCAGGGCCTGCAGGGAATCAGTTGTTGAATATTCTGAACATCCCCACTGTCCCTGCAAGACCTTGAGCCCCAGCCCCTTGGGCGCCCCCTCTAATACTCCCCTCTCCCCAGAATGAGGTCCCTTCCTAGGGGAGGGACAAGAGCAGTCTGTAGATTCCAGGGAGGGCAGTTCCCACCACGGTCAGACCCTGACCCCCGCCCGGCCCCTGCTTCCACCACGCCAGGTTCCTGGACTACCTCTCCGACCTGTGTGTGTCCAACCACATCGCCATCCCGGTCACCCAGGAGCTCATCTGCAAGTGTGTGCTGGACCCCAAGAACAGCGACATTCTCATCCAGACTGAGTGAGCCATAGCTCCACCAGCCTCCCCCGGCCGCCTGAATGCTTGGGCCTCATCTGGGGGTGGGGGGTGGGGGGTCAGGCTAGAACCGGCGCTCTTGTCCTCTGCACACAGACGCCCCGCTCCTGCCGTGTGCTCGCTCTGCTTGGCACTGTGGATGGGCAGGGGGCCGGGAGGAGGAGGAAGTCAGGGGTCTGGCCTTGAGAAGGTCGGGATCTCCGTGGGGTCCCAGATGGCTGGGGCACCCTGCGGTGGGCAGCACAGCAGCCTGAGCCAGCTCTCGTTCTGCTCAGAGGGGCTGGGCCTTGGGGCTGAGCCTGCTGGGGAGGGGGCCTGGGAGAGGCATCCTGGCTCCCGGTGACGGGTCTTGGTCCCCAGGCTTCGGCCCGTGAAGGACATGGCGCAGTCCCACGAGTACCTGAGCATCGAGTACTCGGAGGAGGAAGTGTGGCTCACGTGGACCGACAGGAACAACGAGCACCATGAGAAGAGCGTCCGGCAGCTGGCCCAGGAGGCGCGGGCAGGCAATGCCCATGACGAGAACGTGCTCAGCTATTACAGGTGCCCGCCTGCTGGCCTGCCCCTTCTCTGCCTTCCTTGCTACCAAGTCCTTCCTGCCGCGGCCTGGGGGCCCGGGCTCCTGCCGGCATGCCTGCATCCTGGGAAGGAAAAGTGAAGGATGACCGTGTAGCTGGAATCTCCCGGAGTGGCCTTGGGGCCAGGCTTAGCACAGTGGCCGGGTTGAGAGGTTGCCCAAACCTGTCTCCAAAGAGATAAATCATGAAAAATAATATTGGATAACACTTACTAAATTCCTGTTCTATAACAGGCACTGCTCTGAGCGCTTCATCTGATCACTCATTTCAGTCTCATAGTAAGTAAGTAGGAGCACCCGTGGCATAGTGGGTTATGCATTGGGCTGCTGACCTCCAGGTCAGCAGTTCAAATCCATCCACCGCTCCTGGGGAGAAAGATGAGGCTTTCTGCTGCTGTAACGATTCACAGCTTCGGAAACCCACAAGGGCAGTTCTCTGTCCCAACTAGATGGTGGTGGGATAGCTTAGCAGTACTCTTAAGGAGCCCCGTGATGAGTTGGGTTGATCGCGGAAAGATTGGTGGTTCAAGCCCCTCAGCAGCTCCATGAGAAGGAGGTGGCAATCTGCTTCTACAAAGACTCACCGCCTTGGAAACTCTTGGCAGACAGCTCTGCTCTGTTCAGCAGGCTCAGTAGGAGCCGGATTGACCTGACGGCCCTGGGTCTCAGGCCCTTGTGGAGTTGGGGACTCTGAGGCAGAGGCAAAGGACCTGGACCTAGGAAGTCCAGCTGAAGGTGGAAGGGCTGTGAGGTACACCAGGGAGCTGCCTCCAGAGCCTGTGGTACAGGATCTGCCGCAGAGCGATAGAGGCTATTGTACCGCATGGCAGGGCGAAGCTCCCTGCATTCCTGTCTGCATCTCTCCCTCCAGAATCTCACACCTTGGCAGCTGCTCCTTGGGCCCTACTCTCCCAGGCTGGCCCTCACTCTCCCTGCCCCAGGCCAGCCCTGCCCACTCCCTCAGCCCTTCTCTCCATCCACTCTAGTCTCTCCACCATCCCTCTTCCCAGTCTGCTCAGCTCAGAGCTGCCTGGCTGGTCTGAGTGGCTTTCCTCCCCAGCCACAAACCCGTGCTGTTGAGTCCATTCCGATACAGAGGGCTGTATCCATCTTCTTTGTAGAGTCGGATCCCAGGCATTTCTTCGGCAGTGCCGCTGCGGGAATTGGGACTCAGCCTTCACAAACTCTCGCCTGCAGGCTCTGAGTGGAGCCCCGGTGGCATCTCTGCCCCCAGCCCTCAGCATACCCAGATACCCCTGCCACCCCTCTGCCAGTGGCCTCACCATCTGCCTGCCCGCAGGTACCAGCTGAAGCTCTTTGCCCGCATGTGCCTGGACCGGCAGTACCTGGCCATCCACGAGATCTCCCAGCAGCTGGGGGTCGACCTGATCTTCCTGTGCATGGCGGATGAGATGCTACCCTTTGACCTGAGGGCCTCCTTCTGCCACCTGATGCTGCACGTGCATGTAGACCGCGACCCCCAGGAGCTGGTCACGCCCGTCAAGTTCGCCCGCCTCTGGACCGAGATCCCCACCACCATCACCATCAAGGAGTGAGTTGGTTAGGTGGGAGCTGGGCGGGCGGGGCCGGTGGGCATTCCGCGGGGAGCCTGACACCCCTCTGTCCCCCTCCCCCCCAGCTACGACTCCAACCTCAACGCCTCCCGAGACGACAAGAAGAACAAGTTTGCCAACACCACGGAGTTCGTGGAGGACTACCTCAACAACGTGGTCAGCGAGGCCGTGCCCTTCGCCAACGAGGAGAAGAACAAACTCACCTATGAGGTGCCTGCGGGGGAGGGTGCAGGGATGTGGGTCAGGTGGCTCTCCTTGCTCTGTTCCTGTGACCTACTCCCCTCAGGGCTCCAGCCAGCACGGGGGCCACATAAGTAGCTAGGATGTCAGATAGAGAGGACCCCCTTTCCTCGGCCCCGTACCCTATCAGCATGGGGGCAGGGGCAGGTCACAGGAACTGGACCTTTCATCTGCCCAGCTGATCCTGCATGTGCTCCTGTGCTTCGGCCCTGCCCCTCCAGTACCACCTTCCTTGCAGGACTGGGCCCTGACAAGCCCTCCTGGGCTGCCCTGGAGTGAGACCCTAGACTCTGGTGCCCCACAGGCTTCCCAAAGGCACACCCTCCTGGAGCCCCGCCCACACTGACTAGGCCCCGCCTTCCCAAAGGCCCACCCTCCTGGAGCCCCGCCCATGCTGACTAGGCCCCGCCTCCCCAAAGGCCCACCCTTTGGAGCCACGCCCATGCTAACCAGGCCACGCCCACTTTCCACTCGCCACTCTCCGCAGGTGGTCAGCCTGGCGCACAATCTCATCTACTTCGGCTTCTACAGCTTCAGCGAGCTGCTGCGGCTCACGCGCACGCTGCTGGGCATCATAGACTGCGTGCAGGGTCCCGCGGCCATGCTGCCGGCCTACGAGGATGCGGGCGGTGAGGCGGGCTGCCAGGCTCCCAGTGCCCCAGAAGCCCTCTGATCAACCCTTTGTGCAACGGACCCCACCAGCCCTGCTGCAGTGGGTGGGCCCCAGGGACTGCAGGAACTCATATAGACCGGGCTTCTGGTCTCTCACGGGGTCCCCATATGGGAATTCCCCCTCAAATCTCCAGCCTGCTTATCCTGGCCTGAGTCCCCCATTCACCACCCCCAGAGAGTCCTCCTGGCTTTGCCCTCATTCCTCAGCAGGACCTTGTCTTGCGGGTGGCAGTAAGAGAAGGTGGCCATGGGGTGGGGTGGGGTGGGGGTGCTGAGCTGCCTCTGCCATGCCCTTCTGCCCACTGCTCCACAGGCAAGAATGTGAGGCGGTCCATCCAGGGCGTGGGGCACATGGTGTCCACCATGGTGCTGAGCCGCAAGCAGTCGGTCTTTGGGGGCCCCAGCATGCCCACTGGCACCGGTGCCCCCGAGCCCGTGGATCGCAGCAAGTGCGAGGAAAACGAAGACATCGTGGTGATGGAGACCAAGCTGAAGATCCTGGAGATCCTGCAGGTGGTGCCCATGGGCAGGGAATGTGGGTGGGCATGCCCCCCACCCCCGCAGATTGCTCACAGTGGTAGGGGCCTTGCTCAGGGATTCCAAAGGTTGGTCCCTGGATCAGCAGCATCAGCCTCCCCTGGGAACCTACTAGAAATAGGCTGTTCAAAGGAACCATGTTCTCAGTGTCCCCAGCTGCCACCCTCCATTGCTGCTCCTGCAGGACTCAGTGTTCTTGGCTCCCCAGCCCTGGGGCTCCTGGACTCTGTCTGCCAGGCAGAGCAAGGAGGCAGGCACCTGTGGGCCCCTGGCCTTGGAGCTTAGTGGAAGGAGGGTCTGAGTGGTCTGCAGGAGATGCCAACCCCATCGTGGGCAGGAGCTGACCCTCCCTTGATTGGTGGTGTGTTTCCAAGCATCATGGACACTGTTGCTGAAACCTTCCCCATAGAGTGACCAGACCTGACCAGGGGCCCCTCATGCCCCAGAGCGAGGATGGCATCCTGACCCCAGAATGTCCCCCCTCCGCCCACCCTGCAGTTCATCCTCAATGTCCGCCTGGACTACCGCATATCCTACCTGCTGTCCGTCTTCAAGAAGGAGTTTGTGGAGGTGTTTCCCATGCAGGACAGTGGGGCTGACGGCACGGCCCCCGCCTTCGACTCCACCAGTGAGCCCCCGCCCCCTCGTGCTCAGGAGGGGCCCAGCAAGGCTCTGAGACCCACCTGGGGTGGGGGGCTCGGCAGTGGGTGGAGCCTGGGCACTTACTTCTCTCTTGGGCCGGCTCCTGCTCTGCCCTTCTTCCGGATTCACGGAGACGCATCCTCTCCATCGTCACTTACTTGCCACCGTGAGCAGGGGAGGGTAGAGCGGGAAGCATTTTCTTAATGTCCTAAGTGGGGAAACTGAGGCCCACAGAAGGGCAGGAGCTTGTTGAAGGCAACGTAGCCATTGAGCTGAGCTGGACCAGAAGGAGTCTGGTCTCCCAGGCCCCAGTGGGGACTCTGCTCACCCACACTGCCTGCAGGGCAGCTGGCCTGTCCGCTCTCTGCCATGGTCCTTTCCAGCCGGGAAGGGGAGGCAGGGGCCAGAGGAAAGAGGCTGGGGGACTTCCCCCTGTTCTCGCACTCCCATGCCCCATTTCCTCCTGGACATGGAGCCCCATCTGCCCCCTCTCACCCCACAGCCGCCAACATGAACCTGGATCGCATTGGGGAGCAGGCGGAAGCCATGTTCGGAGTGGGGTGAGGCTGGGGTTGAGGTGGAGGGGGTGTGGGAGCAACACAAGCTAGAGACACGCTCTGCCCCTTGGGACAGTTTCCCGCCCTCCTCTGTCACTGCTCTCCCTCCACACTGTCCCTACTGACCTCGTCTCTGTGCTCACTGCTTGCTGTCCTGTC
Organism: Tenrec ecaudatus; assembly: GCF_050624435.1. Classification (NCBI taxonomy): domain Eukaryota; kingdom Metazoa; phylum Chordata; class Mammalia; order Afrosoricida; family Tenrecidae; genus Tenrec; species Tenrec ecaudatus. The sequence continues at coordinate 164,552,310 of NC_134536.1, forward strand.
CGGCCTCTGTGAGGCTGGGCCTCTTGGTCCCCTCTGTTGACGTCATTGTCGTACCTCTGCTTCTGCTTGGGCTGCAGGACCTGGGTCAGGTAGCTGAGGGAACTACCCCCAGGTGCACAGCAGGAAGGAGGGGTGAGGGCCTGCAGGCTCAGCTCCTGGCCCACCCGGGGCTGGGCCTCGTAACTATGTCAGTGCCACCTCCTTGGCGCCCCCACCCCCAGCATCCTGTTCTCAGTGCACAAAGCCCATAAAGCCCCAAAGGGACCGAGTGGCAGTGAAACAGACATCAAACTATTGAAATGCCACAAACAAATTTGAAGTGACAGCCTGTGCACGGTGCTCTCTGAGCACGTTATCTAGTACCCCGCAGCGGCCCGGGTCTGCAAGGCCACAGCGCGAGGGATGAAACGGGATCCCTGCACGCCTGCAGCCTCCGCTGTGCACACCTGTGGTCTCTGCACTGACGGTCCGGGGCAGCACCCCGTTGGGTTGGCAGAGGACCCTTGGATAAAGACCATCAAGACGTGACTTTTCTCATCGAGCCCCCAGGGGGCTCTGTGCCCCCACCCCGTGGGAGGAGCTCCTGCATCAGCTGCTCAATCAGGGGGAGCTCCAAGGGTTCCCAGCAGTGGTGGGGACTCCAGGCAGTGGCTCCTCACAGGCTGGTGAGGAAATGTCCCCGGTCCTGTGTGACCCCATTTGCGATTTAAAGACACAGCGCGACCTGCTCCCCACCCCACGTTCTAGACATCACGGAGGGGCCCAAGATTCTTAGCACGGTTTTGCTCTGCTTGTGCCCTTCCCTGGACTGAAACTCCTGGTCCCCGCCCTTCTCCCACATGGCCCTTGTCTTTTGGTCTGAGAGAACATGGAAGGGATGAGGTTCTGGGAGGGAAGATTTGCGGCAGTGCCTTTGCTGCCCGTCTGGGGAGGCAGGGGGTGCGCGCGAGGTCCTCTCAGGCTCCTGTCTCTTCCCCCCCCCCCCCCCCCCCGCAGGAAGACGAGCAGCATGCTGGAGGTGGACGATGAGGGCGGCCGCATGTTCCTGCGCGTGCTCATCCACCTCACCATGCACGACTACGCACCGCTGGTCTCGGGGGCCCTGCAGCTGCTGTTCAAGCACTTCAGCCAGCGCCAGGAGGCCATGCACACCTTCAAACAGGTGCCCGCCCGCCCGCCCCTCCTTTGGACCCTGGGAGTCAGCCCGCGGGGGAGTCTGAGCTTTATCTCAGCGTTGCTAACCTCACGTTGACTGAGTGAACCCCACCCCCCACCATCCCGAGTGACCGTGAAGGAGAGACTCGAGCACGGCAGCCAGGAAGACTCAGTGTTGTGGGGCCTTCACCCCTACACCCCACGCCCCAGACTCAGAATCCGAGGCTGGAATTTTGTGGGGTTTGAAGACAACTGAGCTGCCTAGGAAGTGCCTGGGTGTGCAAACGTGAGCATGCTTGGCTGCTGATCCAGGGTTGGGGTCAGGTCCACCCAGGGCAAGCCTGGGGAGCCGCTTCTGAAGAATCGGCCCTAGGGACCGGATGGGGCTCAGCTTCACTCTGTTGCCCGGCGGGCTGGGCTCCACAGCACCTGTGCTTGTGGGCTCGGACCTAGGCTCGGCCACCTTTGCCTCCTACCCTCTGGACCCGGCCCGGCCCGCAGCAGTGTCTTACATGAGGTGCACAGCACGTCACAGACTGCCACCCAAGGAGCGCTTGGGTCGCGCCTGGCACGTTCAGGGTGTCGTAGTCGGGAGGGCTCCTTGTTTAAGGGGGCACCAAAGAGTTTATAGATAAAAAGTTTATGGAAAGAAAAGATAGTGGGGGGGGGTGTTGAGATACTAGGACTTTCCAAGGAGCATTTTGAAGCCCTCCTCCCCGGGCACCAGGACCTAGACTGGTCTGGCAGATAATGCATGCTTGTGCAGCGTGGTGGTCACACGTTGGACTCCTAACTGCACTGTCAGCAGTACCAAACCCCTAGCCTTTCCTTGGGAGGAAGACAAGTCGTTCTACTCCTGGAAAGAGAGTGCAGTCTTGGAAACTCATGGGGGCAGGCCTACCCTGTGCTCTAGGGTCGTGATGAGTCGGCATTGACTCAATGGCCGTGTCTTTGAGTAGAACCGCGTGCTGGACCTTGGGGGGAGGCCGTCCATACTCACATGACCTCCCAGAGTCCTTGGAGGTATCTTGTTGGCATGGCTAGTCCTCTGAGTCCCAGCTTACAGGCGGGGAAGCTGAGGCCCGGCCAACCTTCCGTCCTTTCCCACTAATCCAGAGCCGGCACAGTGGGGTCCAGACTCAGGCCCGGGCCTTCCTTCAGGGCTCAGGATGCACCTTCAGTCGGGAGTCAGTGATGCCAATGTGCTCTGTCCTGCCCCGTGGCCTGTGCGCAAGGGACAGGCTACAGCATCAAGTGACAGGGGGCCAATGAGAACCTCCGCCTGGGCAGAGAGTGGAGGAGGCCTAGGCCAGCAGAGTGCTTCCTGGAGGAAGTGGGCTGTGGCGGGCTTGGGGATATTGGGTGGGATGTGGCTTGTCGGGTGAGGTGCCAGTGGTGGTGAGGAGAGGGCCCTGGCAAGGGGAAGTGGCAATGGACCGCGGTCTCACTGGCCAGCGCGTGCTTGACCTTCAGGTGCAGCTGCTGATCTCAGCCCAGGATGTGGAGAACTATAAGGTCATCAAGTCGGAGCTGGACCGGCTGCGGACCATGGTCGAGAAGTCGGAGCTGTGGGTGGACAAGAAGGGCAGCGGCAAGGGCGAGGAGGGCGAGGCAGGTGCCGCCAAAGACAAGAAGGAGGTGAGCAAGCAGGGGTGCCTGGAGCTGGGCCAGGGCTGCCTGGGAGGCCCGGGCCCGGCTGACCTCGGGCTCTGTCCATGCCCCTAGCGGCCCACGGATGAGGAGGGCTTCTTGCACCCCCCGGGGGAGAAGAGCAGTGAGAACTACCAGATTGTCAAGGGGGTGAGTTGGCGAGGGCCCTGGAGGGTGGGCTCTGCACCCTGCTCACCCCTGGCTCCAGCTGGCCCGCCTCTCCCGCTTCCCCCTCTGCTGGCCTTTGGCCCTCAAATCAGACACTATCCAGTGTCTCCCTGCACGCTGAACAGCCCTGCCGAGGTCCAGATGGAAGGGTTTTAAAGCTGCAGGAATTTAATGAGATCCCACCTCGCCGCCACATGGCTTTATTTATTTCCATGCTGCGTTGGGGTTGGCGTTTTCGGTACTTCCCCAGGCTGGTTGCGGTGATGTGGCTCTGCGGCTGTGGCCTCCTTCCCCTTTCCCGTCCCCCGGGTCCTCGCCCAGAGCTGGGGCGTGGCTTCGGGCCAGGCTGAGGGGAGGAGGGCTCTGACTCAAGCGGGGCTCTGCAGATCCTGGAGCGGCTGAACAAGATGTGCGGCGTCGGGGAGCAGATGCGCAAGAAGCAGCAGCGCCTCCTGAAGAACATGGATGCCCACAAGGTCCTGCTGGACCTGCTGCAGGTCCCGTACGACAAGGTGCCTGCCGCTGCCTTACCCCTGCCTGCTGGCCTGACCCCAAGTGCCCCACAACCTCTAGGACCAACTTAACCCTTGGCCAGTCTCCAGGCAGAGCCCCACCTCTGAACCCTGTCACAGCATCGTCTCAACCTTTGACCCTAAGACCCCGCATCCAGACCCACTTGACCTTGATTCTGCCCTTGCCACACCCCGCTGCTTCCCCCTATCCCCACCTCCTGCCTCCCACACTCCCACCAGTCTCGCCCTGAACCCTCTAATGCATCTCAGATGCTGACCCCCGTCCATCTGATTCACACCGACTCTCATCTGACCCCAGCCTCTCCTTGACCCCTGACCTCAACTTTGGCCTCCCCTGCTTTTGGATTTCTTACCCTAGATTCACTCTGCTCTCCTGCCCTGTTCTGTCCCCAGACCCCTCTAGACCCTAACTCTCAATCCTTCACTTTGACTGACCTTGATCGTGATATGTCCCAAACTTGCTCCTGACCCTGACCCCGACCCCCTGGTCCTGACTTTTTACCCTGGCTCTCTGCTGCGGCAGCAATGGTATCAGGCCTCAGCCGGCCACAGCACCACCTCTTGTCCTCGGTGCCTGATCGGGACGGTCCCAGCCCCCAGCCCCGGCCTTGCCTTCCTCCCTGTGGCCTGGCCCAGCAGCCCCTCTCCTCCCCCTCCTCGTGTCCAGGGAGATGCCAAGATGATGGAGATCCTGCGCTACACACACCAGTTCCTGCAGAAGTTCTGTGCGGGGAACCCCGGCAACCAGGCCCTGCTGCACAAGCACCTGCACCTCTTCCTCACGCCGGGGGTGAGGGCGCAGGGAGGGGGGTGCCTGGGGGGGCAGGTGGGCCCCCCCACCCCGCTGTCTGATGCCCCGCCCTCCCCCCAGCTCCTGGAGGCGGAGACCATGCAGCACATCTTCCTGAACAACTATCAGCTGTGCTCCGAGATCAGCGAGCCAGTGCTGCAGCACTTTGTGCACCTGCTGGCCACGCATGGCCGGCACGTGCAGTACCTGGACTTCCTGCACACCGTCATCAAGGCCGAGGGCAAGTACGTCAAGAAGTGCCAGGACATGATCATGACAGAGGTGAGGGCGCCCGGGGGCCCAGGTGGCGGGTCACACAGGAGAGCACCCCGGCAGTGGCCTGTGGAGAGGGGATCCTCCATTTCCAGGTCACAGAGGGAGACCTCAGGTGGCGGCGGGCCCAGCACCTCTCAGTCAGGGCCCCCCCCCCAGTCTCAGGACTGCACAGCAGGCCCCAGCCGCCCTGCATTATCGGGGATTTAAAGTACATGAAGTCTCCCCTCCGGGCCGAGGAGGACGTGTGCCCGGGGGAGGTCAGTTGAGAGTCAGCAGCTGGCCCGAGTGTAAGAGGCGCCCATCCCTGGAGCCTCGGTGGCCAGCATGCAGCGAGCACTTGGTGAAGGTGTGCTGACGGAGGGTGTGAGGGGGAAGGGCTGACCCAAGGCTGGAGCATCGTCCAGGGTGGTCTGGGACCTGATAGGCAGGCGGAGGTGGCGCGTGTGAGAAGTGCTGGCCCTGCTGGCCAGGATGGTATCCCTGTGAGCCACACAGTCGCTAGCTGGGACACTGCCCGTGCTCCCTAAGTAACAGCCATAGGCACACGGGAGCAGGTGGGTGGCATCCGAAAGGGCTTCCTGCAGGGGGCTACCTCTAAGATGGGCTCAGGTGGGAGCTTCCTGGGGCCAAGGGTCAGCTTCCCAGTGGCAGGGGGTCTGAGACATCAGCCCAGTACCCCAAGGGCCAGGGAGCTCCCAGATGCTAGGCTTTTCCTGCCTATGGGACAAGGGCTGGAGTTAGAGATCCCACTGTTTGCTCTCCAATGTGGGGGAGTGATGGAGGCTGAGGGGTCTGACAGTCCCCCTGCTCCCGCAGCTGACCAACGCAGGCGACGACGTGGTTGTGTTCTACAATGACAAGGCCTCCCTGGGCCACCTGCTGGACATGATGAAGGCCGCCCGTGACGGCGTGGAGGACCACAGCCCCCTCATGTACCACATCTCCCTGGTGGACCTGCTGGCCGCCTGCGCCGAGGGCAAGAATGTCTACACGGAGATCAAGTGTACCTCTCTGCTGCCCCTGGAGGACGTGGTGTCCGTGGTGACCCACGAGGACTGCATCACCGAGGTGGGTCAGCGCAGACCCACTGGGAGGGAGAGGAGGGGGCAGGAGAAGAGGCCAGGGCAGCCGCTCTGTCCTGCGGGGTGGGCAGAGGCGGGCGGTGCAGGGGGAGGCTCGGGGTCTGAGTGGGCCACACTGTTGGTGACCCTGGACCCCCGCCCGGGCTGCGCAGGTGAAGATGGCCTATGTGAACTTCGTGAACCACTGCTACGTGGACACGGAGGTGGAGATGAAGGAGATCTACACCAGCAATCACATCTGGACGCTCTTTGAGAGCTTCACCTTGGACATGGCTCGGGTCAGTCTCGCGCGGGCACAGAGGCAGCGCTGAGCCGGCCTGGACAGCATCCCAGGAGGGCGGGAGTGGACTCTGCCGTGTGGCCTCACCTGGAATGCCCTCTACACCAGGTCTGCAGTAAGCGGGAGAAGCGCCTAGCTGACCCCACGCTGGAGAAGTACGTGCTGACCGTTGTGCTGGACACCATCAATGCCTTCTTCAGTTCCCCGTTCTCCGAGAACAGCACCTCCCTGCAGGTGAGCCCCCACCCACCCCACACGCCTGCCCCGGCCGGCTTCGGTCTAGGGAAGGGAATCCCAGATCTGTGTTTGTGTCTGCTTGCGCTGCCGATGGAGAATGTACCGGTTCTCTGCTGTGCCACGGATTTCCCCAGAGGTTTGCCGCCAAGAACAGCAAATTCGATCTTTCAGTTTCTGTGGGTCGGGGTCACGGGGAGCTGTCCCCTTGAATCACACCGACTAAATTCACTGCCACGGAGTAGGCACCGACCGACTCACGGGAGCTAAAGTCAGCGGGCGTGCTGCGTCCTGGTGGCAGGGCCGAGTGACAGCGCCCCAGGTGGCTGCGTGGACAGCAGCAGCTGCGCAGTGACCAGAACAGCCTGGCTCCAGGGACCTGGGTGCCAGCTAAGAGGCTGCGGTGGGGGGTGTCCACAGAGAACGGAAATGTTGGCAGTTGGAGCCCGCCCAGAGGGCCTCGGGGGAAAGTCCTGGGTGCTTCCTTGTGAGAGACCAGGGGCCAGGGAAACCCGGCCGGACACTGTTCTTCTTGGACACCCCTGGCCACCAGGGGTCAGTCTGTTCAGTGACTGCCGGCGTGGCTCACCGTGGTCTCTAGAACTGCAGTGAGGTGGTGGCCTGTGTGTGAGCTCGGAAAAACGCCGGGTCTAGTAAGCACCGTGTGACCTGAATCCCTGGGAGTCTCAAGACAGCCGGTCCCGGCTGACTGCAAGGGAAGACCCTAAGAAGGGCCCTGCTGAGCTGCTGCAGTTGCTAAGAGACAGCGAGGGACACTGAAGACCAATAAGGGAGGGAGGCTGCCGCGGGCTGGGGCGGGTGCCGAGGGGGAGGGAGAATCTCGTCCACGTCTGTCCCGAGGCCGGCAGGGTGACATCGTTGGATGAGCAGCCTTTCCCTGGGTGAACGGTTTCGCCGCACACACAGATCCCAAGAAAAGGAATTTTTAAAAAGCAAGAAGAGATGTTGGTCCTACCCTCTTGATCCGGCCCCCACCCCACTGCCCCAAAGCCGCGTCCTACAGGACACAGGACGACTGCTCCCCAGGCCTCCTGGAGCTGTCACTCTGGTGACATAGAGCCGCATGTTGCTAACTAACCCCAGCGCCAGCAGTTCAAAACCACCAGCTGCCCCAAGGGAAAGCTGAGGCTCTCTCCTCCCATAAAGTGTCAGTCTGGGAAACCCACAGGGGCAGCTCTGCCCTGTTCTTCAGGGTCACTGAGGGTCGGAATGCACTCAATGGCAGATGGTGAGAGAATTCCCTACGGGAGCAGACAGGGTGGTCGTTCTCCCACCTTCTTGCCCAGAGTGGGCTTTATTTATTCATTGTGTTTGTTTGCTTGTTTATTTAATGCTTGTTGTCGAGCATTGCATCTAACGAAACTTTGCCAAGGCGTCCACTGCACGTACCCATTTGAGCGACATTTGTCATCTGTGTGATGATCTACGATCATCAAGGGGGTGCTTTTATTGTGACACACGTGTTTGGGGCCCCAGGTCCCCTTTGGGCCCCAGGCTCCGATTGCTTGTATCTCCTCTCCCCGCCTGGAGCATCTGGGGGCCAAAATGAATCTGGATCCACTCGGGAAGTGAGTTTGGTTTGAGCTCCCCGCCTCTCATCAGCCCCAGGGCAGAGTGGGAAGTGCGGGTGATGGGGGGCCTGAGGCTTCCGGCAGTGTACCTTTTTAGAAAGCCTTTCCGTACTTGAAAGGGGCCCTGGTAGCTCGGTGGGTTATGTGTTGGGCTACCAGCCGGAAGGTCAGCCGTTTGAAACCACCCGTTGCTCCTTGGGAGAAAGACCAGACTTTCTACTCCCACAGAGTGACAGTCCTGGGAATCCACAGGGGCGCTCTGCTCTGCTCTCCCTGTCCTATAGGCTTGCCCGGAGTCAGCACTGACTTGATGGCAGCAACTCTGGAAGTTTTCGATGTTTGAACTATGTCCTGAATATGTTACTTTTCCACAATGTCAAGTTCATTAAGACCTTTTTAACAGAGAAATAAAGGTCTGCAGCAGGGCTCTGACCTCGGGGGTGCCCCTCTCAGGGCTGCCAGGTCCGGATGGGCTCGACTCAGCTCTAGGAGAGGGGGTGCTCTTGTCCAGCTGGCCCAGAGGCATGAGGTGCTGGTGGAGGCCTGGTGGTCACAGCAGCCGCGATGTGTCCTCTGCAGACGCACCAGACCATCGTGGTACAGCTGCTGCAGTCCACCACCAGGCTGCTCGATTGCCCGTGGCTGCAGCAGCTGCACAAGGGCTCCGTGGAGGCCTGCATCCGGACCCTGGCCATGGTGGGTGAGTGTGCCGGGGGCCTGGCTGGCTCCATTCTCCTCCCCGCCCTTCACCTGGGACACCTGCCCTCAGAGGGCAGACCTCACCCCTAAGCTCGCCCATCACCTGCCCCCAGGGCTTCTCTGTAAGTCCTTCTTTGTGTCTAACGGGTATCTCAGTGGCCGAAGGCTGCTGTTTTCTCATGGGAATTCACTGGAGAAGGGCATGCTTGGTGTTGACTGGTCACTCCCCAACCAGCTTCGTGTTTTGCTTGAAAATGGCTTCAGGCAGGAGGGAGGCTTGGGATTGTTAGGCGGGGGAGGAGGAATGGTGGTGGGGGGTGTTTTCCAGTGGATCCAGGCTGGGACGTTATCAGAGTGAGGGGAGGAGGAATGGTGGGGGTGCTGTGGGGCCGGGATGGCACCCAGAGGCAGAAACCACTGCACCAGTTGCTTTGGGGTCAATTCTGAGTGGCAGCAAGGCAGATAGGGTTTCAGTGGCCCTATTTTGGAACTCCATCTCCAGGCCTTTTTTCCAAAGCACCGCTGGGCAGACTAGAACCTCCAACCCTTTGGCTAGCAGCTGGTTAGCAGGTATTAACTGTTAGTAACACCCAGACAGAACTGCCTCTTTTTACTCCCCCCCCCCCCCAAAGTGAAGAGGGTCCCACAGTCTCAAGACTGAAGGCCTTCAGTTCAGCAGCTCTAAGCCCAGCCCACTGGCCAGCCACCCACCCCTATACCAGCCCCCCACCCCCAGCACCCCACCCCTCTCCCCACCCAGCCAAAGGCCGGGCCATTCTGCTGCCCCTGGACCTGGACGCCCACATCAGCTCGCTGCTCAGCACTGGGGCCAGCTGTGCCGCTGTCGCCCAGCGCAACGCCTGCAACTACAAGGCGGCCACTCGAGCCTTCCCGCGTGTCATGCCCACTGCCAACCAGTGGGACTACAAGAACATCATCGAGAAGCTGCAGGTGGGTCTGCCCCCGGGGCTGGCCAGCCAGCTCTCCCCCTCCTCAGGGACCTGAGAAGCCACCTTCCAAAGGGAGCTGGGAGCAGCTCTGGGATCCTGCAAGGCGGGGGTTGGGCACCCCCCTCACCCCTCCCTTCACCCCTCCCCTCACCCCTCCTCCCTCCCCTCACCCCTCATCCCTCCTCCCTCCCCTCACCCCTCCTCTCAACCCTCCCCTCACCCCTCCTCTCAACCCTCCCCTCACCCCTCCTCTCAACCCTCCCCTCACCCCTCCTCTCAACCCTCCCCTCACCCCTCCTCTCAACCCTCCCCTCACCCCTCCTCTCAACCCTCTCCTCACTCCTCACCCCTCACCCTCACCAGCACCTTCCATTTTCTGCTTCACATTCCTACATGCTGTGCTATCACCTGTAGAGCTGTGTGTGTGGGGGGGTAGGGGGGTGTCACTTCCTGGGATCTCTGAGACCCAGCCCAGAGAGGGCCTGGGGTTTGCCTGCGGTCACAGAGCTGAAGGAGGGCCGGGAAACAAGCCAGGGCTCGCTGCTCCAGTCTGGGAGCGCCAAGTCCTCAGGCTTCATGCTTTGTTCAGGTGGCCCTATGGGTCTGGGTCTCTGGGGCCACCCGTCAGGCCTCCTGTCTCCCAGGCCGCAGGCCTGTGCTCCCTCCCTGGCCTGGCTCGGGCAGGGGCGGGGGGAGGGCTGCTGGGTGCTCTCAGGGCCCAGTGGCCTGCCCTGGTCTGAGGTGACTGCCCCGCCACAGGACATCATCACGGCCCTGGAGGAGCGGCTGAAGCCCCTGGTGCAGGCCGAGCTCTCGGTGCTGGTGGACGTGCTGCACTGGCCTGAGCTGCTCTTCCTGGAGGGCAGCGAGGCGTACCAGCGCTGCGAGAGTGGTGGCTTCCTGTCCAAGTGCGTGTGGCCGGGTGGGCGGGCTGCCGGCCGGGGAGGGCAGGGTGGTGGGGGCCGTCCTGAGTGTGCCCTCCTGCCGGCCCAGGCTGATCCAGCACACCAAGGACCTCATGGAGTCCGAGGAGAAGCTGTGCATCAAGGTGCTGCGGACCCTGCAGCAGATGCTGCTCACAAAGAGCAAGTATGGGGAGCGGGTGAGTGTCTGCCCACCCGCTGACTGGCCAGGCCCAGGGCGGAGGGCTGGTGGTTGAAGGCTGAGCTGTCTACTTGGGTGACCAAGAGCCATAGCCTTCTGTCCACCGCGCAGCCTCACTCCCGCCTCCCCGCAGGGCAACCAGCTACGCAAGATGCTGCTGCAGAACTATCTCCAAAACCGAAAGTCCAGCTCGCGGGGGGACTTGCCGGACCCAATGGGCGCCGGTCAGTACCACTTCGGCTGCTGTGCCCCAGGGTGTGCCCAGTGCCCAGGCTGGGCACTCCCCACCCCCTCAAACCAGTTCCCTGCCCACTGCAGGCGCGGACCAGGACTGGTCAGCAATCGCAGCCACCCAGTGCCGTCTGGACAAGGAGGGGGCCACCAAGCTGGTGTGCGACCTCATCACCAGCACCAAGAATGAGAAGATCTTCCAGGAGAGCATTGGCCTGGCCATCCGTCTGCTGGACGGGGGCAACACTGAGATCCAGGTGGGCATTGGGCATGCTGTCCCCCCTCCCTTCCCTGCCCCAGCCACACTGCTGAGGCCACAGGGACTGGGTGGCAGGGCTGGGTGCTGGCAGCCAGTGCATGCCTTGGCCACCCCATGGCAGGCACCATCCCCCTGGTCACCATCCCTGCACAACTCCCTGACCCAGCCCGGCTGGAGCTCCTGCTCTGCTCAGCTCTGGCCTCCTTCCTGCTGCTTCCCCATCCTTCTCAGCCTGGGTGCTCAAAGCAGGGCCCGCCGCCTCCTGGAAGCTCTCTCTTCCCATCTACTATGTGCCCCCCCCATGAAGCCGTGGAGGCACCCCATCTCAGTGGGGGCGTCACTCCACACTGGGCTGGCGGGGCCATGGGAGCACTGGTGTTAGGGCTAGAAGGAGGCAGTGCGGCAGTAGCTGCTGGGGGCAGAGTGGTGGCCAGCGAGGAGGCCAGGAGGGGCGAGGTGGAGCAGTGAGAGTGGGTGCTTAGGGGCAGGACGCAGGTGAGAGGGAGTGGCCATCATGTGGCCTTGTGCTGTGGTTCCCTCTGGATGAGGCAGGGGCCACGGCAGGGTCTCGAGCTAGGGGGGGTGGCATTGGCTGTTGTGTGGGAGACACAGGTGTGCAGACACTGGGACTGGACACCAGGCTGGAGGGCGCAGCGTCAGCCACAGCAGTTTGGCCTCAGGTTCCCCATACTCCCCCTCCCCCAGCTCCCCCTTAGTCTCAAGGCACAGGGGAGGCCCTCTGTCCCCAGCCTTGACCCTAGGGTCCAGGCCCAGCGCTAAGGCTGCCCTGCTCTCTCCCTTCCCCCAGAAATCCTTCTACAATCTGATGACCAGTGACAAGAAGTCGGAGCGCTTCTTCAAGGTGCTGCACGACCGCATGAAGCGGGCCCAGCAGGAGACCAAGTCCACTGTAACGGTCAACATGAGTGACCTGGGCAGCCAGCCTCGCGAGGACCACGAGCCAGACCCTACCACCAAAGGTCCGTGCAAAAGCCAGAGGCAAGGGGTGCAGGGGAGGGGGTGATGGACAGGGTTCAGAAAGGCGCTGGGTTACAGGGAAGTCGGGCGTCTGCTGGGAGCGAAGGGCCAGGGTTTGCCCTCACCAGACGTTGGCCTGCAGGCCGCGTGGCTTCCTTCTCCGTGCCCAGCTCCCCGTCCCGCTATTCGCTGGGCCCCAGCCTGCCCCGGAGGCACGACGTGGGCGAGCGTGTGCAGAGTAACGAGATGGGCATGTCCGTGCTCATCATGCAGCCCATCCTGCGTTTCCTGCAGCTGCTATGCGAGAACCACAACCGGGACCTGCAGGTGAGCCCTGCCCGCTGCCCCACCTGGCTGGCCCCGCCCCCGGCTCCATGGCCCCGCCCCGCGGCCCCGCCCCCACGAGCGGTCCCAGACTCCGCCTCTCCTGTGCGCCCCAGAACTTCCTGCGCTGCCAGAACAACAAGACCAATTACAACCTGGTGTGCGAGACGCTGCAGTTCCTGGACATCATGTGCGGCAGCACCACGGGCGGCCTGGGACTGCTGGGGCTCTACATCAACGAGGACAACGTGGGCCTCGTCATCCAGACGCTAGAGACCCTCACCGAGTACTGCCAGGGCCCCTGCCACGAGAACCAGGTGAGCCCCCAGTCCTGGCGGGGGGCCGGGGGCCTTGGGGGCCACGGCAAGTCCTGAGGGGCCTGGGCCCTGTGTCCCCCTCTGCCCTCTGCCAGACCTGCATCGTGACGCATGAGTCCAATGGCATCGACATCATCACCGCGCTGATTCTTAACGACATCAGCCCCCTGTGCAAGTACCGAGTGGACTTGGTGCTGCAGCTCAAGGTGGGGCCCGGGGCGGGCTGCGCGTGCAGCGTGCTCTTTCAGATGCCCGTAGAGTGAACCTGGGAGCACACCCGCTGCGTGCAGCCTCCTAGAAGCCCGCACAAGCCGGCAGCGCTGCCGCACGCCTTGTCTGGGGAGCAGCGGAGTGTGCCCGCCACAGGGTGGGGAGATAGGCACAGAGCTGGTGTGCAGGATACACGTCTCAGCAAACCTGGAGGGGGTGGGGGGACGTGGTGGGGCCCTCACATGTCAGCCACGCCCCCTCCCAGGATAACGCCTCCAAGCTGCTCCTGGCGCTGATGGAGAGCCGGCATGACAGTGAGAACGCGGAGCGCATCCTCATCAGCCTGAGACCCCAGGAGCTGGTGAGGCTGGGCCGGTGTGGGAAGCGGGACCCGGCCCACCTTCCCGCCGAGGGAGGGCCTTTTTGAGCCTGTGCTGTCCTACCAGGTGGATGTAATCAAGAAGGCCTACCTGCAGGAGGAGGAACGGGAGAACTCAGAAGTGAGCCCACGAGAAGTGGGTCACAATATCTACATCCTGGCGCTGCAGGTACCAGCCCCTGCCGGGCCCGCCCAGTGACCCCGCCCCTGGGGCCACGCCCCCTGACCGTGTACCCCTCCTGCCCAGCTCTCTAGGCACAACAAACAGCTGCAGCACCTGCTGAAGCCCGTGAAGCGCATCCAAGAGGAGGAGGCCGAGGGCATCTCTTCCATGGTGGGTGCCCCAAAATTAGCAGGGCTGGGAACTGGGAGGGGTGGGGCTGGGAATTGAGAGCGGGGCCATGAGCCGCAGGGCTGAGGTTTGAGCTGAGACTTGAACCCTGCTAGCGTTGTGGTTACACGTTGGGCTGCTAACCGACAGTCTAGCAGTTCGAAACCATCAGCCTTTCCGCTACAGAAGGACGAGGCTTTTGACTCGTGTAAAGTTTTGCAGTCTCAGAAACCCACAGGGACCGGTCTATCGTGTCCTATGAGTTAGAATCGACTAGATGGCAGTGAGTTTTGGAGCTTGAGCCTGCAAGACTTGCTGCGGGTGTGGACCTAGAGTTAGGGGCTGGTACTGGGTACCACCTGAACTAGGAAGTAAGTGGGAGCCAGGTTGGGCATCTTGATCAAGCCCAAAGGGGCACCTATGCAGGACTGAGGAAGGTGCTGGTTACCTCGGGTCTTCTGGACCCTAGGCACTGAGACTTGGCCCAGGCTGCCTGAGCTCAGGCGGCTGGAGGTCAGAGGCTAGACTGGAGTGAGGGAGGCTGCTGGCCTGACCTCGGCTCCCGGACCACCCGCCCCGCAGCTCAGCCTCAACAACAAGCAGCTCTCTCAGATGCTCAAGTCCTCGGCACCGGCTCAGGAGGAGGAGGAGGACCCTCTGGCCTACTATGAAAACCACACGTCCCAGATCGAGGTGGGCCTGGGCCTGGGGCTGGGGGCCGCGCTCAGCGTGAGGGGCTGTGTGGCCGCGGTGACACCCGTGTGTGCCCAGATCGTGCGGCAGGACCGCAGCATGGAGCAGATCGTGTTCCCGGTGCCCGCCATCTGCCAGTTCCTGACAGAGGAGACCAAGCACCGGCTCTTCACCACCACCGAGCAGGACGAGCAGGGCAGCAAAGTGAGCGACTTCTTCGACCAGTCCTCCTTCCTGCACAACGAGATGGAGTGGCAGCGGAAGCTTCGCAGTGAGCAGGGCCCTCGGCGGGAGGGCGGGCTCAGCGATGCCCCCTCCAGTGTGTACTGGAAGCGCCACTGTTGCCACCTCCCCGTCCGCCCCCGGAGGGATGCTTCAACACGCGATTGTTTGGCTCACAAAGTGGAGCTGTGTGAGGGCACTGGGCAGAGGGGTTACTGGCTGGTGCCCATCCACGCAGGCATGCCGCTCATCTACTGGTTCTCCCGCCGCATGACCCTTTGGGGGAGCATCTCCTTCAACCTGGCCGTCTTCATCAACATCATCATTGCCTTCTTCTACCCGTACGTGGAGGGCGCGTCCACAGGTGAGGATGGGGGGAGGGGGCTGTGGGGGGGGGAGGCCTTGAGGCTCCAGCCCAGATGAAAGTAGAGCATGGGGCAGGCCAGGCTCTGAGGGGACTGCCATGGATTGGCGAGGAGGCCCTCCTGCACTGCCCGTGGGCTCTGCATGGGTGGGGGTCCTCGCCCCCTGGGCCAGAGCGAACAGGGCGTGGGCTAGTTGGAGAAGCACATGCATATACACACACTCACAAACATGCGCACACATGATCCCAGCCACCCAGACTTGCTCACACGCTAATACTTCCTCATGCAAACACACACCCATGGGTATTGACACATACATTAACAGAGGTACAATGCTCACACATGGATCGGCACACAGGAACACACATGGCCACCCCACTTACTCGCTCACTAACATGCTCACATACACACACCGGCACGCTGGGCCGTGGGATCCGGGAATGGGAGGTAGATGTGCATGTTTCCACAGCAGCAGCTGGATAGGGATGCGGGTCTGAGGGGGAGGCTGGATGTTAGGGACCGGGCCCGTGATGGGGCCCTGCTGAGCACTGACGCCTGCCCGGCCCCCAGGCGTGCTAGGCTCCCCACTCATCTCCCTGCTCTTCTGGGTCCTCATCTGCTTCTCCATCGCGGCGCTGTTCACCAAGCGCTACAGTGTCCGCCCTCTCATCGTGGCCCTTCTCCTGCGCTCCATCTTCTACCTGGGCATTGGGCCTACGCTCAACATCCTGGGTGCCCTCAACGTGAGTGCTGCTGGGGAGCCCCTCACCCTCAGCACCCCCGGTTCCTATACAGTTAGACACACAGCTTCCTGCCAGCCCAGCTCTGCTCCAGCCATTCTGCCCCTCCCCAGGCTGGAAGTCTCAGCCACAGACCAGCAGGGCCCAGTCCATTCTGCTGCCTCCCAGCAGCCCGGGCTCCAGACACCCAGCAGGCAGGCATTGCTTGGGGTCCCCGGCTTTAGGGGTGCTAATGCCCGGCCTGTTCCCACTGTCAGCAAGGGTGTGTGTATGACGACTCCCTGACAGGGAAGAATCTCCTTGGGAAAGGGTGCTTTTCCCTCAGGACGCTGTACAGGTCAGGGATGCTCTCTGCCCTATTCCCCTGGCGCTGGGGGACCCCAGGGGTCCCGATGGATTGCTCAGTTTCTCAAAGCATCTTTATTCATGCCACACATGGGGTGGACACAGCAGCGGGGGTCAAGGAGACTCAGGGTAGACAGTGGGCACTGATCCCTGTGCCCTGTATACTCTACCCTGCCTCCCCCCACAGCTGACCAACAAGATCGTGTTCGTGGTGAGCTTCGTGGGCAACCGTGGCACCTTCATCCGTGGTTACAAGGCTATGGTCATGGACATGGAATTCCTGTACCACGTGGGCTACATCCTCACTAGTGTCCTGGGCCTCTTTGCCCACGAACTCTTCTACAGCATCCTGGTGAGGCAACCGAGGTGGGCGGCTGGGGTTCGGGCATGCCACTCCGGCGGCAGCTTCTGTCAAGGCCTGGAGAAGTGAGCTGTCAGGGACCACCCCCACCCAACCCAGCCTGGCTCTTGGGGCCCTGGCGGCCACTCCAGCCCCTGAGTCACCTGCAGTCCCATGCACTTGGGGGCCGGCCTGCCCGAGTCTGGGTCCCAGTGTGTGCCACTATTGGCTGTGAAATTTGGAGCCTGTTTTAGACTCAGCTCCCCATCTATACGCCGGGGAGGGGAAATAACGTGCCTTCTGCCAAGTGAGGACACATGAGCGCCTCCTGGTGGGCAGTGAGAGCTGGCGTCCATTCCTTCCCTCTCCCTCCTCCCACCCCCCATGTCCCATGGGCGAGGCCACTCCTTGGTCAGCCTCAGTGGAGGAAGCAGTGGTGAACCCTGGAGCTGACTGACTCCCCTCATCCCCCTCCCCACCCCGTCAGCTCTTTGACCTCATCTACCGCGAGGAGACGCTGTTCAATGTCATCAAGAGCGTCACCCGCAATGGCCGCTCCATCCTGCTGACTGCCCTGCTGGCCCTCATCCTGGTCTACCTCTTCTCCATCGTGGGCTTCCTCTTCCTCAAGGACGACTTCATCCTTGAGGTCGACCGGCTGCCCAGCAACCAGTCCAAAGGTCTGGGAGGCCTCCCTCGGGGTGCACAAGGGCTGGGGGCACAAGTGACCAGCAACAGGGCAGCACCTGTCCACCATGAGCCTTGCCGCAGGTTGTCCTAACAGTGTGGTGGCTTAGTTTCCACTCGTTCCTGGGGCAGACCACAGAGTCTGTCTCAGCGCCCTAAGGAGCTGCTTGTCGGCCCTGTCGTTCATGCTCTGCTGTGTACCAGGCTCAGGTCCCAGCTTAGGAAGTCCTCCTCCCTGCCCTTGGTTTACCGCCTACGGGAGCTGGGGCTCGAAGACTTTCACCTGTAGCCAGCCGAGAGTGGGAGCGGGCTGCATGAGGGGGGCTTCCTGGGTGTTAGGAGGCTGGGCCCGGGTGTGGAGGGAGTGATTTGGCATTTGGGGCTGCTATATGACTTAGCGTGTCCCCTCCAGCCAGCACCCTGGGAATGCCACAGGGTGCCGCTACCTTTGTGGGCACGTGCAGCAGGGACACGATGGACTGTGACTCCGTCTCGGTGCCCCAGGTGCTGGGAGGTGAGTGTGTGTTTGTGAGGGTGGTGTGTGTGTGTTTGGCGGGTGCACCGCGCCCCCAGGCTGGGGTACAGGCATGCACTCTTGTCACAGGGGACGAGGAGCCGGGCAGCACGGAGCGGGCCTGCGACACGCTGCTCATGTGCATCGTCACGGTCATGAACCACGGGCTGCGCAATGGGGGCGGCGTGGGCGACATTCTCCGCAAGCCCTCCAAAGACGTACGCCCCAACCCCCAGATTTGTCTTCACTGCCTCCGTTTCCCTCCTTCCCCACCCACAGTCGGTGGAGAGCGAGTTTGCTGCTGAGGCAGGCTGGTGCGGAGAGATCTCCACAGACACACTCACTGGCTGTCTGGGGGCGGCAGGGGGTCCAGGGAGGCTGAGTCTGCTTTATTAGGAAACTTCGAATTGGGCTTGGGTTGCCCAGCATTCCCAGAACCTCAGCCCACCCCAGTTGCATGGGAATGCAAAGTCTCTCCCGGCCGACCAAGTTTCTAGAACTTCTCTGAGTCCAGACCAAACTGAAGTGTGTGACAGCAAACAGCTCCCCATCGACTCCCCCAGGGCATTGTTGCTGGCGGGCAGCCAGGCCTGGACAAGCCTGCCTGTACCTAATGGGGGTGCCTGGCCGTTCCTGCGCTTTGGGGCTGGGTGGCGTGTACCGCACTATCTTTCTGGTCCCTGAGCCGGGGTGCCCCTTGCTGCCCACGCCCTCAGTCCCGTAGAGAACGGGCACCGTGGGCCCAGCCCCCTGCCTTGCCTCTGCAGGAGTCGCTGTTCCCGGCCCGAGTGGTCTATGACCTCCTGTTCTTCTTCATCGTCATCATCATCGTGCTGAACCTCATCTTTGGGGTGATCATTGACACCTTCGCGGACCTGCGCAGTGAGAAGCAGAAGAAGGAGGAGATTCTCAAGACCACGTGCTTCATCTGTGGTGAGGCTGCACGGCCGGAGGACGCCCTTCCCAGCCCCGGGACCCCGGGACCCTCCCCGATGCCTCCGTGGGCTGGTCCTGACACTGGGGAGAACGTCCCTTCACTCTCCGCGTGGCGCTGTTTCCCCCTCCGAGATGACGTGCCCAGCCCCCAGCCCCGTTCGGCTAAGGGGGTGTCCCTCACAGGGGCGTCCTCCCTCCTGCTTCCCAGGGGTGGAGTTCTGCCGCTGCAGGCAGCTGCATCTGTGGCAGTAGGCTCTCCGAGGCTAAGTGGCTGGTGCTCTAAATAGCAGTGACCTCAATAGCCCCCAGCGGGCTGTCGGAAGTACTCATCAGTCCTCTTAACATGAGGCGAGCCCGAGCCCCCTCCTGTAGCACGAGGCCGGCGGGAGCCTCAACCACGCTGTTCCCCCAGGTCTGGAGAGGGACAGGTTCGACAATAAGACGGTGTCTTTTGAGGAGCACATCAAGCTGGAGCACAACATGTGGAACTACCTGTACTTCATCGTGCTGGTCCGTGTGAAGGACAAGACGGACTACACCGGCCCTGAGAGCTACGTGGCCCAGATGATCAAGGTGCGCGCAGGGGCTGCGACCGGCTCGCCCGGGGGCCCAAACCACCTGCTTCTGCAGCTGCATTCACCAGAAGCCCTACCTTTCCAGCGTTCCCGGGCCCAGGAGAGGGGTGGCCTCCTGTGTCTGTGTGCCTGAGGCCGAGGCGGATGGGCAGGGGGGACAGACAGCTGCAGACACTTGTGAGAGGCCAGCAGGGGCTGCTGGAGCCAGCCCTCCGTTCTCGGGAAGCCTGCCAGCTTCCTACCGCTGCCAGGGGCCTCCCTGCTCCCTGTGAGCCAGCATTGGTGGTGGGAAAAGCCCACTGGAAACCACTCAGCCCAAAGCCATGTGGGGGCCAGGCCTGTGGGAGCTGGTGCCCTGAATGGGGCCTGCTGGGGGGTGGGCCAGCTCAGGCCATGGAAGAGCCTTGGGAATCTTATGATCATTGGACTCGGGAGCAGTGTCCCAAATTTCTGCCGTAATGGCGGGAGGAAAGGCAGTGAGTGGTGGTTACACAGGAGTTTGGACTGGTCCCTGGTACAGGTCTGTGTGGTGGTTGGTCTGAGAGGCTTCTAGGTGGCCCCTTGCTTCCTGCTCTCTTGCTTGGGAATTGGGAATGGTGGCTCTGTGGCTTGGACATGTGGCTGCCAGCCTCATCAGTGTCCTTCGCCTGACTCCACCTTCCCGGGGTCTGTGGGGTGGGTGTCAGGGCAGGGTCTGCAGCCAGCTCGACAGAGGAAGGGAATTTCGAGCCTGGGTTCAGAGGCCTGGCCTTTGGCCTTGCTCTGGGTGTTGAGTAAACAGAGGGTCCACACCAGTGCTAGGAGGTGGAATGGAAGCCGGGCCCGTCACTGCGCTGTGGCCCTTCAGAGCCACCAACTGCTGGCCAGCTCAGCCTTTCCACAACACACCGTGGCAAGGCATTCAGTCCAGGGCGTGGCTGGGCCCGAGCCTGCCCCCCCCACCCACCCACCAGGGCTGTGTTTCAGAACAAGAACCTGGACTGGTTCCCCCGGATGCGGGCCATGTCCCTGGTGAGCAACGAGGGGGAGGGCGAGCAGAATGAGATCCGGATCCTTCAGGACAAGCTCGGCTCCACCATGAAGCTGGTGTCTCACCTCACTGCCCAGCTCAGCGAGCTCAAGGAGCAGGTATGCGCCCACCCCATGCCCATTCTCCGCCAGCCTTATTGTCACCGAGGCCACCCGCCCTATTGGGCCTGCGACGGAAACCTCCAAACCCTCTTGGCTCTGTGGGAAGCTGGCCTCGGGTTGGCAACCCTTGCCCATGCCTGAGACTTGGTGGTACAGTTGGGGGGGGGGGGGGGCAGGTCTTACTGCTTCCTCAAGGGGTCAGTGTTGGGGGGAGGGGGGAGTGTTTGAGGCCTCCTTCCGCAGAGCCAGCCCCATTCCACCTGGAGTTACTAAATTCGGGTTAGGCAGCCCCTCTCAGGCGGGGTGGCTTCCCAGCTGCACCATGTATCGGGGGGTTTGTGACAGGCTAATTGAGGACATGGGTGTGGGGGCTGGCATTCTCTTGGCACCCTGAGGGGCCCTGGCCTGTTGCCAAGACTGAGGAGCAGCTGGGCCTCCTGGCAAGGGGGTGGAATGCCCACAGAAGAGGATGCTGGGCGGTCTGACTGGGCCTGTGGGCATGTGCACCCTAGATGACTGAGCAGCGGAAGCGCCGGCAACGCCTGGGCTTTGTGGACGTCCAGAACTGCATGAGCCGCTGAGCACTGCTGGAGAGCCAACTGGGAACAACACTGCCTGCCACTGCGCTGGGGGCCCCGCTGGCTAGGTGCCCACCAGCTTCCGGTTCCCTCTGCCAGAAACCCCCCCCAAGCAGCTGAGCTCTGCTCAGTATTGGGGGTGGGGAGGGGAATGTGGAGCCTCTGAGCTAGCAATCCTGCCTCAAGCTCTTGACAAGATTCAGAATGTCACTGGGACTCAGTTTACCTTAGTGCCTTAGACAAAGATAAGTCCTGGAGACTTTTGTCCTCTAAAGTAGCAGCTCACATTCCTCTCTAGTCCTCCTTGTGGGTGATCAGGAGTGGGGTCTCTATCTCCAAGCACTACATTTTAGCCGCTACCTGCTGCTCGGGTAGATGGCAGTAATGCTGTTACTAGCGATTGTAGGCCTTTGTTTAACTTATTCCGAGGATGCACTTCCCAGCACTGCCCACCCACCTGCCCATCTCCCTCTCTGCCTAGCCACAAGGGGCCCGATGGCCCCGGAAAGGAGGACCTCGCTCCTGAACTGGCCCTGCCAGAGTAGGGTACGCCCAGGTGACAGCTCGGGTGTTAGACTGGCCGCGTCTTTCACTCGGGGTGAGGGCGGAGTGGGTTGTTTCTTCTTTGGGTGTAATGTTCTACAAATCCTCCTTTGGCCTGAGAACTAATATGTTAATTGCCTTTAATAAATTAATAGAAATCTAGTTAATTAAAAGTCATCTTTCCTGGTGCTTTCCAACTGACCCAGGCCTGCCTCTGAAGCATTCCTAACCAGGGGACCCTGGTTTCCAGAGTAACCCCGTACATTACTTTATGCATCTGAAAGCATCCTGAGTAGTCTAGGGCACAAACATGGTGAAGACCACTTCCTCCCACTCGTCCCCTCTTGTCCCCACTGGCAGATATGCTATCCCACTGCCCTGCCCTCGAGCTCAAAGAGGGGCTGTGAGGAAGGGGGGGTGGGACAGAGACCCAACTGTGACACTGCCCAGAGCAGGGCCACTCTAGCCTGTTCAGGGCTTTGCAGGCTACCTGGAAGACCGGGTTCTGTAAACTCAGGGCCGGGGACAGAACAAGCTCCTCCTCCAAAGCCTGGGACCAAGGCCCAAACAGGCTTTTCCATCCTCCTCCTCCTTGCCACCCTCCCACCCCCACGGCTTTCTGTGCAGCAGGATGCCTCTCGGGAGTGGCGGCTTCCTCCCAGGAGCCCATACAATACAGGGGAGTCTGAGAATCAGCCACGAGACGCCAGCCCCCTGCTGCTGAGGTGGGACGTCAGTGGCCATGCAGGAAGCACCTTGCCCAGAGAGGTTTCCTCTCCCAGGGGGCCTCCCCAACCTGCACAGGGCCCTGCGATGCTCACTCACCCCCTCTCCCTTTGTGAAGACTAGGTGACACTCTCAAACCATGAGGCTGGGGGGAAGGCAGGGCAGTTTTATTTATGACAGGTACAAGACCCCATACTTAGGGCCGTGGGTGAGACAAGGACCTCGCCCAGGCCTTGTGCTTCTCCTCGGGACTCTTGGGGGCAAACTTCTCCTGCAGTTTCTTCCACATGCCTTTATTAATTTCTTTCCATTCTTCCAAGGTGTCTGCAAAAGGGGAAAGACCACACAGAGAGAAAAATGGAAGTCTGGACTGGTTCCACAGCCTGGCCTCCCAGGGCCGCCTCCACACACAGCATATTCTTAAAGGGGCGGGTCAACAACTTCTGACGAGCAAACCAAGCAGGGCCCCTGGCTGCCAGCACGTTGCCCGAGCATACGAGGCTTTCTCAGCCTTGGCATTAGGAGATTCCGTGCGTGTGCACGTGTGGGGGAGAGGGAGGTGCACTGTACGATGCCAGCACCCCAGTGCTCACTCCCCAGCCACGCCCACCATCAGGCATTGTCCCATACCACCCCCCAAGGAGCCAAAATTCCCTCTGGCTGAGCACCACTGGTCTAGAGACTTCTCCAGGGCTGACGTTCCGTGACACCAAAATGTCTTTAGGTTTAGCTGCCCGTATGTTGTTTTCATTCTGTGGCTAGGATCTGGGTCTGCCACACTTGGGAACAACAGTAACTTCCACTGTCCATGGTCAGTGCTTGTCATCAACACTCCACGGCGCTGCACCGCAGCCTCCAGGCCACGTTCAGCCCAGAGCGGGGGCGCTGGGGCCAGCCACAGCCACCTCTCAGAGTGCCCTTCAAGCCGCTCACTATGAGGCCCTTTCTTGCACCGTCAGGGGAAGCTCATTCCGCACGGTGGCAATACCAATACGCGGCTTGCTGTGAAAGGATCAGCAGGTTTCCTGTAGCTGAACAAGCTGTAGCCAGGGCCAGTGGTGGGGAGCCACCGAGGGGAGGGGGTACCCAGAGTGGACAGGAGGCTGGGCCTCGAGAGCTGACCCCCATTCTCCCTGCATGCTCACCCTCCTCCAAACTCTCCTGGGGCCTCCCAGCAACAGCCAATTTTGGTGCTGGTAATTACGGGGGCCCAGGACCTGAGAGCGTCTATACATTTTTAAAGAGAACTGACAATAAAGCAATCCTGTCAGATCAGAAGAACCTCAGCCTAGTGTGCCGGAGAGCACTGTGACAAAAATAGGGTCAGAGTCGACACTCGGCAGCGGGTGACACCGCCAGGCTTTGATCTGCTCAGAAAGTGCAGGCTGCCTGGAAGGTCAAACCTACAAAACCACGCTGCGAAGCCTGCCTGCCTGCCAGAGGAACAGCAGAGAGAGAGTTCTAGAGCACCAGAAGGCTCCATGCCCTCCCAGAAAAGGCTAGCCTATTTTTATATACAATATCCTTGGCAATAAAAATAGTAATTTTCCAGAACCTGCCCATTTCAGCCCTGGCTCCCGCTGCCCGCTTCGGCGGTGACAGTGGAGGTGGGAAGCAAGGAGAGGAAGGACGGGCTTGGCCGTTTCCTTTCTCGCTAATCAGGGTCTAGCAACGACTCCAAGCACCTAGCTCAATCCCTATCTAACCCACAGACCGTGTCCCTGGGGTCAGATAACGCGCAGGCGGATACCCACACACGATTATTGAATGCCTTTTTGTTTTAATTAAAACCCTCATTGTTTATAAGGCCCCCTCAGGACCATAAAAATAAAATTATTTGCCTTCCATCCGGATTTCAATGACTTCCATTTGGCAAATACATATTCCCCTGTTCCTTGCTGCCCAGCCTCGAGTTTCAAAGCACTAAAGATGGATTTTGTGTTTTAAATAAACGTCTTTGACCTTCTCCACGTTCAATGGGCAACAAGAACGAGCCCTGTCGTGTCACAATTTCCTCTGGGCTATTCCACAGGACTTTCCATCAAAGCAAAGCTATCTCATCAGACAGGCACAAGGCACAGAAGGACAGCAGACCCTGCGATACCTGTGGACAGGACGAGCTTGTACTCTTCCAAGGACAGGCCACTGAAGTTTGTATCTCTGGGGCGAGGGTACTGGTCACACGCAGGCGGGGGCCGAGGGGAAGAGAAGGAAGAAGGAAGAGGCCATTAGTTCAGCACAGGGCTGTGAACCGCCTTGTTCTGTGTCAGCCTCCCTCCTGAGCACGTGCATGGAATCAGACCCTGCATCTTAGCAAGGCTCCCCAGGGACTCTTACTGGCTAGTGGTGCAGTGGCTTCCCAGTTAGGCTACGAACGGCAAGGTCAGCAGTTTGGTCTCACCAGCTGACCTGCAGGAGCAAAGAAGAGGCTTTCTGCTCCCATAAAGATTGAGAGCCTGGGAAAGCAAGGGGCACTTCTAATCTGCCCCATAGGGTCATACCCCATGGCACTGAGTAGAGCCTCAGGTGACCGATCAGTGCAGATTCCCAGCAACGGTTCAACCAGAATGAGCTGGCTTCAAGCCCCTGACTTTGCAGCAAGACCCTCAGAGCTGATGATTCTCCACTGTCCAGGGCCTGGGGGGAGTGGTGGTATGGAGGGACCAGGCTGAGATAAAAGACGTGGCATCCAAGAGCACGCAGTCACCTCGAGATGCCCGTCCAGCTTCTGGAGTTTTGCCCAGGGGCCATGACTGCATTTCGAACTAACACTCGAGTGATGTCCGAGGACCACACTGAGTAGCCAGGGTTTAGAAGCAATCCCTCTCCCATGCAGGCCAGACCCTCGGCCTATTTGGGGAGTCTTGGGCACATTTTTCAAATTTGGGGGGGGGGGGAGTAGTTTATGCCAGTAACCATGCCAGGGGCCTGAGGACAAGCCAGGCCTGGCCGTCCCTAGCCTTCCCTCCCTTATCACCAAGCTGGGAGCAGAGAGCCCAGCAGAATAGATGGAGTGACACTGAAAATACATACACAGCCCAAAGCATTGTCAGCTACTCCTGAATCACACACTAGCACAGAAAATACATGGCTTTTACTCATAATTAAAAATAGCTTTTATTTAAGTGATCTGAAAGCCACTACGAGGCACCTTTGTTGTCTTGGCTGAAATTGCTGGTTGCCCTTGGAAAGGAACAAAACCTCATTCTTCACAAACATTGACTAATCAGAGTTTCACACATTCTTACTGGCTGCCCCAGTCAGAGGGTAGAGGTATGAAAGACCGGGCCCACTCACCTTGTGTTTGTAATAGTTTGAATGGAGCCGTGCTAAGCTCTCGTACATCTGATCACAGGCTTCAGGCTCTGCGATCTGAAAAACAAAGAAGCCCAGGGACTTGAGCTGAAGAGCCCAGCTACCAAGCAGACCCTGCCCCACATGCACACCTCGAGGTGGTCGGCCTTCTGGGGAGAGGGGCCTGCAGTGAGCACAGCAAGGCTCCATTCCGAGCCTCCTCCGGAGGAAGCGAGTTGGGCCTAAGGCTTTCACTTTAGAAACCCCCTCTTTGGAGTCATGGCTTGCCCCATCAACCAACCAGCCAGTAAACAAACTTCCGCCCAGCACCTGTGACCAGCACACTGCCAGCTGCATGTGGAGCCCCAACAGTACCGGAGGACGGCTTTCTGCTCTGTAAAGAGTTGCTGTGGAAGCCCGTCCTAGGGGGTCGCTATGCGTTGGCATCCACTCGACGGCAGTGAGTTTTTAGTTGGACAATAAAAACATGGAAGCACTGACATCTTCCAGGAAGGAGCCCTGGTGGGGTAGGGGTAAACACAGGCTGCTATAGGCAAGGGCGGCAGCTCAAACCCATTCTGGGGGAGAAAGACGAGGCTGTCTGCTCCCATCAGGATTTACAGCCTGGGAATCCCAGGGAGCAGCTCTAACTTCCCTAAGGGTGGCAGTGGGGTTGGCTTTTGGTTCCACCTCGCACAAATGGGCACTGGGGAGTGCTGGAGGCACGCTACAGGAATTTGAAGGGGGCTTAAGCGGTCAGTGCGGCCGGCCGGTACCAGGCTGCTCTGCTCGGTGTCAGACGGTATCACCTGCCCTCGGGCCTGGGTGCAGGCAGGAGAGCCAGGGCTGGAAGACAAGAATTGGCTTCTGAGTTAGATCTTCAAAATGAAATGCATTAAAGACCCTTTCATGAAGCTTTCGGGGGGGGAAAAAAATCTGCACTTTCATCTGTGGGAAGCAGGGAGCGGCTGAAATCCTACAAGAAAGTGATGCTTTAAGATGAAATAGGTGAACTACGGAGAACCGAGAGAGAGGCCAGGCAGGCTTGGCTGAAGGGGCAAGGCTGAGAACAGAGAGCTGGCGGTCTCTGTGAATAGATGGGGGGCAAAGAAATCCTCTGAGCACCCCTACTGGAGGCTCCTGGGACAACAGCGTGAGCGCTGAGGAGAAGGGTTTTTTTGCTAGTGGTAGGTACCTCAGTCTTTGGAGTCCCAGTGCCCTCCCACCCACCCACCCCCTCCCGCCCCTTGCTGGTATTTATCTATTGCTCCTGACATTATTCTGCCAAGAATTCTGAAGGCTGCTCAGAACAAAACTTTCTCTTTTATGTTTTCCCCTGAATTCAAATGATGGATTTGCCCAACTTAAATCCTTTCTCGAAGCAGGCAGAGCATAAAGCATAAATAAATCAGTAGTTAAGCGTTTTAATCAGGCAGCCCCGCTTCCGCCTGTGTCTGCGTGTCAGATGAGGTCCCCACTTCTCAGCAGACAAAGAAGACGAGCCGTCATCTAGCACTGCTTGATCCGTCCCCAGGTTCAGGCCCCTCATCTTGAGAATGCCCAGGTAGCCACATCAGAGGGAAGAAGGATTATGGGCTGAGGAGGTAGCCAGTGCTCCCTGAATCACAATCAGAGGATTGGGGTGAAGAGCTGACAAAGAACTGCTGGAAAACCGACTGGTGGGTGGGTGGGTGGGATCAACCCACTCCTCGACGGTTGGTCGGCCATTCAGGGGAAGTCCAACTGGAACCCAGCCCGGAAGCACACCCATGGGAGCAGAGCATTTTTAGACGGTTTCTGCAGCAGGACATGCCTAACCAGGGATCGGCCAACATGCCCGGAAGGACCCCGGCACAGAGGGAGGGAAGGAAAAGGATGCTGGCCGCCTGTGACGGACAGTCAGCGGATTCTCAAGAGTGTTGAGCATGTCCTCGTTTGCCTGCTTGCTTCTTCCTGGTGCAGATCTGCTGGTTATCCATTTAAAAGGCACCCTGGGAGAAGAAGCTCGTGCATTATTGGTGGGTGGAAAACAATTTGGTGGTTCCTCAGGAAACATACTCCAAGAGCCAGCCCCACCCCCCCCCTCTAGATAGAGAACAAAGACTAGACGGCAGGGGCGACACAGTTATTGCACCCGCTGCTCACTGCAGCATTACGCACAGTGACGAAGGGCAGAAACACCCCAGGGGACCGGATGGGTAAGACGCCTTCCATCCACACAGTGGAATACTACTCAGCCACAACGCGCCTTCAGGACAGAGTGGAACTGCCCCTGTGGGTTTCCAAGGTTGTAAATGTCTAGGGGAGCAAAAAGCCACAAAGGGAAGTGAAACTCTGACACACACTATGACATGGATGAGCTGAGTGAGTGAACAAGGTCAGACACAGAAGGGCAAGTATCGTATGACCCACTCATCTGGAGGGTCCAGACGGAAGGTAGCACAGAGGTGCCCGGGGACTGGAGGCGGGGGAAACGGGGAGTCTACTTGGGGTGGCGAAGTAGGTCTGATGACAGTTACACAACACTGCGAATGCACATGACGCCACTGAATTTCACATTCCAATACGGTTAAAATGATGAATTTTATGTTTCACGTATTTTAACGCCACCCAAAAGATTCTCTCATCAAAACCTCCGTGCGCTTGGCCCTGTCAGGCTGGGTCACTCGAGACTATGTAGGTAGCTCCACAGCTTGGGAGAGCATGGAGTCACAGCTTGAACCCAAGAGCCTTCTTAGCAATGGGATGCTGGACAAATAACTTCATTTCTCATCAGTAAGTTCCTATTATTAAGACACCTAACCAACACAACACCTGCCCGTCAGTATGTTTTCCACTGACAACTCAGAGACACCAGTTCCACGACTCCTGTTGCGCTGCCATCACCAGTAGTTGCCGAGTGTCCCACCACGAGCAACAGACAAGGCACCCGGGGCTCGCTAAGCCCCTCTAGGAACCATCCCACCGCACTTGCTGCACCCTTCTGCCGACATTGTCCTCTAGCACGATCCAGAAATATGTATTTGAATTATGGTCCATTTGAGAGTAAGGCGGAGCATATAGTCCCTTCACCCCACTATGTTTCCAAGTGCATTTCCTAAGCACAAGACCAGTCTCTTCCAGACCACAATTCTATGACCAAATTCAGGGCCTTTACTACTGACATAATACTAACACCCAGACTTCAGTTTTGCCAAATGTCTCAGTAACAATCGCTACAGAAAACAAGTCCTTCCACTGACCTCATGCACTGCATCGGGTGTCATCGGGGTGGCTCCCGGCCTTGCTTTGCCTTTCATGAGCTGACACATTTGAAAGTACTGCCCAACCTCATCTTTCTTTTCAAAGAGAAGCAGCAGCAGTCCCTAAGTCTGAGGGTGGTGGGAGGCCAGCGGAGGAAATGGCTGGCTGCTCTGAAACCTGGGTCTGGAGGGCACCGACAAGTGCACGTGCTCCACGCTTGCCCAGTTCGTCTTGGTGGTGTAATCGTCAAGGTCGGTCCCACAGGCCTATCGCTGGCTGCAGCTCATACACAAAAGGGGGGAAAGCAGAGGGCAGGTCACAACCACTGGGCCGTGGGTGCTGGCGGGGCAGAAATGCCGGACGGAGAGTTGCCAAGGAGGAAGTGGGCAGGTACCCCAGGCACAAGGAGCAGCCTAAGCACATGCCCAGGGGATGGTGATGAGGTATTATCAGTGGAGCAGCACCGATTTCCATGGCTCTCAGGGGTCAGTGAGCAGGGTATACACCACCCTCAGCGGAAGCACAAGGGTAGGTGGAGGACGAGCAGGCCTCTACCACACCCAGAACCCCTCACCAGTCACCTAGACCTTCCTTTACACCCCCAATCCCCCTTCTCTCCAGTCCAGCTCTGAGGAAAAGAGATTCCTGTGCGCATCCCCCCACCCCCACCCACCATGCCTCTTTCCAGGCATCCATCTCTAGGGCTTGCCACCCAGCAGTCAGACCACCAAGATTGCTATCAGGCCCCTCAGCGCCACCCTGCCGACCAAAGTCCCGCTCAGGGGCGCATCGGCCAGAGGTCTGCCCGTCAGCTTCTGTAAGCAGATGTGGAGGCATTCTTCTTCAGTCAGAGAGGCAGGCTGACGCCTGCAGAGCGCATCTGGTCTAAGTGGCCACAGAGCCCAAGTACAAAACACCGAGACCCGCTGGGCTCCTTCAACCTCTTAAAATCCCCACGTATCAAAGAGACAATCTCTGGGAGATGTTACGCAATGCCTAGAACTCAATTAATAATCTAAGAAGGAACCAGTCACCTGTGAGTCCTAAAAATGGACCTGTCATCCAATTTTCCACGGAGTCAGGAAGACGGCTATGAGTGGCTTAGTGAAGGGGTGAAGGGTGAGGTCTGCCAACTCTCTAGCCAAACTCTTACCGCCTGCGGAAAGGCAGAGTCAAGACCAACTCTGGGTTCTCAGTCGCACTCCAAGGGCAGTGGCAGGAGGTGCTCCCTCCTAGGCGGCGCACCACATGCGCAGCCACCCTGCTGTCAGGGCAGGCTTGCAGACGCCCACAGATAGGAAGCCGGGCCTGGTGATCACCTTTCTGAAAGCCATCCACTGAAACCCGTACGGATGACCACAGGGTCAGTTACTCAGCATTCTGTCCCGCTGTGCGCAGAGAAGTGCTGCGTTGGGGAGCCAACTGGATGGCACTCAGCCACGAAGTCTTGCCTACTACCTAACAGGGCTCGGGCGGCACTGCCTGTCCAATCCCAGACGCCCGGCTTCACGCCCCTGCCCTCCCCCGCCCCACACACATGTAGCCACACTCGGCACAAACACGCTGGCGTTTTGAAATATCGTTTCTCTGATGAAATGCACCGTGCGGTTTTGGAAATGTTCCTATACACAAGCTTTAAATTACCTGATTTTGTATTCACACCTAATGAGATTACGGACATTTGAGGACTAATAGCAGTGCTGGGTTTGAAAAAGGCAGCAGCAGGGACATTATGAAAAATTCAGCACTGCTCCCTAAATGTGAATAAAATAGATGTTCAACTGACAAAGTGTCCTTTATAGCTCTATTTTTGCTCCTTTTGCATTTCCCCTGCTCAGTCGTCAGTAAATTTCTCTTTACCATATTAAACTTTTATACATACAAATCTACATCAGTGCCGCAGGCACTGATTTCGATTTTCAAAATTGAATTTTGGGTGGTGACAGCAATTGGTACAGCGGCCCCTATTCTAGTCACACAAAGGGACGCATAAGCACTTTTGGGAAAGGGTGTCGCAAATTGCTTTGCTAATTAAGGTAGAGTTGGAGTCAGTCCAGGAGGATCTATGAAAAAAGGTTTCATGACTTGGTAATGAACTTATGAGATGAG
This sequence comes from Tenrec ecaudatus, assembly GCF_050624435.1. Lineage (NCBI taxonomy): Eukaryota > Metazoa > Chordata > Mammalia > Afrosoricida > Tenrecidae > Tenrec > Tenrec ecaudatus. Next base: position 164,582,893 of record NC_134536.1, read on the forward strand.
TTCACATTCTGTTACGGGGACCTGTTCCCTTCAACTCAATGGAAAATATCTTTCTTGAGCGCCTACTAAGCAGAGCGCAGCTGTAGGGGAGGTAAACAGGGAGACCCCGGTCCCGGCCCCGGCAGGAACGAGGCTGGGAATCAGGCTGAGATGGGCAAGCTCCACCAACTTACACAGCCACAGGCTGCCTGCAATCCGCTTCAGTCTTGGAAGGGCAGGCAGGCTGCGGCAGGGGCCCAAAGGCGGGAGCACACCGGGTCACGGGGTGGAGCCCAGTTGCAAGGCAGTGGCAGCTCACCAAGTGTGTCCCACCCAGAGCGAGGGAAAGCCAGAGTCCCCGCATGGCCTTCAGAGCTGGACCTTGGGATGGGTGGTGTGATTATCTGAGGGGTGTCTGGGAGCAGGCATGAATAAGGCACAGGGTAAGGGTGTTTCAGGCAGGAAGGGATCTTAAGCTGAGCCCAGGGAGGGCTTCAAGGGCCTGGCAAGACACCACGTTTTTGGCAAGCTGTGTGACTGGGCTGCGTGTGTGATAGCGGTGGCCCAGAATTTACACACTATTTTTCTCGAAGGTTAACGATTGGCCAGTCTGGGAGGCAATGAACCGACAGCGTCCCTGAAGCCAGGGTTCATGTTGAGGTGGTGATGGGCAAGCTTGCGAGCAGGCCGGGACAAAGGTCAGAGGGAAAGGAAAGGAGTTTGAATGGCTCCTTCCAGGAGGGGTCCCTAGATGGGGAAACCTGCCAAGGGCTTGCCATCCCTGGTTCTAAGCCCACCCCAAACCCTGGCCATGGGGTCCATTCTGACTCTGTGAGCCTTTCTCCTGCAGCACCAGGCCTCATTGCTTCACAGTCGCACAGCCTGCGGCCAGCAGTCCAACACCTCACCCACAGTGCCACAGCAGCCCCACCCCACCCCACCCCCCAGCAAGGGAGAGCTATGCATCTCTTGGCAGCAAGTTCACCTGTCAGGGTTGGGGGGGGACACCACACTGAGGTGTCTTCTCTGCCAGCTGCCAGCATGGGTCAGACAGCTGGGGAGCTCCTAGTCAAAGAATGCCAGGGGCCAAAACAAGATTATGTAAAACCTTTACATTCTCCTCAGAGAAGCTCATTTACATTGCTATGAACCCAAGACCAAGTTCAAGTCTTTCAAACAGGCCCAATCTTATTTACACCTGGATACAATGCAAGTACCAGATCTGCCTGGTGGGTGAGCCCTTTCAGGAGGGCAGCGGTCTCTAGGCCCCTTCCTGAGCTGCACCCACGCTAAGAGAGTGGGTGCTGGTGCGAAGTCGGGCCCCTAATGAACTCATTCAAAGGATCTGCTCCTTTGCCTGCAGTGAAGTCAACAATTACAGTTGTCTGGGCCACCTCTGCCCATGCTGTGAGCCTCTGTGATTCAGCCCTGGGCGCTGCAGGGAAGATTAGTACTGTCTTTCAAAGAGCCAAACCGGTACACATTTGCCTTGCGAAAGGCCTGCAAAAGGCCATGGTGTGTGAGAGGTGTGGCGTGTTCCTGCTTCCCACGTCTCCTCCCCTCGTGGTGGGTTCAGGGGGGAACGGGAAGACTCCCCAGAGGCGATGGGAGGTAGTCAAGCCAGGAGGTGGTTTCTGTATTCCGCCATCAAATCTGAACAATGCATTGGCTTCCTCCTGTCCCTGTGAGCTTCTCTGCTCTGGTAACCCACCTGACAGCCACCTTCTCCCCTCTACCATAGGAGGTCCTGGCTAAGGAGGGCAGGGGCAGCAGGTGGGTTGAGCACCGGGAGACTGACTGTCCATGGCCCGAAGACGGGTTGAGCAGGGAGCGGGGTGAAACCAAAGCTCAATGTGTGTGGAACAAGGGACTGTCCAAACAAGCAGCTCGCTCTGGAGAAAGGGCAGCGCTGAGGGCCAGGGTGCTGGGTCTACCCCCTCTGCTTATTTTCCTGATTTTGATTCCTTGTCTGTAAAATGGAAACAGTAACAGCAACCTCACCATGGTGACACAGTGGGTTATGCGCTGAGGTGCTAGCCACAAAGGCAGCAGTTCGAAGCCACCAACTGCACTGTGGGAGAAAGGAGAAGCTTTGTGCTCCTGTAAAGATTTATAGCCTCCCTTAGAGCCCTGCAGAGGCAGTTCTACTCTGTCCTGTATGGTTGCCGTGCATGAGTGTGAGACTTTGAGACCTCTAAGGATTAGATTAATGAGCTCACATACACCAAACCATCCAGTGTGGTGCTGGTTCGAATGGACGCAGGAAGCCAGGAGGCTGAGGGTGGGTTGCCTGTCTTTCCCTGGGAAAGGAACAAAAAGGATAAAAGGGGAAGTGCCTCCCATGCCAGCCTGTCTTTCAGAAAGCAGCCTAATCCGGGGAGCACCATTTCTGTAGCCAACAGGCCCAGCTCCTGCTTAGCCAGGAGCCTACCACAAACCACCTCTCTCTCCTGGTCCTTGTGGAAGTGCTGGGGCTGGGAGTGACTCACAGGGCCATCTTCCATTTCAGCCCAGACGCACGCTCAGATGACATCAGCATGGTGATGGGCCTGCTGCACCAGGATGCACAGGCTCCTGCCATCAAGAACGCATTCATTAGCTACGACGCAGCCGGTAAGAGCGAGCTCTGTGATTTGCCTCTGCGACTATGACTCAAACCTGAGTGGGCCCTCAATGGAGCCGGGAACCACCTCACTCGGTGACAACGAAGGATGCCAGCTCCAATGAGAACTCTCTGCCCTGCTCTCTGGACCCCTCTCTCTCTCACTCACCTTCAACTGGGTCAGTGTGACAAAGGCGTTCTCACCACCTCAGGGAAGTGTGCTTGCCAACGGACCCAGCCTCCGCTGCTCTCTCAGCCGCTGGGCTTGCAACTTGAATTTTGAAGGAAGAGAGTAGGATGGAGCTAAAAGCTCCTGGGAGGCAGCGACACGCTCAGGCGCCCTTTCTGTTGTTCCTGCAACCCCCCACAGCCATTAGGCCCTCCAATGCACTCTCACTACTCCAGACCTAGAATAAGTCTATCCATCCAGTTCTGCTACACCTGCAATTCCATTCAAATAATCTGTCTTGTGAGCCATAACCCATCTCTCATGTATCTGTCCTCTCAGACATGTACTGAGTCTTGTATTAGCTACTTTAGACACCAATACTGCTTGGTCACGGTGGCACTTGCTCCTGGAGTGCTATGGTGACCCCACTGTCAGACTTGGGGAATAGAGGGTGGCATACTGCTAGTAACAAGGCCAGTCAAGCCTGGCGCACAACTGTCCCACCCTATCAACACCACCCTCATGGGCATGGCATCTCTTCTGCACCAACGGGAACCCTGGCTCCCATCACTCCATGTTCCTTCTCGCGTACCGTCCCAAACACACACCGCCTCACCCACCTTAAAGCTGCCTCCACACACTTCCCTCACCCCCCCCCAACCAGTCCACTGCCATCGAGTCCATTCCGACTCACAGTGACCCTACACAGGGGTTCCGAGCTGTACATACATCTTTATGGAAGGAGACAGCCTCATCTTTTTCCGTCAAAGTGGCTGGTGGGTTTGAACTGCCGACCCTGTGGTTCAGAGTCCAGTATCTAATCTACAAATCTACCAAGAATCCTTTCCCCCCTCCTGCCCCAGTACTTCCCACAAAGAGGAAAACTCATATTCTAGCCCTTTAGTCGCTGCAGCTTGCAAGCTGGTTTCCTTGTTTTAACAGTCCCACCAGTTTGCAGAGCACTTGCCCCGCCTGAGCTGTGGTGCTAGCTACTTTACACGCCCCGCTATTCAAGGGTCAGTTTGTCCACCTGGGGTGGCTGGGGGGTTGTAGTGGTGCTGGAAGCTGTGCTAGTAGAATTTCAAACACCAGCAGGGTCACTCACCCATGGTAGACTAAAGCAGACTATGAAGCACTTCATGGTCACTTCTGAAACACAAAACACCCTGGCCACTGAAAACTTAAGAAGAGCAGTGGAACACTGTGTACACAGTGCTGGAAGTTGAGCCCCGAAACGCCACTGGGAAGGAGGTAACTCCCCCAAACAAAAGTAGACTTTAATGATGTGGACAGAGTAAGGCAGAGCACACGTTCATTTGCTGGGGCAGCACAACTGGAAATGAGAAGGAACATTTGCAAACATCCATCAATAACGGGAATTTGGAATGCATGAAGTATGAAACTAGTCTAGGAAAACTGGCAGTAATAAAAAATGAAGTGGATCTTCTAGGCATTATTAGTCAGCAGAAAAGAACTGGCAATGGCCATTTGAGTCACAGAGTCTATTACTCCAGGAATGGCACGGCATGCCTGGTCCAAAAGAACATGCCAACCTCTATCCTGAAGTACGAGGTACCAGACTACCCATACATCTCCAAGGGAGATCGATGATTCTGACCCTTATTCAAATTTATGAACCAACTCTAGTGTGGGAAACTGAAAACCGGGACGAGAGAGTACGCGGGCAAACTCAACATTCACAGGCGTCTGGGAGGCCAAGGCTCCTGTGGTTATTCATGTTCGTGGGCTGGAGATGCGTCCCACTCACATTCTCCTAAGTAAAAGTTATGCCCCTCAATGACCACCCCCCCCGCCCCTCCCCCCCATAACAATGCCAAATTTCAGGTGCTGTCTGCAAGCACATGGTCACTGACTGCACACTTGGAGGCCATCTGCTGGGAAGTTGTCAGCCATCTAAGGCAATCAGACAATTGTCTGTCCCACCCTAAGTAGGGCCCTCTCCCTCTGATAAGGGTCATAGATGGTTCCCCTGGGGAAGGGCTCCAAGACACCGAAGGTCAAGCCAACAGAGACCAAGGCTAGGCTGCCATCTTGACGCTAGAACCCATCCATCTTGTTACATCTGTGCCTTCCTGCCCCATGCGTGCCCCAGTATCTCCCCTTCCTACTGCGTGCACACCCCTGGCTCGTCCCTCTCCTGTCACACGTATGCCTACTGAACAGCCCCTTCATGTTACGTAAGCGCTTAAATTGGCCTGCGTGCCTGAGATTACATAATCTCATGAGAGTAGATTATGTGCTCGTGCTCTGCTAGGGCCTGGCTGCTGAAGGCATAACTGAGAGCCCTGGCAATGCTTTATCTGGTCTGATGTCTCTTTAACCTCCCTGGTGGTAATCGCGAGTGTGGCTGGGGGTAAATGTTAACTGTCAGAAGCAGTAACCCTGAGCCGCACTCAGGATTACACTGCAGAGAAGTCCCTTATCAGTGCCCTGGTCCAGCGGTGTCCTCCGCTGTGATTGCAGAGTGATCTGACTTCCTCCTTCCGTTCTGCTCCAGTCTGCAGACGGAGGCAGAACTGGCAGGAAATTCAAAACTGCAAGTCTAAAAGAGACATGCACACACAAACAGTGATACAGTGTAACCGGTGAGGATTACAATGTATCAAAGCAAATCGCCTCAGATTTCTCTCTAGATCAGTCTCCAGTGCCCTACCTGCCCTTTTACTGTCATTTAGAAAAATTTTTGCCTGGAAATTTTTTTCCATGGCATCAAAAAAGTGTCACTTTAGCACAAAAGGAGTTTTAGACCATATAAATGACAGTGACTTAGAATTACTTGCAGAATTAAGCGATAGTGGTTCATGGGGAAATTCATCATCCGACACTGCCACTGATCTGATAAGTGACAGCAGTGACGATTCCGCACCTGAGCTCAGCGATGTGTGAACGTGGTGCTCTGTTGTCTGTGGTATGGATCAGGCAACTCCCCCAAGATTCCCGTTTACTGGAGCATCTGGTATGAGTAGATGTTGACCAAAACAACCCTTTGGCGTATCTACAATTATTTCTGACCCATGAGGCCACTGAAAAAATTGTTACGGAGGCAAACCGGTACAAAGAGCAACAATCCGCTACTCTGCTTCATAAGTTTTCAAGAAGCAGACAGTGGGAACCAATGACCAAAGATGACATTTGGAAATTTCTGGGCCTAATAATACTTCAGGAAGTGGTGGGGAAACCCCTGCAGAAATGGTGTTGGACCACCAATAAGTTACTTGCAACTCCATTTTGGGGCACCGTCAGATTTTCCCTGATTATGATATTTTTTCACTTCAAAAACAATGAAGAATTTGATGAAATTACTCACTCTGCACCAAAACTAAAGAAAATTTGGGAAGTATCTCAAATGATTGTAAAGAATTCCCAGCAGACCTATGTGCCCTAAAGAGACATCAGCATGGATGAAAGTCTAATGGTCTGTAAGGGACGGCTCAGCTTGATACAACACATTGCATCAAAGAGAACACGATTTGGCATAAAATCCTATGTGCTCTGTGAATAGTCAACTGACTACATTTGCAATTCGGTCATATACACGGGAAAAGGCACACAATTCAATCCAAAGTACAGCGACCATGGAATGGCAGCATCTTCTGTCCTAACACTCATTGAGCCATTGCTAAATCAGGACTATTGCGTTTCAACTGACAACTTTTATACATCCCCTAAACTTTATGAGTTTCTTATAAAAAACAGAACTGATGCCTATGGAACCATGAGGGCTAACCGGCGTGACGTGCCAGCAATGTTTGTCAAGAAGCAGCTAAGAACTGGAGCAATGGTTGCCTGGCAGAAAGGCAAGATGCTGGCCCTGTGAAGGTGTGACAAGAAAGATGTGTGTCTAATGAGCACAGTGCACAATCCCTCAGCTGCTATGGTGCGCACGGAAGGTGGGAAGAAGTCATGAAGCCACAAGGAGTGACAGACTGCAATCAAACCATGGGAGGTGTCGACAGAGCCGGCCACACACTTACATTCTGCCCAGCAACGCGGAAGCAGCCAGAGAAACACGCCAAGAAGATCTTCAGGTATCTTCTCGAGCGATGCTTGTGGAATGCCTGCATTTTGCACAGAGCAAAGGGTGACAAGCCTTTGGTTCATCCTGACTTCATTTGGAAAGTTGCTGAATGGATCTTTGTGAACCACCAGACACCATCAATGGCTGTGAATGGACCTGGACGTCACACTGTTGACGCTGTCAACCCAGAACGCCTGACTGGTCGTACTTCATGGACTATATCCCACCAACCAAAAAAAGTCAGCTTCCTGCAAGGCTGGGTGTGATTTGTTGCTCAAGGCGAGATGTCATTGGAAAGAGACTAGAAAGGAAAACAGGTTCCATTGTCCTGATTGTGACGCCGGACTTTGTGCAGTCCCATGCTTCAAAATTTTTCACACCCAGGATTTTTATTGAATGTACCCTTGATGCTGCACCCTTTTTGAAAAACTGCAGTGTTTTTTATTTGATTACATTATTGAAAAAAACATATTATTTTTATATTTATCATATTATAATTTATGATTTTGTGTATTAAAGTTTATCATACCTGGAATGTCTACTAAAGAGATTAAAATGAGTAATTTCTTAAGAATTTCAGGCCTACAATATAAAATAACAAATTTTATGCAAAACAATGCAATGCTTTGGGTACAAAATTACTGACATAATTGGACCGCCAGGGAGGTTAATTTACCCCTCAGTTACACAACCGCCCCTTAGACCCTTTCACTTGTAGGGAGACTGATCCCCCGCCCTTTAGGGAAAGAAATCAAACATTTTTATCAACGTCTTTGGCCTGAAATTGACCGTGCATGCCATCAGGACACACTGGTAGTCACTGGTGAGGGGAATGCAAAAGTTAGAAAGAACCAAACTATGGTTGGAAAATGCGGACTTGGTGACAGAAACGACATGCATGTAAGACTGCACGACCAATGACAACATCCAACTTGTGACCTCCCTGGATCGACGCTTACCTGTGTAAAGAGACGGTGGCGAACTCCCATCATCAGTCAGAGGAAGGCCAAGGGCTGGCTAGGGAACAGACCATCCGACGCCAAAGGACGCACTAGCTGAAGCTGGAGGACAGTGAAACCAGTCCCCGAGAGCCCAACGACCTTGCATCTATCCCACCTGAGCCATCTCAAGAGTAGATCTGATGCACTGAACACCAAGGAACAAAGCTCAGACAAGCTGTGGGATGACATAAAGGCCATCACACATGAAGAAGACATTAAAAAGGTGTGTGTGTGTGTGTGTGTAACCAAAATGGATGTTAGAAGAGATTCTGAAACCTGCTTGTGAATACAAAGTAGCTAAAGCAAATGAAGAAATCATAAAGTACAGAGCTGACTAGGCGACTTCAAAGAAGCTCAAGACCAGGTAATTAAAGCATTATATACTGAAACGTGCAAAGACCTAGAGTTAGGAAAGCAAAAGGGAAGGCACACTTGGGCTTTCTCAAACAGAAAGATCTGAGCAAATCCAAGGCTGGAGGGCACTACTGAAGGAGTCTCTATTGGACAACACAGAAAGCATCGGAGAGAGATGGGCTGCAATACAGAAGAACCGGGCAGCGTGCAGCCCTCCAGGAGGTGTTGTACAAGGAAGCCCAAGCTGCACTAAAGGTGCTGCCAAGACCAAGGCTCCGCGAATCGACAGGATAGCAAATAGCAAATGAGTGCTTCAGCAAAGAGATGCACTGCTAGAAGTGCTCACTCGTCTAGGCCAAGACATTTAGGAGGCAGTTCTCTGGCCAACCAACTTTCCAAGGAAAGGTGACTCAGCAGGGTAGAAATTATGGAAGAGTATCATTAAATATCCCATGAAAGGAAAATTTTGCTGGAGAAAATTCCAATGTTGTTGCAGTAGTATACTGACAAGCAGCCAACAGAAATTCAAGACGGATGCAGAAGAGGTGACAGATGGATCTATGCAAAGGCAATTGACTGTGGATGACAAAAAATGATAGACGGCATTTAGAAGAATGAGAACGCCAGAGCACGATCAATTGTGCTCATACGGAACCTGTATGCACACCAAGAAGCAGTCACGTGAATAGATCGAGGGGAGACGGATGAAAATAACATCACTTCTCTTCTCAAGAAGCCCACGCCGAAGATTCCCAGGGAGTAACCAATTCCGACTCAGAGGGATACGATAGCAGGGAATCAAAGGCCATCTTAGGGACTAAACCTTTCAGGTACAGGCAGCCTCTTGGTCAGAGGTTCAAATCCACCAGAAATCAACTCTGCCCTCAGGGCCCCTCGGTATGAGGGAGTCGTACTGTCCTAGAAATCTCCAGTTTACACACTTGGAGCTGGGTGATTTTTACCTTCAAGATCTTTATATTTGGGGGGCAATGTTTGTTATCTAAATGGTATGTGGGCACTCACATATAACAGAAACCCTGGGCCAAGCACTCCCTCCACTTTGTTACCTAGTTAGTTCTTAGTCTGGTGACAAGGAACCCATAGTATATGTTATTACTCTATTAAGGCTGGGCTGGGTTCTGGGCTAAGAGGCAAGAGAATATATTCCTGCTCCAACAGGTCCTGGCTGAGTTTCCTAAAAGTCCTTTCTACCAAGTGTGTGCCTGTGTCTTATTTCATAGCTCTGACCTCTTGCCTGAGCCCCAGGCTCAAATAAACGCCTGCTTACTTGACATTTCCACTTGGAAGTAAGTCCACTTGACATCTTAAATTTAATATGTCTAACTTCAAACTTGGAAGGTTTTTCCCAGACCCTCAGCTGTTCCTCTCTAGTTCAGCGGTTCTCAACCTGTGGGTCTCGGCCCCTTTGGCAGTCGCCCAATTCATAACAGTAGCAAAATGCCAGTGGTAAAGTAGCAACTAAAATCATGTTATGGTTGGGGTCACCACAACATGAGGAAGTGTATTAAAGGGTCACGGCATTAGGAAGGTTGAAAACCGCTGCTCTAGTTGTTCCTGTGTTAGCAAATGCCATTACCTTCCAGCCAGTTGCTCAGGGCAAAAAATAAATAAATCTTGGGGTTATTCTTAGTTCCCCTTACCCTTTACCCCACATGCAATAATCTGGCAAGTCTTACTCTTTTGACCTTCAGATTCCAGACTCATTCCATCCACGTGTCCCTCCTGTGATGCGTTTTTCATTCAAGTCCCCCACCATCTCCTGCCTGGCTGAGCACAGTAGCCTTCCGTTCAGCATCCTTCAATCCATTCGCCACATACAATCAAAACCAGTTGCTGAAAGATTCTAGCGCACCGTGACCCCGTGTGTCAGAGGAGACACCATGCGCCCTGGGTTTCAAGGACTCATTGCAGCAGACCACCAGGCCTTTCTTATGAGGCCCCGCTGGGGCGACCAAATTATCCTTTGGGTTAGCAGATAAACGTGTTTGCTGTTGATAACATTCAAGGACTCCCCTAAACCAAAGTGATCTTTGAAAAGAAGCCTATTAGGTCCTATCAGTAATATGACTGAACCCCCGGAAATGGCTTCTCACATATGATAAGTTCAGCTCTGAAAACACGGCCTATGGGGCTCTACAGTGGCTGGCTCCAGCCTTTGCCTCACCCATTAATCTCTATCTAACTTACTATACCCTTCACCACTCCGGCTTCTCTAACATGCCAACCCATTTCCTGCCTCAGGACCTTTGCATTGTCTGTCTCTCCCTGGAATGCCCTTCTGGTCATGTGCACACATTTACTTTTCCTTACGTCCTATGTGTACTATCCTTTAGAAAGACCTCATGACTACCATCTGTAATGTTACTCCCTAGTCATGGTATTCTACTTTATATCCATCATGGTATTTATCTGGACCACCTAATAATATGAGGAGACTTCAGAAAGTTCATAGGAGAATAGAATTTAAAAATAATGGAATTTTCCTACAAACGTTCTGAAGTGCCTTTGTATGTCTCCGTGCGTTTGATGTGTCCTAAACTTAATTGGGACCGCAGCCGTCTTAAGCTACATCTAGCACAATTCCCGGCATATGGTAGGTAGTCGGGGTTTCAACAAGTTTGTGAGAAAATGGAAGAGATCAGAGGCATTTTCCCACAAGCGCCCCGAAGTCCCAGCATCCAGCACGAAGTGAATGAATGAACTCCACAGCTACCTGCTACAGGGGCGCCCTCCTGCCGGGGCTCTTAGGGTTCACCTACGTCCACGCTCCATGTCGTGGGCGCACAAACCCGCGACTGTCACCACCCGACGACTGGTAGTGTGGCTCTCAACCCTGGCTGCTCCCTGCGCGGTCTGAGCAGCTTTCGGAAAGGCCAAGGCCCGCCGCCGGCGAACCTGGTTCAACATGGCGGGGCGGGTCCCGGGTACCCCTTTTTTATAAAACGTTTCCGCGGTGAGTCCACGGTGCAGCCGGGGTCCGGGTGGGGGGGCGGTGCACTGAGCGCAGGGAGGGGCGTCGCTCGCCAGCTCGCAGAGGAGCGAAAGGTGTGCGCGCACGTGCGGCCCGGGGAGGGAAGACGCGCGCATGCGCCGCCCCGCCGCCGGCCCCCGTCCCGGCCTCGTCCTTCCGGTGCCTCCCCCTCTGTCCCCAACCGCCACAGTCCGGTCACCTGCGTGTTCTCTCCCTCCCGAAAGGCCTGGGCTACCCGCTGCCGCAGGTAAGCGCCCAAGTCCCGGCCCCGTTTGGTCTCGTCCACAGGCCATTCCTCACAGAGCCTAAGGAAACGTCGGTAGCGGCCGGCCGCCATTTTGGGCCCCGCTGGTTACCGCCCCGAGGGCGGAGTCGTCGCGGGCGGGGGCGGGGCCGGCGGCGGCGCGTGCGCACGGGGGCTCGCCGGCCTTTCCGAGCAGTGAGCATGCGCGCGGTCAGGGCGCGCGCCGCCCTCCGGTGAGGGGCGTGGCCTGCCTGCGTCTCTGCGCACGGAGCCGATCCTGGACCGGGTCCGTCTCCCGGGGGCCAGTCGGACCGAGCGCCCGAGGTCTAGGGACAAGTTTGCGCCCCTGTTCAGATGGCCGCACATCTTGAGACTGAAAAAAAAAAATGCTCTTCCCAGATCTCCGCCACTTTCCCAGAGTGAATTCATTTGCATGTAAGCACAGGTTGAAGAAGCGTTTGTAAGCTTAATTAGGTAGCGCAGCGCGTTGTGGGAGGCCCCGCTCCGCGCCTCCTCTTGCTCCTGCGTTATCCCGTGGTGACCAGCTGCCCCACTTCCTTCTTGAGTCTCCCTTCGCCCGCGTCCCGCTCTCCCTCTTGTATCCCTCCTCAGCCCCTCCTTTAGGAGCCGTGGTGGCGCAGCGGTGAGCAGTTTGGGCTGCGGTTCTCAAGGTGTGCAGTTTAAACTACCAAGCGCTCTGCGGGAGAAAGAAGAGGCTGTTTTCTTCTTCTTTCTGCTCCCTCCCTTAACGAGTTACCGCCTCCGAAACCCACAGGGGCAGTTCTGCCCTGTCCCGTAGGGTAGGGACGTCACGAGTCAGAACTGACTCAATGGCAGAGAGTTTGCGTGTTTTGGTAAGCCTCCCTGGTCCCAAGTCAGGCACTTTCCCCATCATTTCCGGGCAGGAATCCTAGCTGGATGGACGCAGCTTTGATGAGCCCCCAGCTGGCTGGCAGCATCTGGGAGCAAGGGACTGGGGTTAGGGAAGAGGGACATTCGGGGCCAGCAAATGATTTCTTCTCACTGAGCCACATGTACTATGGGAAGTGGAGAAGAACGTCTGACTGCCTTTGCTAAGGCAGCCGTTCTCAATCTATGGTTGTGACCCCATTGGGGGTGGAACGACCCTTTCACAGGGGTCACCCAAGACCCTCGGAAAACACATGTATGATGGTCTTAGGAACCAAGACAGCAGCTCCTCTAGCTGTCTCCAGGCAGGACCACCCACGTACGAGTACCCAGTATGAAGGCTGTTACCCATGCTACACCATGCTTCAAGACAAAGTTTCACTTATTTGTCATTAGTAATAAATATTTCACAAGCTATAATTACATATTGCTTTTGGGATGAATCACTATGCTTTAATTATGTTCAATTTGTAGCAATGAAAATACATCCTGGATATCATATTTACATGATGATTCATAACTAATTACAGTTATGAAGTAGCAACAAAAATAATTTATGGCCACATAGTATGAGGAACTGTATTGCAGGGTCTCGGCATTAGGAAGGTTGAGAATCACTGTGCTAAGGCTCTCTCTGTCCTCCTCACCCCTCCTACCCCCACTCCCTGTTGGGAGGCTTGCCTGGCATGAGGGTTATGCAGTAAGTCTTGGAGTTGGACAAGCCTGGATTGGAATCTAGGATTATTCATTCATTTCTCCAGGACCGGCTATGTAATTTGTAGGGGGTCTAAGTCAAGTGGTTCTCAACCTGTGGGTCGTGACCCCTTTGGGGATTGGTGTCAAGCGACCCTTTCACAGGGGTCGCCCAATTCGTAACAGCAGCAAAATTACAGTTAAGAAGTAGCAACGAAAATAATTTTATGGTTAGGGGGTCACACAACATGAACTGTATTAAAGGGTCCTGGCATTACTGGTCTAAGTGGTTAACTTAGGAGCCCTGGTGGTGCAGTGGTTACACATTGGGCTGCAATCTGCAAGGTCAGCAGTTCAAATCCACCAAATATTCCTGGGGAGAAAGGGCTTTCTATTCCCATAAAAGAGTTCAGGTCTTGGAAACTCACAGGGCAGTTCTCCCCTGGCCTATACGGGGTCTCTCTGAGTTGGTATCGGCTCGGTGGCAGTGAGTTTGGTTGGTTAAGTGGTCACTCGGTCTACCAACCACAGGGTCAGCAGTTCGAAACCAGCAACTACTTCTCAGGAGAAAGATGAGGCTGCTATTCCTGTAAAACTATAGTCTTAGAAACCCACAGAAGTAGTTTCAACCTATCCTGTAGGGTTGCGATGAGTCGGAATTGCCTAGATGACATTAAATTGAGTGATGCGGACTGGAAGGATCCCTGGTGGCACTGTCAGGTATCACTTGTCCTGGTCACCGCAGGTTGGTAGTTCAAACCCACCAGCCATTCTGAGGGAGAACGGCGAACTGGTCGTCTGCTCCCATGAAGATGGACAGCCTTGGAAACCCTACATAGCGTCGCTGTAAGTTGGAATCGATGCGTTTGAATTGTGGTCTTCCAAAGAGTATTGACAGTAGCATGGGCTGCCTGTGCGAAGGACAGACACATCTCTCCCGGAATAAGCAGAGCCAGCATGCTGCTTGGAGGCAAGGACGGTGAGAAGGACCTGATCATGCTTCCTAAGGCAGAGGGCAGCCCAGCAGGGGAAGGCCTCAACAAGTGGCCTTGACCCAGTGGCTGCCACGTGGGCTCCAACATAAGAAGCAGGGGAGGATGGCCCGTTGTGTTGTATGTGGAGTCCCTTTGAGTCCGGACGGGTTCCATGGCACCTAACAGCATAAGGTCGAATAGACTTGATGTCCGTGGGTTTGGGACGGTTCGTATAAAATGTCAACGTGAGGCCTTGTTTTAAAAAGTATTAGGAATTTCAGGATGCCACTACCCACCCAAACCCCACTGCCATCAAATTGGCCCCTAGATTGGGTTTCTGGAGCATAGCCTCATCTTTCCTTCATGGAGCAGCTGATGGGTTTGAACCACCAACCAACCAGTTTGCAGAGAAGTGAGGACCCTGCTCCCCTGCATTTTACATCCAAGAGACAACCATCAAGGACAAAGACAACCGCAATAAAAAGATAGCCGCTGGTGTCATTGACGGGAGACCTACTCTGTGGTATTTCCGGAAGACACCGCTCTAAGTGCTGCATTTGTTTTATTCAATTACGTGATCAAAGTCAGGCAGAGATCAAGACAAGGTGCTGGGTCCACACTGACTGGCGCTGGGGGGTGGGGTCGGGGGGCTGGCTGATCTGGACCAGAGGCCCGAGCCATCCCAGGGGACAGCAACATGAAGGCAGCCAGAGCAGTCAGAGAGAGGGGCTGCAAAGGTAAGTCCTTAAGAGAGGAACCCTCCTGGGATGGTGGAAAAGTGGTGTGGTGAGGGCCTAGCTGGCTTCCTCTGGCTGCCCCACTACCCTGAAGCCGAGGTCAGACATGCCTCCTCCCTCCATCTTTCTGGACCTATTCTGACACCAACTGTTCTGCTCCCAACACACTGTGTCAACGCTGGGCGTGATAATTCATTGCAATGGCCACACAACTCACAGACCAAGCTCACAGTTACGGGGCTTTCTTAGGGAAGTTAACAGCTTACCAGAAGTCAGGATCAGTAAACGGTTACCAGCAGTCATTGGGACACAGCAGCGCCTCTCCTCAGCCAGGAGCCAAGTCTCCCTGTGGGCTTCAGCCTCTTAGCTCCATCGCCTTTTGGCCTCTGCCACAGTCTCACAGACTCAGCACTGCTGCTCTGGCCTGTCTCCTGGTCTCCTGGCCTTGGCCTCTGGACTCGGCCTGGCTCCTTTGCTCGCTCCACAGCCCCCACCACTTTAGACTGCTATCTTGGACGGGCTCCGCTGGCGACACATCTTCCAATGGTTCTGGGATGTTTCTGTTGCCAAGACGGTTGTGGTTGTCTTCCATCAGACCAGACCCCCAAGGAAAACCAAGGGTGATGACAGAAGCCACACCCTCTGGGAAAATGGAGACTGAGGATCCATTTCCCACTTCAATCCTGTAACAGAGAACCCCTTCAAAATGGGATTTTAACCGCAAGCACAGGGGCCAGACTTTACACGGCATTTCAAAAGGTATTATGACTAGATGGGCCATTTTAAGTAATCAACTGCCTCTCAGCTGGGTTATTTGACCGCTTTGAACTTCAGTTTCTTTGTCTTAAAATAGGAATTATAATAATATATAAACACTAGGTGGGCACTAGGTACCAATCCCCAAATCAAGCTCACTGCCAGCGAGTCGATGCCGACTCATAGCCGCCCTGTGGGACAGGGTAGAACTGCCCCTGTGGGTTTCCCAGATGGGAGCACTTGATGGCAGTAGAAAGCCCCGTCTTCCTTTCAAGGAGTGGCTGGTGGTTTTGAACCCCTTCCAGGCTAGGTACAGTCAGGTGGCGCTTCGATCCTGCGCATCCCCATGTAACTGTAGACTAGAGAAACACCACCAGGCTTTTTCTTCCTGGAAGCCAGGGGGTGGGTTCCGATTGCCAACTGGCCTGCTAGCAGCTAAGCGCCAACACTAGGGCGCCCGTTCCATTCTTCTCGCACGTTGTGACTCATGCAGTCTTCACAGAGCCTCTCAGTGATAAGCACCAACGGCATCCCCGTTTTCCAGAGTGGAAATGGAGGCTCACAAAGTGGTGGCTGGGACTTGAAATGGGGCTGAATAGCTCCTGAGAGCCCTTGCTTTCCCTGGCTCTAATGCACCTTAAGGCTGTTGGCCAGGGTGGGCACAGAGTAGGCCAACCAGCAGGTCCCAGTGGCTCTTAGCTGTGTTTCCTAGGGGCTCCAGGGTCCTCACCAGCCTGTTTCCATTTGGCCTGGTTCCCCTCATCTCATGCGTGTGGGTGGTTTGAGCTTGTCAATCGCCCAGCGCCAGTCTGGGCACATTCATAGGCGCGGCTCAGTGGTGCCAGCCCCTGGGGAGTTGATGGCCACTTTAACGCCCACCTGCCGCTGTGCTCACTTCACAGAGCAAGGAGAGCAGCTTCCCTGCTAGGCCCGCTAAAATCCCGCCTTCCCCAGAGCAGCCCCTGGGCGCTGAAGGGAATGGGTCTTTGGGCTTGATGGCGCCCAGATCGCTCTTTATAGAAATGAGGTGCCCTGGGGGAGGAGCCGTGAGGGAGGGCGCTCACTGCTTCCTTATTTCACGTTGTAATGATCCCCGTAATCTAGACACCGGATGGCACATTTAAATCGCTGCAAATGTAAGAATACCGTTTAGTAATGCTGCTGTTAATAATGTAAATATTAAAAAGGAATTAAGCACTCAGGTGCATTGCGGGGTCCAACTGCCTGGTGGTTCTCCTTTCAACTCACCCTGCTGGAGGAGCGGAGCGGCCCCAAGCCCCAGATCCTCAGGAAGTGCGCCTGGGTTTGCCTCCGTGTAAGTCTTTAGCTGCTGAATGCCCCTGGAAAGGTAGTCCAGAGGGCAGTGCTGGTCGGTGATTCTGGAAGACAGCATCTCCCCTCCCTCCACTTTCTTTCAAGATGGGCTGGTGTTTGAGGTGTGCTGGAGGGGCGGGGGGCCGTCTAGAAGGGTAGCCCCATGCATTCAAAGCCTCTTGGCACTGCTGAGCTGTCTGTCCTCATTGGCCCTCCGATCACTGCTCTCAGGTCAAAGGTCACATCAGGGAGGCCTTGCAGCACCTGCCCCTCCTCTCATGTCACAGCACCCTTCTGTTCCGGAGCACAGGTAGCTCTTTGATAAAAGGGGCTGGGGCACGGCCATCTCCCAGCATACACGTGGATATTCAAAAAGTTTGGGGAGTGGGGAAGGAGGAATGAAGGGTAGTGGTATTTTTCCACAAGCTTTTTAAAGCCTCTTCCTGTTTGTTGAGGACATGAATCTGACGTGTCTTTGACCTCCTGTGACCACCCCACCCCCACCCCTTTAAGGAGGTCTGAAGGAGAAAGACTCAGGCTGGAGGTTTTCAGATTCCCCTCTGGGACCAGCTCGCCAACTTTCTGCAGCTTGAGAGCTAGGTAAGAAAAGGCGGAGCCCCAGCCGCACTTCAGCCTGCTTGGCTCCTGCTAGCACAGAGGGGGGGGTGTCTGAGGGTGCTCGCTCTGTCCTCTCCCCACCTCTTTGATCCTTGGCTTTCATTTCGGTTCGTTCCCCCACCCCCGCTTTATGTTTTTGGCTCCCGAAGATGCAGATTTTAAATCAAAAGTCTGAGGTCCAGATCACCGGGAAGAGCTGCTGGTGAGCAGGCTTGCCTCCCCATTTGTTTTCGGAGACGGCGTCCTGCCCTTTCCAGAGTGGTCTGAGAGGCTCCGTGCAGCCGGGAAGAGTGATGGGGCTGCCAGGGTGCTGCCCAGAGGCCCAGGGCTTCCTGATGACACTGCATTATGGAAAAGCTGTAATAACATTCCGCACTATAGCCGCCTCTAAATCACACAGGGGACACCAGAGGGACGGGGTGGGGGTGGATGACTGTCTCCCAATTGCCCTTGCTCCTGGCAGGGACGGTACAGGCAGGCTGCTCCAGTGAGGCCATGTCGAGACCCACATCCGCTCCTCCATACCACCTTTCTTGGGGGACCAAGTCCCAGGCCCTAGGAGGGACCCAGAGGGGGAAATGGAACGCGGGCAATGCTAAGCCAGTCTCCCAGGGTCCCTAGGACACAAGTGATATGTGAGGACACAGCGGGGGGGGGGGGGAGGATCTGAATCAGAAACCAGAGTCCTGGCACTGCCAGGCCAAGCTCCCCTCCCCCATCCACCTGCTCCGTGTGTCTCTCTTTCTCCCCCCAAGTTAGTGATGCTCTTGACTTAAGGATTATGGAGAAGGGGAGCTGGCAGCGATTGGCCGAGTTCTCATCAAGTCTGGTTCCTACGAGCACATCTCAGGCCCCAGGCATCTGGGTGGGGCCACATGACTAATTCTAGTTCATGGAATGTGGTACCGCTTCCCCGCGCTGTCTTGCTTGACTCTTGGCATCAGCAGAACTTATTGAGCATGCTGGAATTCCCTCTCCCCTTCCCTCCCGCCCCAGCCAGCCCCCCAGCACCATTCCCATTCCTGTCTTCATCCTTCGGGACTCAGATGAGGTCTCACCTCCTTTTGCAGTTTCTGCGATGTCTCAGTTCTTAGCCAACCTCTTCTGCTTTAAATCACAGGCTTGACCATCTGCACTGCAGTGTAATCCTCTGTATCACTGGGTGCTGTCTTGTGTGGTTCGTTGTCGGTGCCCATGTGTTACACTTACCTCCTGGAGAGCCAAATCCTCCACAGCATTTAGCACAGAGCCCAGCTGGGATGGTGCTCAGCATACAGTTGCTGACTGCTGGAATATCAAGAGATCACTCACTCCTACCAAGCAAAGATTGAAGACATTCAGACCCCCATATCTTCTGTACTTTCCATACTTTATTTTGCCCTCCTTCCTCTTCCCAGGTTCTGATCCGTCAGGTGGGCTTACCGTGCCGAGTTCCTCCATTGGGAAGACTGTTGAACCCGGCTGTCCTGTACGAATTGCCTCACCCCGTGACTCAGCTTTGTCTCTTTCTTTGAATCCCACTGTGTTTTGGCAGGGACCCCTGGCAGGAAGGGGTGGCTCCAGGCTGCCAGACCTCCCATGATTTGGAGAGGTAGAGGGCATCTCAAGTGTTGGAGTAGTGGAGGTGGGCAGGTAGAGGGACGGAACCCTGGCCTGCCCTGGCCATCTAGTGCTGTTTGGAGTGACTTAAACAAGCAGACTGTGTTTTCTCACCGCTGAGGAGGGTACACATCCGAATCCAGGGGACCAGCCCCAGGGGAAGGCCTTCTCTCTGTCCGCCCTGGAGGGAGGGCCTTGTCTCCTCTGAGCGTCCGCTCCTGGGCCCTCTTCACGTGGTGTGGCGTCTCTCTTCTTCTGCCCCCATCTGCTTGTTTCATGCCCTTTGTCCCTCCCAAGGCCTTCATCAAGACACACGTGACCCTCACCCTGCCCACGCGATGAGAGCCGGGCCACGCAGGCTAGGACTCGAGTACGTGCTTCCAGAATACAGGGGGAGCGGTTGGGGCACAGTTAGCGGCAGATTCGGTTCTAGCGGCTCATCCTCCTGAGCTGCCACTTCCATAGTGTGCTGGGCTAAAAAAGGGTGGAGGAATCAGAAGCCGGAGGAGGCTTCTTCAAACTTGGCTGTGAGGTAGTAAGGTAGGTGCCCGCTTCCCTCAGAAGGAAGGCGCCCAAGGCAAGCAGTATGTGGGGCTCCTTCTTGTCATTAGCAAATAGTTAGTCTAATGCCCTCTGCCGCCCACCACGCCTGGACCCACCTCCCCACCGAGAGCACTGCACATGTAAATTAATCGCATCATTACCCAGGCCAAACATAATTAGGCAAGTTAACCTGCTTTCAAGGCCATAGAATGTATTCCAAAATTAATCAAAAGTTGTTTTCTTTATTATTACCCAGGTCGCTCTTGGCTTAAAGTAATGTGGGTTTTGGAAAGTGGATGGTAATTGCCCCTGAGAATCCCAAAATTGCTGTTTCATCTTGCATTTTATCCGGCTCACGTGGAAGGACCCCTTCCTTCGCAAGTCTGGCGCGGGCCTGCTTTGCAGCTGCCTGCAGATATTGCCTGAGTCACCATCCCCCACCTGCCCGGGCCCCCAGAGGGCTGCAGGAACCCGCAAGCCGCTCCTGCTGCATGCTCCAGGTCGCCTGTCAATCCAAACCCCCAAACGATGGGGTGACCCGAATAAGCAAACAGAAAGGGTAATAGGGTGCACCAAATAATCACTGGTGACCTCAGCAATTTTATCAACAAATTTATTTCCCTAATTGGGGAACGTATTTCAGTGCTTGGCTCCAGGGCACTGCAATAGGTTTCCAGGCTGCAGAAGAAGGAATCAATTAGGACGGTACTTACACTTGTCCACCAGTCTTGTAAACATTGCCCCTAGCCGCCTTGGCCCTCCCTCGTGGCCTCTGCTCTACCACCCTACCCACCCCCACAATAAATAAGTAGGAAGCAAAGAATGTAGTTGAAGTTTGAGGCCCCTCAGCATGCCCAGCGCACGCCCCCCCCTCCCCCCCCCCCCCCGCCCCGTAGCCGCGTCCTCAGCAGGGGGATCTCTCCGTGGTCAGAATCTGGCAGACCTATCGCCTGGGAAAGCAGTGGAAAGTCCCCCAGGCTCAAGTCCCTGTCCCTTCAGAACCTGGGTACAAAGCAAGGTGAGGCAGGCAGATCTGTCCCACTCGTCCTCCCGGGAAGGTAAGGAGCAGTCATTAGCGCTGCCTGCCCTCTAAGCGGGCAGCCCATGGAGCGGAACCCCGCCGCCTCAGGCTTCTTCAGGGAAGGTGGCTGAGCTGGTGGTTTTAGGGGCAGCTCCTCCCAGACCCTCAGGGCGATACTGGCCTCCAACCCTTGTAAAGCGCTTCAGGTCGGCTCTGCTTCACAGACGAAGCCAGAGCTGGTTTCTTTCCTGCTGTTGACATGGCCTGCCTGCCCAGAGATGGCTTTTGAAGGTAGATGGGATTACTGCAAAGCTGGGGGTTGTCCAGACCGCCCTAGCTACCAATCGCGGTCCCTTTGGGGTCCGTACCCTACAAATGGATCCCCACAGTGGCTGCAACAGTGGGCTCCCAGCTGAGAGCACTGGTGAGGGTGGCGCAGGACCGGGCTGCTTCCTTGTGTGGTGCACAGGGTCCTGTGAGTCCAGACTGAGTCCACAGCGCCTCGCACCACCACGACGACCACCACCCGAGGCAAGTCTATTCTCCATCCTGGATGTCCCGCAGGATCTGGAGGAGGTTTTCCAGGCCGAAAATATAGCCAGGGTCCGGTCCGTCGTAGATGGCGCCCTCCCCCCAGGAGCCCTTGTACGTGGTGTGAGCGAAGTCGATCATGCGGAGGTCAACTTTGGCGAGGTTGCCAGGGCCGCTGGCCGGGGCCCCCGGGGAAGCCTCTGGAGGAGCTGGGGCCCCTGGCGTGCTCTCTGTGGGCTCCTGCCCGTCGTAGATGATGAGGAGGGAGCTGGAGTAGAACCGGTAGGAGCTCTGGCTCCGGATGACCAGGAGGAGGGCCCGGAGCTGGCGCAGGATGGGCTCCAGGAGCTCCGTGCGGAGGCGCGCCCCGTCGTGCAGGAACTGCCGCAGGGCCTGGTGGAAGCCGGCCACCGAGAGCTTCCGCCCGTAGTACTTGTCCTTGCAGAGGAAGCGCTTCTTAGCCGTCTGGTAGACCTGGCGTTCAGAAGAAGGAGGCGGGCATGAACAGAGGCAAACGGCAAGGGAGCGCACGTCGTTCTGGCTGCAGCAGCGCAGGCGGACATGCTGTCTGAACGACCCCGGGAGCCACGGGGCGAGAGGGGCTGCAGTGACCGACCTACGGACCGACCCCCTTGCTGACCTGCCAGCAGGCACCAGCATGGCCTCTCTGTGTGAAGACGCCTTCTGAGCCCGCCTCTACTTGTTACCCACCCCAGAGGTGACCCCTCCTCTCACGGGGAGAAAGCTCCATTCTCCTCTTGTGAATTTCCAGTGCCAACCTCCAAATCATGATTAAGCCCTGGCATCTGGCCCTGCCCGCTCAGGCATTAGCAAACCCGAGCATGAACGCTTTAGTCGGATTCTGCAATCACGGCCAATGGCCTTGGAAAGCCAACTGGATTAAATTTTCCCCAACAGAGTTCATTGTCAGGACCTTTCTCAGCAGATTCAAAGGAGACCATAATGGCCCTCAGAGGTAGAGTGAGGTGACTTGTGTGGGATACAGAGTCAGGCCACCTCAGGTGTGTGTGGGGGGGGTTTAAGGCACCCCCGTATAGCTGAGGGGTTCAGGGGGGAGAGGGAGGCTCATGATACTGCCCCCTCACCGGAAGAGAGATTCTGTTGGGGCGACAGTGGCAGTCACCCCATTCCATTCCAGTGGCACAGACAGGAGATCCTGAATGCAGGCCTGTGGCTGGCATGGCCAGAGGGTGACTTGGCACCCCTCCACCTGGCCCACCTGTCAAGGGCTGCCCCTAGCCGGTTGGTAAAACCTTTCCTAGCTCCAGATTCGGTGATATGTGCATGGAAAGCCCAGGGTTGAAGAAAAGCAGCAAGCCATGATAGACCTGGCGTTATCTTTGGAGGGCCGGAGATCGGCTGCTAAATTAGCTGTCATAAATATATGACAGACCCCACTTTCTAAATAAATCAGCTCAATTTCAGGAGGTTGAAATCCAGGGAGAGATTCCATTTACCCCACAAATCATCCCAGTTCATTCCCTTGAGGACCGCATTCCCAGCCTTGCAAGGGACACCTGTGCGACAAATTTATAGACTCCACTTCCAGCTTCAAGGGGTGGCAGTTTCAATTAAGGAAAGCAATAACGTTTACCATCAGATCAGTGTCTGGTTTTGCTCCGAGTAGACAGTCCAGCAGAGTGAGCCAGGGGGGGAGTTTATTTCCGCCTGCTCTACCCACATCAGAGCTGCCGAAAGGCAGCCTGGCGTCTGGGCCATAAAAGTGAACCACTCCTTTGCCCGGGTCCAGCCCGCAACAGCCTTCCCACTCTGCCCTGCAGAACAGGTAGCAAAAAGCCCCCGGCAAGGGCTCTGAGAAGGGGCGGGCAGCTAGTAGGAATTCAGGGAGCAGGCTGCCTCTCAGCCTCTGAGAAGGAGAGGTCCCAGCGGCACCAGTCGTCCGGGAGACTGAGGAAGCAGGAAGCCGAGGCGCACATGCACACAGGTGACGCTGCTCTTAGGTTGCGCTCAGCCTGCGCCGGACCCACATGGCCACCGCTGAAGGACTCAGCTGGCAAACCCTGAGACTGGGTTTGAAAAAAAAAAGTGGATTTCCACAACACCTCCCGGCTGCCAACTGGGAGACGGGTGGTTCGAAGCTACCGGGCAACTTGCTGCTGTGAAAAATCCCAGCCTAGAAAGCTCCCACAGGGCTTTGTCTCCCTCTCAGTGCGTGGTTCCCTAGGCCTGCGAGCGGACTCGGTGGCAGTGGGCTTAATGTGTGTGTGCGTCCCCCAAAGGCACAGTCCTCAGGTAGTATGAGCGGTGACCGTTCCCCAGCTTAGCAGTGTGAACCCACCCAGAGGGATGGCGGAAGAAAGTCCTGGAGATACTTCCAGGGAAAAACACAGCCACTAGATACCCTACGGGGCCCAGTCCTATACCCTTGACATGCCTGGGGTCACCATGGTCAGCATCGACTGGACAGCGCCCGGCAGTGGCTCTGCCTGCATCTTAAACCCTCCCAGTGGATCCGATTCCAGAGTAGACATCTTCTCGTTGACAGAGCACGCCAGGTCCCCTCAAAGCAGCAGTATCTGGGTGGGGCCCTCCCTCCCCACCAGGGCTCATGCCAGGTGGCGACCCCTGCAGCAGCCCACCGCCACCGACCTGCATGCCGCAGATGCGCACGCCCAGGCAGGCCGAGGTGCTCTGCGCACACTTCCTCATGTGGCGCGCCTTCTTTTCCTCGGACGCGTCGTCCCCGTGCTGCCGGGTCCCCATCTTCAGGTCCAGGATGCAGGGGTGCTTGTACTGTGACACCACGTTTTCTAGCAACAAGAACCCTGCCACACCCAGTCAAGGAAGGCTCGGGGACACAGCGGACACTGCCCCCAGGAGGCTGGCTGCCAGCCGCCTCAGAAGATGCCTGGCGACCCCCCCCCCCGCCCTCCCCTCCCTGTCCTTCAGTTATGGACAAGCCCTTTGCTGCTGTTAAGAATTCAGCGTAATCACTGGGGGCTGCCTCCATAAGCCCCTTTATGTACGGGGAGTTAATGAGTACCCCAAGGTTTCTTTCCCTTTCTGCTCTGAGGGTGGAATTTAAACCAGATGTGACATTCCTGGCCGGCCATTTTATGGCAGGCAAGCAGAGGGCTGAGACCTCAAGCCACCGACTGGGCCAGTACCCTTTGGGAGAAGTGGGCTGATGTTCGCTCGGAGAGGAGTTGCAGGGATATTAATTTCAGCCGAGTAATTATCCTGCAAAAGCTTCTTGGGGATTAAGGCTGCAGATGTGTCTTGGTAAATACTATGAAACCAGCCACCCGCTGGCCCGCTGGCAGGCAGGAGCCAGGCGGCCATGAAGGGGCATCTCAGGCTTCCATCTGCTCGCTGGGAGCATGGTAACCGTGGGCGTGGGGGTGTGCCCGTGTAAGGGCCACCGGCAACCTCCCTGGAGGTGGTTCCTACACCAGATGCCCGTCTGGGAGAGTTGGGAAGGATAAAGGGGAGGGGGGCAGGGGTGGAGGACCCAGTAAGCCCTTGGAGCCGCTGCTCCCCCCCCCCATGAGGCAGCCATCCCTCCTGGTGCTGGGGGACCCTCAGGCCAGCTTCTCCAAGCACTGCAGCTCAGCCTCCTCCCATCCTGATACTCAGACTTGGGCTTTTCTTCTGGGCCCAGGCTTGAGGGCTCCCGCCCTGTCTCCCTCCGCCCTCTTGTCCCTTGGGCCCCATGCTGGGCCCTGGGGAGGGCAGCCGAGGATACGGTGCCGCTTGTTCTCTGGGTACTCGGAGCACAGGCGGGTCAGGTGGGCCTGGTGGCAGTGCAGGCCCCACGGGTTGAAGCTCCTCTCTGCCTGGCTCCCGCTGGCAGCAGTGTTGAAGTGGAACTCAGACCTCAGGAGAGCTTTGGCCGGGCTGGGGAGGGAGCACAGACAGGGCAGTCAGGGGAGCCGTGGGGCAGAGGTGACTGGTCGCTGCCTCAGAGAGCTGCTCTCTGAATGCCCACTCGGGCCCTGGGAGTCAGACCCACCATGCTACAGCCTTTGGAGGGGGTCTCTGAGCCCCGGAATGCTTGATTAGAGTGTCACTGCCTCAGAGCCCACCAAAACCAAACCAAACTCTGCCATTGAGCCAGTGCTGACCCGTCGCCAGCCCGTATGGGTTTCCGAGACCATGACTGCCGACAGGAGTAGAAAGCTCAGTCTTTCCTCCCTTGGAGCAAGCAGCTGGTGGTTTTGAACTGGTGACCATGTGGATCGCAGCCCAACATGTAACCACTACACCACCAGAGCTCCTTCTCAGAGAGCTGAGGTGGTTTAACTTCACATTTAAGTGATCGAGAGCAACGGTCTTCTTTTTGAAAAAGCCTTATTCTTGAGGCAACACAGGATGCGGTCAGCTGCCTCCCTACCTCCGTCTCGGGGCTCTCCCATCCCCAGCATCCGACGCTGGGGTCGTAGGGCCTGTCCCTGCAGCACCGTGTGCTCTCTGCACCCCAGGCCCGAGTGCACGAGGTGGGGCCCTGAGGGGGCTGCTGCAGAGGGTGGCGTCTGAGAAATGAGATGATGCGCACGGCTCCCTGACACGGAGCCAGCAGGCTTAATGAGAGCCGTGTGCTCCTTGGGGAAGGGAGGTGTTTTCATGGCATTAGCTCCTTTTTGTTTCCCATCAACGTTTTAAAAGTCCCCAAGGAAGAGGCAGGCTTTGCAGCTGAGAAAGGTCAGCTCGCGTGTCCAGCGTGGCAGGTGACCTCTCCCATCACCTCCTGTGCCCCCCGAGGGCCCGGCGGGCCTTTCCCAGGCTGCCCGAGGTGCAGGGGAGAGGAGACTGCTGAGAGGAAGCAGCCCCTCAGTCCTTTGCCGGCACTGTTTGGTCCCAGTGAAACGGGTATTTAATTCAACAAATACGGGCCTGATGCCAGCTTTGTATAGGAGGCGGCCTTGCATCAAGTTCAGAGATAAGATGCGCCTCACCCCTCCCTGCTGGCATGGCATGAAGAAGGCCCGTCCCTGGGTCACACTGGCGATTCCAGACAGCCTGCAGCTGGGTTTCTCATTTTCTCTGAGCCAGCCCGCAGGCGAGCGTGGGCCCTGGCACAGCGGGAGTCTCTCGGGGGCTCTGCCAACCTGCCCAGGGGCCCTCACCTCTCCGAGAATGAGTGTGCCAGGTGGGCCAGGGGGCGAGTGCCACTGCCGACACCACTGGTGGTCTTTTGGAGCGTCTCCCACATTGCCACGGCTGCCGACTCAGAGGAGACCTTCAGGAGGTCCTGGGCCTCCTGCAGTGGGCTGGCCACCAGGCTGAGGTGGCCCCTGCTGTCTCGCCGGAGGTGCACGGTGACGGTGCCTACAAAACAGGAGGAGAGGGAAGCAGGGAGATGGGGTGGGTTGACTTCCAAGTGACAGGAGGCAAAGGGTGACATCATTGTGCGGGGTCATTTAATGGTGTCGGCTTTCAACGCCCTGCGCCCCCAACTCCTCTCCAGGAAGAGCTGTGAGAGCAGCCTGGTTTAGTTTGAACCCCGTCCTGCTCCAGAATGAACGCAGAGCCAATTCACTGTACAGAACACAGCCCTGGGCGAATCTCGGCTGGCTCTCTGCCTTGTCCCCAGCCCGACCCCTCCCACTTCAAACAAAACCAGCCCGCCCCAAGCATGCCACTGCCCGTATGCCCGCAGCTGACCATGGGTTGGTGTCCTCTGTGCGGGGAGGGGCAGGGCAGGAAAGGTGTTTGTGGGGGGTGCCGCCCAGTGGCCCTTCCTCTTTGCCCCTCCATCATAAGCTGGCCATCCCCGCCTGCTGATCTTCCCTGGCCCACTTCTTCCAGAGAGCGTCCCGACCCCCCGGCTGGGGCCCCGGCCTTTCAGGGACCCACCCCTGGGTCTGGCTGTAACACTCACACTTGGCCACTTCCTTTGGTTGGAGAAGGTGCAGCAGGAGCTGTGTGATTGCCCCAGCTGGTGGTACCTCTTACCCACCAGGGGCTGGAATCAGGCATAGCAGCCGACCCCAGTTAGCAGTGACATGGAAAGTGAAGAGCCCACAATTACCCTGTGAACAGACATGCTAGTTGGTCTTCTCTTCTGGGATGTTGGCCAGGTTGGTGCTTAGCCCTGGCACCTACATCGGAGTTTCTGTGGTCACTCTCCTTAGGCTTCTGCACTTCTGCTTCTGGTGGCAGAGTCCAGGCCTTCCTCTGTGGGGTGGCATCCTTGGCCGGTCTCCCCAGAGTTCCAGTGGTGATGAGCCACCAAACTGGTTTCTCTAAGAGTGGTTGGTCTTTGCGTGACCCGCCACTCACTGATACTGTAAATACTCCGTTTGCTTCCTCGCCGCCGCCCACCACCCCTGCATCCATCCCTGCCCCTCCATCCAGAGTTTGATCTTGGTTCTGCTTGCTTCTGGCCACTGGCGGGAGACGGGAGGTTGGGAGGAGAAAGGCTAGGCTGTGATGCCGCCGGTCCGGTTCTTCCCGGTTTGCTGTGGTTTCCGCTCAGACTGTGTGCCCCTCTGGCCTCCGCTCTCACTGGCTCAGGCTTCGAGAAGGCCACCTGGTCCCAGTGTTGCCAGTCCCAGGTGTCACGCTACTGATTCTCTTCATCCGGCAGGCACGTCTGCAAACAGTCCCTTTAAGCTGTCCTCCGCCAAACCCTGCGAGCGCCTGGCTCACTTCCACAGGGACCCTGGCCGGAAGGGACCATGCCCTCCAGCCTTTTTCTGCCCCACCCAACAGCTTCTGAACACCGCCCTTGAGGTCTCGGGGCTGGCCTCACTTCTGCAGAGCAGGCAGTAAAGATAGGCCCCGGTTTCCTTGGTCACGTCCCCTTGCAGGCCTGCTGGGTGGGTCCGCCCAGGCCCCGGTGTGGAGGTTTGCTTTACGTTTCCACAAGCCCTGCTTCAGGGCCAGCCGTGCAAGCGTGCCCTGCTCAGAGGTCTCCCTGGGCCAATCCGGGCTTCTCGCATTCCCTGTGCCCGCATCTTGTAGCCGCGAGTGGCATTTGGTGTTTTCCAGCAGCTCCTCAAAAGACCCTGCCTTTCCCCATGCCACCCCTGGCTCTTCCTGGGTGCCGTGAGGGAATACGTATAATTAGGATAAGAGGACCACCAGCCAGCCACTCGGCCAGTCCCATCTCAGCGCTCTGCTCCTGGGTCCCGGGGGCTGCTGACAGCAGGCTCGGGAGGTGATTGTGGTAGGAATAAGAACTGCCGCTGCCCTCCCGCCACCTCTGTGCTGGCACCATCCCAGGTGCTCCTGGTTTGTCTAAAGAGGGGACAGGCCTGTAAGATACTTGACAGTGGACACGGAGACCCAGAGACATGGTGGAACTCGGCCAAGGTTGGCAAGAGGGCCCCACCGGATGTGGGTGCAAGAAGGAACAAGATGTCACAGAGAGCCTTGTCCAGGCACTCTTTGGGAAGTGTGGTGTCAGCTTGTGCTTACGGTGGAGGCTCAGGTGGATGAGAAACACTGCTGCCACCCCACCCCCACTTGTTGTGGGACACCGACTGGCAGACAAGCCCCACCCCTTGTTTCTGGAGACGGCTCTCAGCACAGGGTGCTGGAACACCGAGGGCACAAAGCGAGGTGTTGACATTTTTAGGCATTTCCGAAGACAGGAAGATTCTGTGCTTTGCTGTGCTTGTCCCCGGGAACGTTCTAGAAACAAGAACCAGGCCAGAAGCCAGCTCTCAGAGGAGCTCACTGGCCCCCATGCTTGTCTCTTGAGGAGCTCAGAGCCCTCCTGGCTGCCCAGGGAGCCCAGAAAGTGTGCTAGTCCAGGACAGGGCCCCTGCTTGTTCTTTCCCCGTGGCTTTCCCCTCATGCATTTGCTGTGAGGTTACAGGGCCAGGCTGACCACAACAGACTCAGTGTCGGGGTGTCCCGGGCCCAGGGGGCCTCCCTGGAGGGACGAGGGACATGACCTTGGTCCCTGTCTCTAGGCCCCAGTCCTTGTCTAATCTCATCCGTTCTAAGTGTCTGAGTCAATGGAGGCAAATCACCCACAACCAATAAAATCCAAAAGTCATTTCTATTTCTCATATTGTCAGGGCTGGGCAGCCAGCCTCCGTGTCCCTGCCTGCTCGCTGGTGTCTCTCTCTGGGCTGCCGACCACCCCCCCCCCCTCCACAGGCACAGCCCTGGAGGCCTCCGCTGGCTCGTCCTTCCCAGGCCTGGGCTTGCTGGGCAGGACCAGCAGACAGTCTCCAATTGAGGAGAGGCACACACCCTGGTGCCAGGGTGATTCTTGCCACCCAGAGCCATGCTGGCTTCAGTCTGGCCTCCAGCCTGCCCTTTATGTCCTGGGGTCTGTGCAGATGGGACCCCCAAGCCCACTGGCTCCGATTGACTGGGAGAGTGGGGGCCCCTCTGCCTGCTCACCAGCCAGCGCCCCCATGCCTCCCCCAGACATGAGCACTAGCTGCCCCGGCTGGCATGCCCCGAGCACCGAGCCATTTCCGCGTGGCCAAGCACTTGGTGAGATCTCCCCTGAATCCTTTGTCATGCATTTATTTTAAGCCTTGCTTGGCCACTGTCTGTAATATGAATCTGGTGCACCGTGCTGCGCTTGGGCTGCAGGAGCCTGTCCTCATGCGCCCAGGCAGGCCGGGAGCACAGGGACCAGCCCCACATGCTGTCCTGCCCGAGGAGGCCTGGGCGAGAGGCCCAGGGTGAGGTTCTGACAGCGGAATGGCCCACCCTTCTTCCTGGAGGCAGCCACGAGGGAGAGGGTGGCCTTGTGGGGTGTGGGGCCCCTCCAGAAATGACCCTTTTCTCTCGGGGTGCTTGTGGGACCACGAGTGAAGCAAGAAGCCTGCTCCGCCCCAGAGCCCTTTGGGGACCCTTTTCCATGTGAAAGCTGACCTCGATGTTTGTCCACCTCGGCGCTTTCCTCAAGCGCCTGGAACGCAGGGGTCCCTGTTCTAGGCCCTTCCATGTGCACGTCCCACTAGCTGTACAGTACAATCACTAAAATTGTCTTCAGGTCCGTGAGTGGAATTTCTGCTTCTTCAAACCTCTCCCCTGCCTGTAGGTGGTCAGCCACGTGGGCTCGTGGACGGGTGCCCCGAGGAATTGTGACCTAAGAAGCCCAGCTCCTATGTGATGCCCACCAGGCCAGCCAGCGGGCATCAGTACATCCTTCTGGGTGGGATGCTTTTGTTAGGATACCTCAGCTGTCATTCATTGACCCCAGGGGCAGAGCCTTGACCACGATGGGGTGGCTACAGGGGCTGAAGTCTGGACAGTGGTCCCGTGCCTGAGGGTGTCTGAGAAAGTGTCCCTCCTCACCCCCAGTGGGGCATGGCCCTGTGCAACAAGAGACGAGCCAGGAGGCAGCCTCTCCGACTTGCCAGCTCTGCCCCCAGCCTGGCGGCTGCCTTGACCACCCCTCTCCACTACAGAGCTGTTCAGAGCAAGTGTGAAATGCCCATGCCAGGCCCCACCACCTTTTCACTGGGCTGAGTTCAGTCTCAAAAGGACAGGCATTAATTCCAGGGGGTGCCCTGACAAGATGGGCAGTGACCCACAGCCAGCGGGGCAGCATCAGCCTGTGCACTCCAGGCGAGGTGGGGGGAGAGGCACAGGAGGCCTACACCATCCCCAATGCCTGAGAAAGGAGGAGAGCCTTAGACCTGGGCGTGCTGCTGACCTGCCTGTGGCACATGCAGCCCTACGCTGAGAGTCAGGACATGGAAACAAGGTCTGGGGCTCAGGGCCGGGGTCACCCTCTACCAGTGAGCCCCTACCAGGAGCAGGCCGGGATCCTACGTTTTAACACACACACACACACACACACACACACACACACACACACACACACAGAGCACAGCTGGGACCCTACGTTTTAACACACCTCTCTCTGTCTCTCTCTCTCTCTCTCTCTCTCTCTCTCTCTCTCTCTCCCAGTGAGCCCCTACCAGGAGCAGGCCTGGGACCCTACGTTTTAACACACACAGACACACAGCAGGCCTGGGACCCTACGTTTTAACACACATACACACAGCAGGCCTGGGACCCTACGTTTTAACACACACAGACACACAGCAGGTCTGGGACCCTACGTTTTAACACACATACACACACATACACACAGCAGGCCTGGGACCCTACGTTTTAACACACACACACACACACACACAGCGTGGGGAGGGTGGGGGAGGCAGCCTGCACAGGAACCGGAGGCCTCCGTGGCCCCCCTCCAGCCCAGAGGACTCTAGGCCAGCAACAAGGCAACAGACACTAGCTGGGCTTGAAGAACCCCCCCGTTAACCCTGTAATGGCCTCTGCTAACTGGACAAATCCGTTTAAGCCGAGGTGTCATACTGAAGTGTCCCCGCCTCCCGTGACTGCCCTGCCACCTGCCCACCTGCCTCCGTGCGTCACGCAGCAGGTGGGAGAGAACTAGACCCCTCTTGGTGCCCTCAGATGTCCCACCTGTGGTGAGGATGAGGCAGAGTAGCCCCCGGCCCAGGAGAACTTGAGGGAGGTTCAAAGGCAGGCCCTTCTCCCCAGACCCCATCTTGTGCTCAGATGCAGACCACGCACGACGACCCGCCGGCCCCTCAGCGTCTGCTGTCCTAGACCAGCTCACTCAATGGTCTGCCCCAGGCCTGGGCCTCGGGGTGCGGGGGAGTGGGGACCCTCCACCCAAGCCCTCTTCCCTGTGGTCAGGTGGCCTGGCCATGACACGCTCCCCTCTGCCCCCTGCCAGCTCCCTGGCTGCAGGAGCCTTCTGTTCCAGCCTCCACTCCTCGAAGCCTGGCGGCCTGAGCTCATTTGCAGAGAAGCCAAAAGACTTTCAGCTCCAGCCCCGAAGACCTGAGGACCACGGAAGGCCTCCACGTCTCCGTGACGACCCTGGGCACGCGCACACCACACTGGGGAAGCCGTGGGCACCTGCACACGAGGCGCACGTCTGCGGCCTGGCTCCCAGACCCTCACCTTTGTAGCGGGGCGTGAACTGCCGCATGGCCTGCGGCAGGGACTCGTAGAACCTGTGCTCCTGGGAGACGAGCGGCTTGCACACCGTGTGCTCGTCGTACCGCAGGACGCCCACGTGCCCCCCGACCTGGTGCAGGAAGGGCTCCAGCCGCACGCCCCCTCTCACGTCCGCCGCGTCCACGCTGTCCTGCACGACCATGGCGCTGCCCAGCGCGGGCACTGCTGGGCACAGTCTGCCTGCGGAGGGCGCCAGGGGAGGTGGCAGCTCCTGGCTGTTAGTGGCCCTTGACTTTCTCCTCGCCGGCCCAGGGCTTTGGCTCCGTTTCTGCAGGTTCTCACTGGACCCTGGAAGGGAGATGAGGAGGCTGGTTGGAGATGGGGGGTGTTCTGGGAAGGCCCACCCGGCCCCGGCTGGGGTCCTGAGCAGGCTCTCACTGGTGGTGAAGCACAGCGGGGAAAATGCATCGATTACTTCTGGAATACTCTATGACAGTGGCCGCCTCCGGGGAAAGCTTTGTCGCAAAATCCCATCTTGTACTCTTTGCATTTAAATATTAAAACCTCTTTGGAAAAATCTTAATACACACGGCGGTAAGTCCTTTGAGCGGGGGGACGGTGGCTTGATTGCTCTTGCCATTTCTCCCTGTCTCAAGCTCAGGCCCACCAAGAAGAAGGCAGCCCACCCCTGCTTTGGGAGGCCTGCCATGCAGGGGGAGGCTGGGGAACAGGAGTACTTGATATTCATAGGGCTCAGCTGTTTGCCCCCTGGCTCCTCTACCCAGGTGCTGTGTGGCCTTGGGCCAATGGCTAAACCTCTCTGGGCCCGCTTCCCCACACAATAAGGATGCCAGCCCAGTGCCCAAACGAAGGGGTCCGTCCACGTGATCCGCTATTCTTTCTAGCGGTGTTGACATGGATCAGATTGTCACGACAGCCCCAGGTCGCCAAGTCCAGTCCGACTCCTGGCAGTCCCGTAGGACAGGACAGAACTGCCCTGCGGGTTTCCACCGCTGTGATGCTGTGCCAGACAGCCTCGTCTTTCTCCCGAGGAGTGGCTGGTGGTTTCACACTGCTGACTTTGCCCTTAGCAGCTCAGTGACTAACCACTTCAAAACCCCAAGCCCCAAACCAAGCTCACTGCCATCGAGTCGCTGCTGCCTCATGGCGACCCCTGTGGATTTCCCAGACTGTAACTGTTTACGGGAGTAGAAAGCCCACTCTGTCTCTCTTGGGGGCGGCGGGTGGGTGGTTTCAAACTGCCGACCATTTGGATCTCAACCCCATGCATAGCCACTGCACCAGCACTACAAGGGCAGGCTCGATCACCACCAGTTGGCAAGTCAGGACACAGAAGCCTGCATCCACTTACCCAGGCCTCTGCCCCCCCCCCCCAGGAGCAGACCTGGGGGAGCAGCAGGGTCCCCTCTGCCTCCAGTCCCATGCACCACTGGCTGCTCCCGGGCCCTCCTTCGGTGACCTTGCCAGGCGGCAGGCTTTCCTGGAACTTTGGGCTGGACACACAGCCCTGACAGATGTCCTGACTTGTTCCGGGAGAGTGCCCGGAGATGCTCCTTGCTCATTCTGTCCAGGAGGACGTCCCCACAGCGGTGCCCGTCACCACCGAGTTATTAATACTTTCTCCCTCTGCTGGACTCCTAGCCAACCACCTGAGTAGGCCAGGGCAGCGCTGGGCCTGATGGACCCGCTGACTGACCTTCAGTCCCTGCCCAGGCTGCATGTCAGTGCTCAGGACCGCCTCGTCCACCTGGGCCTCAGCAGGCTCCGGCACTGAAAGGCTCAGCCCATCCACTCATTCCCAAGCCAGGACTGTTGCTCCACATAGACCCCACCACATCCTGTCGGCCCTGAACACCCCTTCTAGGGAGAGAGGGCCAGGACACAGGGTGGGGGCTTCTCAAAGGTGCCTGCATGCATGGCCAGACCATAAGGGGCCAGTTGAGGTAGCAGGGGTGAGGGCCTGTGGTGGGGAGAACTGAGCCCGATGGGACCCATCCCCCAGCCCTTCTCTGAAGGCAGGACATGTGAGCCCTCGCCCCCCACCCCTGGAAACCCGTTCCAGGAGCAGAGAAAGGTAGTGGGTGGGAGGGGTCTGGGTGCAGAGGGAACCCGCCTACAGAGGAGCTGCCTGATGTCTTCAATGCCCACCAGTTACTGGACAGAGTCACTCTTGCAAGCAAACTTGGAGACAAGACGGCAAGAAGGAGGTCTTAGGAGAGAGACCCAGGTGAGCGGCCCAGTTCTCTCCCCTCTCTGGGCTCACCTGGGTGCCACCCTTTGACCTGTCGGGCAGGGTGAGGGGGCGGAGACAGTGGCACACAGTGTCCCAGGCAGGCACTCCTGCAGCCTTTTCCTCCACGGGGTCACAGCATGGGGAAGAAGTCATTAAAGAGATGGCCTGGCATTGGTCCCCTTGAGCCTCCACGGTGGCCCTCTGAGGTAGGGTGCCGGCCCCGCTTTATAGGCACAGAGAGGTTAAGCGACTTGTTCACCCACTAGTTTGAGGGGAGCAGGGGTCTCGGCCCTGGCACCTTGGCTGCAGAGTCTGCGTGCTCACCTGCTGTGCTGCAGGGCCCCAGGGTTGACATCTCCTTTGGAAGTCAGGAGAACGGAGCCCCAAGGAGGCAGGGCCTGGCAGCCCAGGGCCAGGGGCTGTGTTCTCTCCTTCCCCAGCCTGCCCTGACTGCCCCTCCTAGATTGGGGGCAGCGGCACTCCCACACTTCCGCAATGCCATCGGGGCATAGGTGGGTACACCCAGGCTGGGCTTGGTGTTGCCCTGCTCTTGGGCTTCCTGGCCGGACATCGGCCACCCTGAGGGATGGAGTCGCTGCTGCCACGTGGCACGGGCCCTGCGCTGTTTGTGCAGGCTTGGCAGCTGGGAACAGACCTTTCTCTCAGGTGGGGATGATCGAGGGTCCTCCCACCGCTCGCCCTGGGCCCCTGATGCTGACTTTGAACCCGCAAGGGAGCAGACGGTTCTGTCCACTGCTGTCTTTGCGTGCTACTTCCGGCTGCCTAGGGGTGGGCGAGGGAGGGCATCAGATTCCCCACCACCACCCACTTCAACAGAAATCTCTTCAATAGTTCAGGTTGGGCCCTTCTTCCGCCCCGTCTTGCCTTTTGCCACATGCATGCACCTGTCTTCAGCACAGCCTCGGTCTGACTAGTGCCCTGCACCCTGCTCTGCTTCCTAAGCGCATTGGACAAGGACGCAGGGCCCCAGGGTCTGCCCCACACACACCCCCTACTCTCCCCCAACTGGCTTGCCCAGGCTCCTGAGATGAACTAGGTCATTGCTCTGAGCCTTGGTTTGCCACCTCCGGCGTGGTGGCAGCTTTGTCACCATGCTCCAGTGAAAAGACGCCCAGATCCCTGGCCGAGTCCTCTCTGAGCATCTCCACCACTCCTGGTGGGCGAGTGTCACTGGCTGCGTGGGCCACACTCAGGCCCGACTCCCATGAGTCAGCTAGGGGGCTGGGAAGGCAGGTGGGGTGCTCACTGGAGTCTGGGCTCCCGCCCCCACCCCGACACACTTTCTGAGCATGCTGAGCTCCTCTCAGTGCTCCCACAGGAGCCGGATGCCCCTCTGTGCACCCCATGCCTCCTCCCACAACCAGGCCAGGCCCCGCCCAGCCTCCCCTGGCCCAGCCAGGAAAGCCCAGCTCAGCAGCCCAGCAAGAGTGGACACATGGCCCCAGGTGTCCTCCCACTCTGTCACTGGGTCTCGTCTGAATGTAGCCACTCTGGCAGGGCCGCACTCCAGGAGATGGGAGGGCTGCTCTCTGCTGATGGGGCCTGGCCGCGAGCCTGGTAGTTAAACGAAGCCCTGGGCGGTCTGGGTCAGGGCAGGTCCTCTCTGCCTTGCGGCCCCGAGGGGCCGGGCTGACAGCCAGTCTCCCTGGTCTGAAAAGGCCGTCACGGATCTCGGGGCCTGCGGTTGCACTGGGCTTGCAGACAGCGACAATCCCAGCGGTTCTAAGAGCCCCAGACCTCGCTCATGCCAAACACAATGACAGATGCCACCCATCAAGGGGAGGTGGATGAGGGCCCTGTACTTGTCACTCCCAGGAGGGACAGCTTATTCCTGACAGCCTCTGTGCGTGTGTCGCCTCTCCCCGCATGCTACACCGGAATCCAGTACAAATCACAGGCCTGCCCCTTGTTGGAAGTCGCCATTCCCAGCTTCGGGAAAGCGGACAGATGAAGCCACAGATCAAGCCTGTAAGGAGTCAAACTTGAGATCAGCTCGTCCCAGACTCTATCTTAAAGCTGGGATCTGGGAACCAGCTGGCCTCCTGTGGTAGGAGCCGGGACTGTCTGCGGGCATTATGGTTCTCCCCTCGGGCACGGGGCACCTTCCCGGTGACGTGCCCTCCTTTGTCCAGGCTAATGTGGACAGGACTCGCGTGCCACTGTGGCTGGCATCTCAGCCGTGGTGATCTGGGAGGCACGTGCTGCAGTGACACGCAAACTCACTGCCACCGAGTCAGTGTGGGCTTCCGAGGCGCTAACTGTGTACAGGAGTAGAAAGCCTCATCTGTCTCCCGAGGGGCGGCTGGTGGTTTCGAACCACCGACCATGCAGCCCAGTGTGTAACCACTGCCCCACCAGGGCTCCTCCTGGCCGGGTATGCAGCACGAGACAGAAGTACTAAGTCTTTCTTCCATTAGGCCTTGCGGTTTGCAGGGTGGCTTTTGTCCAGCATAGCCTGCCGTGTCCTGTCTAATTTGCCAACCCCCACGTATGTGGCTAACAGCATGGTTGAAAGAGACGTCACCTGAGTCAGACACTCAAACATGATTGCGCAAACCTGCCCTCTATAATAACACCACGCTTGTTACGCCTCCCGCCACCTGTCTTCCATTTGCAGTACTGTGGGGGCCTGCGTGTTTCTAGGAGGATGGAAAGTATGCCACCAGCGTTTCCAGCACCAACAGGGTCCCCCGTGGTGACAGGTTTCTGCTTCAGACTAAGACTAGGAATAAAGGCCTGGCACTCAGCTCCAGAAATCTCACCACCGGAAACCCTCCAAAGCTCACCGGATGCTGCCTGACAGAGCCTGCGGGTTGAGCTGCGCTCCCACATGCACTGACTGGAAGAGCGGCCTTGCACACAGCAGGAATGGAAAAGATGGTGCAGGGCTGGGCAATGCTTCGTGCTGTCATGCACAGGTCTCCCCGGGCTAGCCAGTCACCAGCAGCTAAGACTAAGGCAGCACCCACTCTGGGACCACTGTCACTGCAGCCACCCTCTCTGCTTCCCCACATGGTCGTTTTCAGCTGGAGCATCAGCCCTGGGACTCAGACCCTGATGGCTTCTTCTGCAGTGGACATCCAATTGGCCCCACTGCGCAGACCCCCTTGAGCCGTGGCTCCCAGGGCCAGAGTCCTACCCAGGACCGACACCAGAGTCAAGAGCCTCCCTGGGGTTTCCAGGGACACTGGTGG
Organism: Tenrec ecaudatus; assembly: GCF_050624435.1. Lineage (NCBI taxonomy): Eukaryota > Metazoa > Chordata > Mammalia > Afrosoricida > Tenrecidae > Tenrec > Tenrec ecaudatus. The sequence goes on from NC_134536.1 coordinate 164,620,339, forward strand.
GGTTCACAAAGCCCTCGGCAGTATGCACTCACGGTGCCAGGGGAGGCCTGCCTCAGCCGCGGGGCGCCGAGACCTCAGCCAAGTCCACTCCCCACCACCAGTGTCTACAGGCTGGAACAGCGGTTTCCTGGGGGCATGACCACGTCCCCAATGGATGCAGGCGTTGGTGACTACGAAAGTACAGTTCATTTAAAGGCGGGTTTTGTTCGTTATCTGTCTTCCCCATCAACATGTAACTAAACGTATCATGATCAGCACATAGGGACTGCTAGTGGGGAAATGAGGTCGAAGGACAGGATATATTGCTTGGAGCTGAAATTTGAGTGGTGGGGGTAGGCATGAGAGGTCTGTGGGAGGGCCTGCTCCGGGGGGGTTGGGGTACAAGGAGCAGTGGAGTCAAGACAGGAGAGGAGGCTGAGTGGACAAGGAGTGGGGGGCCTCCTTCTATCCCTCTCCCCTGTGCTGCAGCGGCTGCCTCTCCATCTAACCAAAACCCAAGCTTGCTGCCGTTCACTCAGGGGCCCCCAAGGCAGAGGGGCAAGGACTGGGTGCCCAGTCCACCCAGAAGTGAGGTAGTCCCCTGAGATGGGCGAGGTGTTGACGCCCCGAGGCCACATCCCGATACATGTTGGGTGGTGGGGAGGGTCTTCTGGGCGCCAATCCTTACAAAGGGAAGCAGGCTGCGGTGTGGACCGGTCAGACTGCCGAGTGCCCAGCAGCACGGTTGACGGCCTGCCCTCTCACCTCGGAGGCGCTAATGTACACGCCTGCGCAAGTGCCATTCCATGTCTTTCCGTCACCCGAGGGAGCGGTTCTTAATCTGCAGGAGATGAGCGGGCCGCTTAGGTCACATAGTGGGTGGGGGAGTGGCGGAGGGGCTGCGCATCATCTGGGGCCACCCAGGCGGGGAAGGTGGTGTTCTGGGGGGGTGGGGGAGAGCGAGATCCCTGACACCAAGAATCCATTCTGCAAATGACTGCAGGCTGCCTCCCCTCACCCCACCCCTCCGCCCTGACCGCCCCCCTCAGGCCCAGGGTGTCAGGCTGGGTAGGATTAATACAGCCAGGCTTGGGGGGAGGGGGGGTTTGGGGAGGGGGCTTGGCTCATCACATGCCCAGCTGTGGCTGAATGATGTGGCTCTGGAGCTCATCTGTTTCCCGGGAAAGTCTGGGTTTCCAGCCTCCCAGGGCAATACTTCATATTCCTCCATCTCAGAAACTTATTTCGGGCCTGATTTTATCCTTTCCAAGGGTTTTTTTTTTTCTTCTTCCTCTCCTTTTTCTCTTAACATTTAAAATCTCCCAACGCTCTCCAGCTTGTGGACCAAATACAATTTTAATACAGCGACTATTACTTTAGAAGCCCTTCAGCCACTGACACATGTACTTAGTGGCGCCAGCAATGTTCTGCTCTTGCTGTCAGGGCGGGAAGAACAGGTGGGGTGGGGAGAAGACTCTAGAAGCAGTCATCTAGAAGGGCCACTCCTGGGGGTGGGAGGCCCAGAGGGCTTCTCCTCGCTGTCTGCCGCCCCCAGGGAGCTAATATCTGCTGCCCACACTGGCTACTAGGGAGGGTCCCTTGGCACTGTCTGGAATGGTTACTAGCCCCCCTTCTGGGGGTTGCTGCTTTGGACCTCACCCCCTTCAAGATGCACCCAGGACCTTAGAGATTGCTAAACACCCCGACCTCCACATTTCCCGACTCCAGCACCCCTCCCCGCGCCTTCCTGTCTTTCTCCAAGTAACCCGATCTGATCTGTCTTATGCAAGGGCCCCTGAGCTGGAGCAGGGAGGTTTCTGGCAGAGGCTAGCAATCCGGTCCAAACACAGTGATGCAAACTGCTGAATATGCTTGTGAGTTTAGTGTGTAGACGTGTGAGATTTATGTGTGAGTGTGTGCGTGTATGTGCATTCACACATGCGTGAGAGGGTGTGTGTGTGGGGGGGGGGCTTCAGACCCTAGAACTGGAGGGCTAGTGGGTTATGTTGGAGCTGTTAATTGAAAGATGAGGCAGTTGGCCCCCATGAAGATACAGACTCTCAGGAACCCCATGGAACAATCCCATTCCACCCAAGAGTTGCTGGGTTGGAAGGTGGGGTTTGGGCTTCAGCGTGGGTGAGGTGTTGGATTGGTAACTGCAAGGTCGGCTGTTCAAATCCACCAGCGGCTCCCCGGGAGAAAGATGAGGTTCTCTGCTCCCATAGACTCAGGTTTCTGCATAGGGCCTACAGGAGTTGGAGGCACCCCACTCGCTGACCACAGGTTTGGGGGTTTGGATCGGGAGCCCCTCAAGTGAGGCCTTTCCCCAGCAGAGGGCAGCAGCGGACGGACACTCTGCGGCCAGCATGCCCAGCAGGGTTACGTGGTCTGAAAGCTCTCCTGCAGCCTTCTTTGCCCCTTGGTGACCTGGGAACCTTCCCATAACACCCCAGGTCCCCAGAGAGCCTGCAATGACAGCTGAAGTTCTCCTGCCTTGGCTAAACAGACTTCAAAAAGCTTAGAAGTCTTCATCCTGGCTGACTTTTCTCCAACCCCCACTTTTAAAGGTGGTCTGGCAGAGAGGGTGGTAGGGTGGGGTTCAGGTGGAAGAAATTCCTAGTAGGCCAGAGCCACTCAGCTGCCAGGGGCCGGGTGAGGGGACTAAGGGGAGAGACTTTAGGTCTGTCTGCGCTCAGGGGAGGGAACCCCCAAACCAGGAATGGGCTTGCCAGGAGAGGAGGGATCCTCCAAGCATTGCGGAGCCTCTGAGCCCAGCAGGCAGGAGTGTGAGCAGAGCAGGCTCAGTTCACCCCCAGACCCTGATGCCTGCCCCTGCTACATCCCCTCTGCCCAAGTGCAGGTGGGTCAATACCGTTTCCCCACAAGCTTCAAGCCTGGTGTTCTGGTCTCCCCAACAGCAGGGGGGCAAAGCAAGCATAGTAAGAGGCCAGGACTACACAGGCACCTGGGTGCTGTGCCCGTCCACCCCACTCACCCAGCGCTGCCCGCCCCCACTCGGCTGCCATCCCCAGCCCTCAGCTCCCCCTGCCAGCACACCGGTTCCCTTCCCTGCACAGCAGATGCTTGTCAAATTAATCTCGGCTCCTGTGGCAGCCGGTGAACCAGAGAGCACTCTGGATGAATTTCTGCCTGGGAATAAGTTCTCCAAGTGCCCAGCTCAGAGCTGGAGGAAGCAGGGGCTGGCCCGGGGCCTGTCCTGCAGCTTCGGGATGCACTGGGGCAGAGGCCAGGGAGGTTCCCCAGGGCCTCGGGGTCCCTGGTGGGGCAGGGACACAAGGAGAATTCATCATCCGGGTTGAATTCATCATCCTGGTTCCACCGCTGCCTTCCTGCCTCTTCCTCTCTGGGCCTCAGCTTCTCCATCTCTCTAGAGAGCTGCCTGACCTAGCATACCTTACCCTCCTTTGGGACAAGTTGCCCTGCAAGCCGATGACACAGGGCGAAGTGACACAGGGCGAAAAAAGGCAAGCAAAGACTCCAAGGCTAAAAGAGCCTCCAGAGACACACCGACCAAATGTAGCCCAAGTGGGTCCTGATCCGCATGCAGTATTAAAAGACACATAAGGGTGATTGGGAACATTTCAGAGGGGACTAGAGGCAGATGCTTCCTGAGAGTTATTCCTTTTGTTCCGGAACACGGTATTGGAGTTATGTCAGGATGCGTTGAGGTACTTTGGGGAAGACTGTGACCTGTGACATCTATGTATTATTTCACATACTTCAGCAAGCAGGTGAAGCTTAAAGTCCAGGTGCAATATGCAAGTGTTCATGACCTCACTCGCTCTACCTGTGGGGCCTTGGTGGCAGAATGGATTACATATTGGGCTGCTAACCCCAAGGTCAGCAGTTCAAAACCACCAACTACTCTGCAAGAGAGAGAAGAGGCTTTATACTCCTGTAAAGATTTGCTGTCTCAGAAACCAGAGAGGCAGTTCTCCTCTGACCTATAGGGTCATTATGAATCGACTTGATGGCAGTGAGTGAGACATGCCCTGTAGGTATGAAGTTTTTTCAAACGTTGTTAAAGTAATAATGATAATAAAAGGATGTCTTTTAAAAATCAGCAGTGCCTAAGTCTCAGCTCCGTGGGACTGGCTCTCTGGTGCAGGAGCCCGGGTGGATATTTGGAAAGCTCCCGGGGCTCTGAGAAGCCAGGGCAGAGGTTGCTCAGATCATTCGATCTAGGATCCCAAGTTCTCATGGGGAGACACTGGTCAGGTGGGGCCTCAAGGACTCTTCCTCGTCTGCAGGTGCCACCTCTATATCCTCACCACCCACTTCCTGGGGACTTCCCCACACCCAGGCCCCAGGCTGCTGCCCGCAGGTGCTGACGTCACCCCAGGCGGAAGGGTAGGGCTGCCGGGCAGGACATGCCGTTCCTGCCTCCTGCTTTTCCTGGGGACAGCCCTGAGGTTCAGGGTTCAGGTGGGCCTGGCATGGGAACTGGTGACTTCAGCCCCTGTACTTTGCCCCCCGTGTCCTCCCACGGGGGCCTCCCTGGGGAGGAGGGCTGGCATGACAATCAGGGACAGGGGAAGGGGTGGAAGAGGAGCAACACACTACAATTGTGCTACATGCCACCCTCCCCTGCCCCTCCAGGCTGACCTGCACCTACCCCTGCAGACCCTGCAGTAAGAGTAGGCCCTGTGGGCACAGAGCCCTCTGTCCCCTTACTCAGCACCCACCCACCACCCTTCTCCCACCTCTGAGCACCACTCACTCTCCAGCAGTCTTCTCTTCTCCGAGGGGCCAGCCAAGCCAAAGTCAGCTTCTCTCTCAGTGTACCGGAGCAGAGCACACGTCTGACTGCCCAGCCTGAGAGGAGAGTCTGCCCAGGAGGCCCCGCTGCCAGTGTCCTGGGCGGGGAGGGTCACCTGATGCTTGGGGAACGCCTGGCAGGGCTGGTGTGTCTGCAGGGCGGGCGAGTGGCTGCTCTGTGGGGGAGGGGGCCGTGGGGAGGGGCAGGAGGGGGAGAGGCGTTGTCTACAGAGTGGGGTGTGTAGTGCAGCTGCTGGAATGCTTGCAGGCCCTGGGCACCAAGGCCTGTGGCTCCTGGAGGTGAGGTCAGGGTGATGGGCCAGACTGCCCCTCCCCATCCTCCCTGCTCCCAGTCACCAGGAAACCACACAGGAGACACCCTGCTCAGACTGACCCCAACCCCACTAGACAAGCCCCTGCAGTTGGAGGATGAGGCAGAGAGTGGGGTAGGGGGGTGTTCCATTTCAGTGTAAGTGGGCAAAGAGCCTGGGGCACAGGAGGGAGCAGGTAAGGCTTTGTGTAGGAGGTGACCAGTGGAGACCCGAAAGGGAAGTAGGGGTCATCAGGCTGGGGTGGAGGAGGGTGGTGAGGACAGAGCCAGGGTGCATTCAAAACACTGGGGTGGGAGGGTGGGTGTCAGGGCACCTGACAGTGGGAAGTGATGAGGGCTGGGGGGACAGGGTGGGAGGTGAGCAGAGGCCTCCCTGGTAGGCAGAGGGTCTGACCATTATCCTTAGCTTCTGGGAGCAGCTAAAGGCTCACGTGGGGGCCTAGCGCCTGTTCCGCTGCTTCGAGGAAAGGGACCGGGGATGGATGGATTCACACGCACAGAGACTGGTGCTCACCGTGACTGTAGCAATGGCTGGGCACAGGTGCCTTCAATGGTGCAGAACCATCAATGTGGCAGAGGGGGGCCCAGCAATGACAACAGGTGGTTCTGAGGCTTGCGGGAGCTGGGCGGGCAGGGCCCGAGGTGAAAGGGGTGGAGGTCAGAGATGTCAGGGGGCAGCTGGACCAGGTCTGTGACTAGGGGCAGGGGGCAGGGTTCAAGGCACAAGTTTCACAGGTCTTCAGGTGGCTCCAGCTAGCCCAGACTCTGGCCAGAGTTCCCTGGGCCCTAGCCTCTGCCCTCCTGGCTCCCTCCTCCTCCCTGTGTGAGTCAGCTCAGTAACAGCCTGCACCCTGTTAGGTAGCTAAGGGACAGGGGCAGGGGGTTGTCCTGTACAGGCCCCCATGGAGGAGGTTGGAAGGGAACCAGGTGAGCGCTAGCTACCCGTGAAGACCCCGAAGTAGGCATGCTCAAATTCAGGCCCCAAGCCAGGTGGGCAGTACACCTGGGCGGCCCAAGCTACACCCAGGTGGGCTTAATTCAGCCAGTGGGGTCAACCAATACCTCCCCAGCCAGGAAATGCCCTGGTGGGGGGAAGGCTGTTCTCTTTTTACCCTGTTCCCGATCAGAGGCAGGTGGCGGTAGGAGGTGTACACATTGTGCCGTCTGGGTGGGCCCCCTCAGTGCCACCTTCCTGCTTGGGGCGCACATGTGCCGAGCCTACTGGGGGCCACAGTCTGTCTCCCTCCTCTCCCTCGTTCTCCCCTCCCCTTCCCTCCCTCCCCCAGAGCTTGTTCTTGCTGTGCCATGTGCTCTCTGGCCTCAGCTCATCAGGATGGGTGCACTGTCCCACAAGGGTGCTCCTGTCAGTGGTGAACCCCAGCGCGGCTTACACGCAGCTTGGCATGATTCCCTGAAACAGTGTGTACTCTTTTGAGACTAAAACCTGAGACCTCTCCCCTCCTTCATAAACACCCACTTGGATCACAAGCCAGGCTTTGGCGTGACTTCCTTCTCGTGCGAAGCCACGGACCAACGTATTTCCCACTTGGAAAACCTCACAACCCGACTTCCTATGCCCGTCCCTCGGGCCCAGCTCACCCCGCTGTGGTCCAGCTTCCTTCTGACTATGGGCCTCACCCCCACTCCCGGGTCCCTGCCCCAGGGCCCTCACACATCTGTCTCCTGCGGAATTCCATAGCTGCTCAATCAGCCTCTCCCAGGGCCTGCTGGCTCTTCCACCTCTCCTTCCCCAGCTCCACGTGGCCGTGAGGACACTGTGTACCAGGCAGCCTGGCACAGAGAGCCTGAGTGTGGACAAGGTCGGGCTAGAAGCTGGAGTCCCAGATGGTCATCCCTGCCTGGGCTGTGGCCCATGGACTTGCCCTCCCGCGCTCAGGCACCTCCAGCGTTGCCAGTCCCCATGTGTTCATTTCATCGTCGCTTGGTCCTCTCTGCGGCTCTCCTGGGGAGGGCTGGAACCTGGGGAAGTAGCTGTGTGTGTGTGTGTGTGTGTGTGTGTGTGTGTGTGTGTGTACACGTGCTCACAGGGCTGAGGGCTGCAGAAGGGGACATCAAGCGTGTCCTTGACGCCCTGGAGCTTGTGTTTAGGGGTGTGCACAAACCACTTCCTTCCTGCTCCTAGTACCCCCGTCCCTGCTCCCAGTCCACCAAGATGCCCCAAGTCCCTCCACAGAGCCTCTGCTGAAGGATCGACTCTGTGGCCCAAAAGGTGTCTGTGTGGGAGGGTGGACTCTTTGGGCCGCAGAAAGCAGGAGGTGGGGCCACAGGCCACAGGCTGGTGAGTCTGACCAGAGCAGTCGACCTGCAGAAGGGGGTCTGTCGGCACGCTGGGGTGCAATGGGTCAGGGTGCTGGCAGTCGAGCAGGGCCCTGGGCACCCACCCAGACCCTGGCATAGCCCGGCTGCTCAGTGTGTCGCAGTGAGCGCAGGCAGGAGTGAGGGGGGAGGGGCAGCTGGCTCCACAAGGATGGGGGCCTGCGTACCCTCTGCCCACCCTGTGAATGGCCTCCTGTCCCGGCTAGCTGTGCCTGGGAAAGACAGGGGTGAGACCCCCTTTGTACTTGCCTTTCCCCTCCTGGTCCTCCTCCCTCTTTGGGGACCCTTAGAGATCCAGCAGGAGCTCTGGTGGAATACTGGTTGCGTGTGGGCTGCTAACTTTGAGGTTAGCAGTTCAAAACCAACAGTCGCAGGGGAGGATGAGCTGCAGTCTCTGAAACCCACAGGGACATGTCCACCCTGTCCTCCAGGGTCTCCATGAGCCAGAACTGACACAGCCAGGGGTGGCTGCGCCTGGCCGGAGCCTGGGGCGCAGAGGGTGATGCCAGGTGCCACCCCCTGCTGCGTGGCTGTTACTAAGCAACTCCACACTGACTGCTCTCTGCCTTTCCATCCAGCCAGCGGGTGTCATTAACGTGGGCACCAGCCCTTCGCCCACAGCACTGCAGGGCCGGCCCAGCGAGAGGCACGGGCAGCCCGGTGGGAGGCTTCGATTTGCTCACTGACGCCAAGTTCGCGGATGGCGATTTCCCCACCGTCCGGCGGCCTTTCAGAGAGGCGCGTGCCAGGCCTCGCTCTACAGCCACGGCGGGGCCACGGACCAGCCCACGCTTGCTCCAAGTCCTGCCCACTGGGCGGGCTTCCTCCGGGGTGGCCCGGAGGGGCGGTGCCTTCGCAGCGGGGCGCTGGGGCTTCTGCCCACAAGCGCCAACTTGGGGGCGGGGGAAGAGAAGGGAGCTTCCCCACCCTGACTCCGCCGGCCCCGACTGACCTTTCCGGGGCTCCCCCAGCACAGCCTGTGCGTTCACATCCCAAACCTTGCTCTCCTCCTCCGAGGCTACCACCCGGTGGCTTCGGTAGCCCCTCCCGCCCCCACTCCACGAGCCGCTCTGCCAGCCCCGCCCCTGCCTCATTCTCTGAGGCGCGAACCGCAGGAGACTGGAGTCCTGCTCCTTCCCGCAACCCGGCCCCGCCCACCTGCTCACCACACCTCCCAAGGCCTCACCTGCTGCCCTCCTGCAGGCGGTGCTTGCTCCTCCCCCCTGCTGGCTGACTCCACCCCCCTGGGGTCAGCTCCAGCATCACCTCCCGGAGAAGCTGACGGCACACCATCCCCCCTCCCGCCCGCCCCCGCATGTTCTTGGCATGTGGTTCACATATCACACAATGCCATCCGTAGTTCAGCCACCACCAGTTTAGAACGTTTTCTTCCCTCTTGTCATCCTGAGCTCCCCACTTTCCCCATGACCTCCCCGCCCACAGCCCGCAGGAGCCCCCACTCTGACCCTTGCCCTGTGTGTTTCCTGTGGGCACCTTCGGCCCCCTCCCTCAACCCTCCGCCCCAGGTTGTGGTCAGGCCCCCCGGGGAGTAAAGAAGGGGTGCGGGCCCGCCCCTGCTTCTCACCATTGGGGCGGGCAGGGAGGCCTTAGGGTTCCCATGGCCTGTGTCTGAGAGGTGACTGTCTGTGTGGCCCTGTGGCCTTGTCACCTCTTAGCTGCTGCTCCCCGTGACCCAGCAACAGGCCTCCCTCTTCCACGACACCCCAGCTCAGGCCCACACTGGGGCCTCTGCGAACAGCATGTACTTTCTCCCCACCACCACGTGGGTTCAACCATCACACTGCACATGGGCTCTCCATGGCCTCAGGGGGCAGGCCGGGACACTGAAGCGCAGACAGGGGCCCCTGGCTCTGCTATCCTGGCCCCACAGCCTCCCTCCTCGCTCCATGTCCTTTGCTCTCCTCTCCCTTCACACTGGGCGTGCCACGCGTGTTGGGTGAGTGTGAGCAGTGTCTGCTGGCCTTGATGTGGCGGAGCACCTGGGTCAACAGGTATGTTCTAATCGGTCGGCCTCTAGCGGTTGACCTCCCCTCTGCTCTGACCCTCGCCTGGCCCACTCAGGCTCTCAGGTGGTAGGGTGTGCTGGGCCCTCTGGGGGTCCACCGGCTCTTTCTGTCACCCCTCTCTAGAAAGCTCAGGGTGGAACCAATCCCCAGAGGGGCTGAGCAGCCTGCGGCTTCACTAGAACTGCACCTGTGCAAGGTCTGCCCCAGCCCCAACCTGGCCCGCACCCAAAAACCTCTGGTGGGGCTTTGGATCTCTTCGGGGCTCCACTGAGGAGCTAGCCTGGGGGGGGGGGGAACTGGCCTTGAGGAAGGCTGTGGCAGCCACTAGGTATCCCCAGACCACTGTAGCCCCATGCCCCATCCCCCTTCCTCAGCCTCCACCTGTCCCAGGGGAACCCTGGAATCAGGGAACGCTCATCTGTGGAGGAGAGTGGGGAGGAAGGACACTGGACACAGCACCTCCATGCGAGTCCGAGACCGGCACCCCACACTTCCACCCTCTGTGCAGTGTCTGCGCTGAAGTCTAGGAACAGCGACACCCAGGGCAGGGCGAGGGGTCCTGGCCAGGCGGGCGAGAGGTGGGAGATGCAGAGCAAGCTGGCTCAGGGGGCCCCAGGCCTGGGTTGTACCGGGTAGTGTTGAGCGGGCGCCTGTGGCAGCCAGGCATTGCTCTCACCCCTCCAGGATCTCCCCCCTCCCCTGGTGCAGTGCTCCAGGCAGGGGCTGTGTGGTTCACCTGCATGCACAGCTGACAGAGGGAAGAGCTGGGGTTCGAACACACGACCCTACTTTCAACCCCCACAGGATTCAGCAGGTAGCCCATGGTCACAGTAGTGCCAAGACGCACACCCAAAACCAGGAGGTGGGGCATGTGGCTGCCCCTCACTTACTCTGCCAAGCCCAGGGAGCGGGCCTGGGTCTCTGGAAGGCTGGCTGGAGGGGAGGTATTGGCTGCCCACCCCCATCCCCTGCCCCAACTCCCTGCTGTCACCCTGAACGTGGACACAGGCTGGACACTGGGCACAGGGCTGGCTCTCCCAGGTGCTCTCACACCTGAGAAAGAATGTCACACAGTGACCGGAGGCGGAGGCCTCCCAGCCGTTGCTCTTCCCTGGCCACCGTGAGGCAGTGGCCCAGCTTCCGAGAGGGTTCTGGGAAGAGCTTCCAGAAGAGTCTCAACCCATTGGAGACCCGCCGTATGGCACCCAGACCCCAACTACCCACCATCAATGGAGCGGTGCGCCCCCTTTGGCCTTAACAACCCAGCTGGGAGATGACGAAGCTTCTTTGGTGGTGACGCCAAAGGGACCCTGGGTCCCTGGGGACTCTGTCACCCCTTCTAGGGCTGGGGCAGCAGGAGAGCCTTGCCCCTGAGCACCTCCTTGGGGACACCTGCACCACAATCCTTTCCTGCAGTGTGAGCAGCTGATGGAGCAGAGCTTTACAGGTAAACCAAATTCCAGGTTATTGGAGCTTTGGTGGGGTCGGGGGCTCACTGACCCCCCTGCAATCCTCTCACTTCCCAGGAGTGACAGAGCGAGGCTGACAAGAGGCAGTTCAAAACCACCAGCCACTCCGCCAAAGACAGACGGGGCCTTCTACTCCCGTAACCAGTGACAGTCTCAGAACCTCACAGGGCAGTTCTGCCCTGACCCAGAGGGCCGCCATGACCCGGCATCGACCCGTTGGCAGCGAGTCTGGTGAACAACATGTGGAATGATTCACAACAGATTGGTAAATAAGCACAAGCAAACCTGTGCTTAACTGGTGTACTGAGTGCGCCATCCCCGGCAGGGACGGTCCCTTGAAAAGAGGTTTCGATGCTATAGGAAGGTTCTGGGCTTGGGAGAGAGGCAGGCGCCAGCCAGGCCCCGGGCAGTACCTTCTGTGCTCTGTGAACGTGAACCGTCCACTTTGGATGAAGTGTTCCCTTGGCTTATGGGCAGCCCAACACGGGGCCCAGAGCTGGTCAGCGGAGAGCCAGGTGGGGCCCGAGCCCTGCTGACCCCCAGGCTGAGCTCAGGGCGGTGGGGCTGTGGGCAGCGGGTGCAGGACTGGGGGGCAGAGTGATGGCGGGGATGAGAGCCTGGGGGCGGCTGGCGTGGGTTATTGATGGCCGGGCCTCCGCCAGTCCTTCAGGGCCCCTAAGGTAATTGAATAAGTGAGCATGAGCAAGCGCGGCCGATCATTTAATTGTGGCAGAAAATGAAGTTGGTTGCAGCTGGGGGCCGCCAGCCCATTACTGCCAGGCCTGCTTTCTGCTGAGCTGGGCACGCAGGGCTGCAGCCACCATCCATCCTCACCGGCAGCCTGCCCAGCACCACCCCCGCCGGCCCGCAGGGCCTGTCTGGGAGGCTGGGGGCCCAGGAGTTTGTTCCTGGGGCAGCCCACGCAAGTCCCCTTCTGTGCCCCAGCCCCAGCAGAGTGGATGTGTGTGTGTGTGTGAGATGCTTGCAACAGGCAGCAGGAGCCAGGGTTCGAACCAGCCTCACTAGATGCTCTCTGCACAGCCCTCTCCACTAGACGGTGTCAGCACACGTCATCCTCCCGGGAGGGCGGCACTGCTGTTGGCCCCAGAGTTTACAGGTGAGGAACCTGAGGCATGGGCCAGGGAAAGGGTAGGCACAGGGCTCCGTTGCTCACAAGGTCCAGAACCAGCATTTGAACCCAGGTCCTGGGCTCCATGCTTTATAGTGCCCGGGGGTCCAGCCTGAGGGTTACAGAATGGGTGACTCCATGTGCTGGGTTGAGGGGCCCGTGGGAGGTTCTGCGGTTCTGGGGGGCTGGTGGAGCTGCGGCAGGAATGCACGTGAGTGAGGACCCCACGGTGTGGGCCTGGCAGCACTGGGACCCTACAAAGCCAGGGGGCCATGGAACACGGCTCTTGGGAGTTCCCGCTCCTCTCATTGTATTTTAGCGAAGTTGCCCACCCACTGCCTGCAAGGCCGGGTGTGGGGGGGAGCCCTAGCCCCAGGTTCTGAGGCAGGAAGACCCGCAGGCCAGGCCTGCACAGTGTCCCCAAACTCAGCTCCTCTGAAACGCAACGAAACGGCCACTGAGTCCAGTCGATAGCACTGCCCCTGGGGGGTTGAGACTAACTCTTCCCGGGAGCAGAAAGGCTCATCATCCCCGCAGAGCGGCTGGTGGTTTTGAACTGCTGATCTTGTGGTCAGCCTAACTCGGAGCCCCCTGTGCCACCCAGGCCCCTCAGCCCTCTGAGGACGGGGATAACATTGGAGCTGGGATGTAACATGCCAGTTTACCTTCTAGCCGGGCCAGGGCCAGTGGCCCCAGGGCAGGGCCGGGCGGTCATGGCCCATAGAGCGTGGGGATGAATAGACAGTCCATGGACTTTCTGAAACCCCTTCTCCAGGACATTTGTGTCTCAGAACAAACTTGAATGGCCTTTGGCACATCCTGTGCAAGGCCTCCAGCCGCAGGGTGCCTGCCTTCCATGCGGGAGACCCGGGTCTGTCAGCTACTGCCCCCCATCCGACAGCGGGGGTTGGGGGGTGGGAGGGCACGGTGGGAAGGAGGGGTTATGTTGTTATGATGCTCAACAGACTTAAGTGGAGCGCGAAGACTAAGACACCAGGAAGAAAGCCCGGGCTGTCTACAGTGGGTCCACAGCCGGTGACAGCAGCTAACAACACGCCCACGTGGCACACGAGACCCAGCATTAGGCAAGGGGGGGGTCCTCATTTTACCGTAACCTTCCCTCAGCCCAGACAGAGCCGTGTCAGTTTTCTCTTCTGTCCGGCAGGGTGGCCGTGAGTTGGCGCTGACTCAACGGCAGTGCGTCTGGTTTGGCTTTTATAAATCATTTCATCGGGGGCTCGCACAACTCTTACCACAATCCATTCATCCATCCATTGTGTCAAGCAAATTTGTACATTTGTTGCCCTCATCCTTCTCAAAACATTTGCTTTCTACTTGAGCCCTTGGTATCGGCTCCTCCTTTCTCCCCCTCCCTTCCAGCCCACCCCTCCCTCCCGAGCCCATGATGATTGATGAATTATTGTTTTGGTTTGGGTTTTGTAGGTGGAGGATTTCTGTCTTCAGTGTGCTCACCCTGGATGCTGAACTTTGACTGAGTCTGACCCACTTACCCGAGTCCTCCCTTTCTCTTCCCTCGTCCTGCGCTCCTCATTCCGGGGGCCCATGAGCTCTGTGAGGGTGGAGGGTTTTGTCTCTTCATCGCTCCTCAAGAACCCCTTCCTCCATCTGCCCACCCAGCCAGCCAGCCAGCCAGCCATGCAGCATGTGCTGTCAGGCTCTGTGTTGTTCGGTATCAGTTTGGCCCGTGGAGCCCCGACGTACAGCAGAAGGAAACACTGCCAGTCCTGGACCATGCTCATACTGAGTGTTGTGTTTGTGCCCGTTGTCGTAGCGGTTCCTCGTGGATTTGTCACAGTAAGTCAGAGATGTGTTTCCAGTTAAACTTGTGAGTGAACGCCGTGTGCAAAGACAGCCAGGGGACAGTGAAGGGACAACTGGGTGCCACACGGACAAAGAGAGCCGCCCTGACCTTGGGAAGAGACAGCGGAGTGGTAAGGAACTTACCTCCAGCTTTCTCCACTCTAGGGTGGGCACACAGTCAGGAGGTGGGCATGGACCCTAGGAGGCAGGACATGCAAAACTAGCGAGAGTACCCTGGTGGATGGTGGGGCTGGGGTAGGAATCTCAGGATCTCAAGGCTCAGCTGGCATGGTGCCCTGCAGGGAGGACATTGCAGAAGATAAGGACTGGCCTGGTCATGTGACCACAGAGCATGTGGATGCATCCACAGTAAGTATACCGGGGAGGAGCCTGGTGCTGGACTGCTTACTCATGGGACCGCTCACTAGAAGGTCAGCAGTTGGGAACCGCCAGCCGCTCCTGAGGAGAAAGATGGGGCTTTCTACTCCCACACAGAGGTAGGGTCTCAGCAATGCACAGCGGCAGTACTGCCCTGTGATGTGGGGGCCCTGTAAGTCGTCATCCCCTCGATGGCAGTGAGGACTGAGTTGGAGTATGCACACAGGAATCTCGGCTAACAACGCTAAATCAAACTTATACCACTGAGTGGACTTTGATGCGGAGTGACCCTACAGGGTACAGTATCCCTGTGGGTTTGCAAGGCTGCACAGCTTACAGGAGCGGAAGACCTCCCCTTTCGCCTGCAGAGCGCTGGTGCTTTAAACCAGGGGCCCAGTCACTGGAAGCCCAGTGCCGAATCAACTAAGGTGACTGGTACCCTCCACATAGCAGACCCAAACCAACACAAGGTTTACCAAAAAGGACAGGCATTCCTAGTCCACCCCATGACCCTGTATCAGTGCCCATGTCTACAGGAATGACAGGACACCCCATGACCCCGTATCAGTGCCCATGTCTACAGGAATGACAGCACACTCACTGACCCTGTATCAGTGCCCATGTCTACAGGAATGACAGGACACTCCATTACCCCGTATCAGTGCCCAGGTCTACAGGAATGATAGGACACTCCATGACCCTGTTTTAGTACCCAGGTCTACAGGAATGACAGGACACTCCATGACCCCGTATCAGTGCCCAGGTCTACAGGAATGATAGGACACTCCATGACCCCGTATCAGTGCCCATGTCTACAGGAATGACAGGACACTCCCTGACCCCGTATCAGTGCCCATGTCTACAGGAATGACAGGACACTCCATGACCCTGTATCAGTGCCCATGTCTACAGGAATGACAGGACACCCCATGGCCCGTATCAGTGTCCATGTGTACAGGAATGACAGGACACTCCATGACCCTGTTTTAGTGCCCATGTCTACAGGAATGACAGGACATTCCATGACCCCGTATCAGTGGCCATGTCTACAGGAATGACAGTACACTCACTGACCCTGTATCAGTGCCCATGTCTATAGGAATGACAGGACACTCCATGACCCCGTATCAGTGCCCATGTCTACAGGAATGATAGGACAGCCCATGACCCCGTATCAGTGCCCATGTGTACAGGAATGACAGGACACTCCATGACCCTGTTTTAGTGCCCATGTCTACAGGAATGACAGGACATTCCATGACCCCGTATCAGTGGCCATGTCTATAGGAATGATAGGACACTCCATGACCCCGTATCAGTGCCCATGTCTACAGGAATGACAGGACACCCCATGGCCCGTATCAGTGCCCAGGTCTACAGGAATGATAGGGCACTCCATGACCCTGTATCAGTGCCCATGTCTACAGGAATGATAGGGCACTCCATGACCCTGTATCAGTGCCCATGTCTACAGGAATGATAGGGCACTCCATGACCCTGTATCAGTGCCCATGTCTACAGGAATGATAGGGCACTCCATGACCCTGTATCAGTACCCATGTGTACAGGAATGACAGGATACTCCATGACCCTGTATCAGTGCCCATGTCTACAGGAATGACAGGACACCCCATGGCCCGTATCAGTGGCCATGTCTACAGGAATGACAGGACAGCCCATGACCCTGTATCAGTACCCATGTGTACAGGAATGACAGGACACTCCATGACCCTGTATCAGTGCCCATGTCTACAGGAATGACAGGACACCCCATGGCCCGTATCAGTGGCCATGTCTACAGGAATGACAGGACAGCCCATGACCCCGTATCAGTGCCCATGTCTACAGGAATGACAGGACACTCCATGACCCCGTATCAGTGGCCATGTCTATAGGAATGACAGGACACCCCATGGCCTGTATCAGTGCCCATGTCTAAAGGAATGACAGGACATTCCATGACCCCGTATCAGTGCCCATGTCTACAGGAATGAGAGGACACCCCATGACCCCGTATCAGTGCCCATGTCTACAGGAATGATAGGACACTCCATGACCCTGTATCAGTGCCCATGTCTACAGGAATGACAGGACACTCCCTGACCCCGTATCAGTGCCCAGGTCTACAGGAATGACAGGACACTCCATGACCCTGTTTCAGTGCCCATGTCTACAGGAATGACAGGACACTCCCTGACCCCGTATCAGTGCCCATGTCTACAGGAATGATAGGACACTCCCTGACCCCGTATCAGTGCCCATGTCTACAGGAATGACAGGACACCCCATGACCCCGTATCAGTGCCCATGTCTACAGGAATGACAGCACACTCACTGACCCCGTATCAGTGCCCATGTCTACAGGAATGACAGGACACTCCATTACCCCGTATCAGTGCCCAGGTCTACAGGAATGATAGGACACTCCATGACCCTGTTTTAGTACCCAGGTCTACAGGAATGACAGGACACTCCATGACCCCGTATCAGTGCCCAGGTCTACAGGAATGACAGGACACTCCCTGACCCCGTATCAGTGCCCATGTCTACAGGAATGACAGGACACTCCATGACCCTGTATCAGTGCCCATGTCTACAGGAATGACAGGACACCCCATGGCCCGTATCAGTGTCCATGTGTACAGGAATGACAGGACACTCCATGACCCTGTTTTAGTGCCCATGTCTACAGGAATGACAGGACATTCCATGACCCCGTATCAGTGGCCATGTCTACAGGAATGACAGTACACTCACTGACCCTGCATCAGTGCCCATGTCTATAGGAATGACAGGACACTCCATGACCCTGTATCATGCCCATGTCTACAGGAATGATAGGACAGCCCATGACCCCGTATCAGTGCCCATGTGTACAGGAATGACAGGACACTCCATGACCCTGTTTTAGTGCCCATGTCTACAGGAATGACAGGACATTCCATGACCCCGTATCAGTGCCCAGGTCTACAGGAATGATAGTAGGACACTCCATGACCCCGTATCAGTGCCCATGTCTACAGGAATGACAGGACACTCCCTGACCCCGTATCAGTGCCCATGTCTACAGGAATGATAGGACACTCCATGACCCCGTATCAGTGCCCATGTCTACAGGAATGACAGGACACTCCCTGACCCCGTATCAGTGCCCATGTCTACAGGAATGACAGGACACTCCATGACCCTGTATCAGTGCCCATGTCTACAGGAATGACAGGACACCCCATGGCCCGTATCAGTGTCCATGTCTAAAGGAATGACAGGACATTCCATGACCCCGTATCAGTGCCCATGTCTACAGGAATGAGAGGACATTCCATGACCCCGTATCAGTGGCCATGTCTACAGGAATGACAGTACACTCACTGACCCTGTATCAGTGCCCATGTCTATAGGAATGACAGGACACTCCATGACCCCGTATCAGTGCCCATGTCTACAGGAATGATAGGACAGCCCATGACCCCGTATCAGTGCCCATGTGTACAGGAATGACAGGACACTCCATGACCCTGTTTTAGTGCCCATGTCTACAGGAATGACAGGACATTCCATGACCCCGTATCAGTGGCCATGTCTATAGGAATGATAGGACACTCCATGACCCCGTATCAGTGCCCATGTCTACAGGAATGACAGGACACCCCATGGCCCGTATCAGTGCCCAGGTCTACAGGAATGATAGGGCACTCCATGACCCTGTATCAGTGCCCATGTCTACAGGAATGATAGGGCACTCCATGACCCTGTATCAGTGCCCATGTCTACAGGAATGATAGGGCACTCCATGACCCTGTATCAGTGCCCATGTCTACAGGAATGATAGGGCACTCCATGACCCTGTATCAGTACCCATGTGTACAGGAATGACAGGACACTCCATGACCCTGTATCAGTGCCCATGTCTATAGGAATGACAGGACACCCCATGGCCCGTATCAGTGGCCATGTCTACAGGAATGACAGGACAGCCCATGACCCCGTATCAGTGCCCATGTGTACAGGAATGACAGGACAGCCCATGACCCCGTATCAGTGCCCATGTCTACAGGAATGACAGGACACTCCATGACCCCGTATCAGTGCCCATGTCTACAGGAATGACAGGACACCCCATGGCCCGTATCAGTGCCCATGTCTAAAAGAATGACAGGACACTCCCTGACCCCGTATCAGTGCCCATGTCTACAGGAATGATAGGACACTCCCTGACCCCGTATCAGTGCCCATGTCTACAGGAATGACAGTACACCCCATGACCCCGTATCAGTGTCCATGTCTGCAGTAATGCCAGGTGGGGGAGTGCTGGTAGTTCCATGGTTAAGGCCTAATCAGTACGAGTCCACCGCCTGCTGGGTGATGATCTGTAGCCTGTGAGGCTCTCCAAGGCACCCTTCTCTGTCCTAAAGGAACACTCTGACTTGGCATCAACTCGATGGCAGTGGATTAATGGTTTTTAAACTTGGGATACTGACTTAATTTTTTAATTTTGATGTAAGTATAGTCATGGCAGCATGGGGGAAGGTGAGTGGAGTGGCGGGGCAGAGGTGAAATGCTAAATTTCTAGGAGAAGTCAATAGAGGGAGCCTAACACGGATGGAAACATTCAGAATTTGCATGTTGCTCCTGCCCATTAAGTAGAAATGAGACTGTGGAGGTCAGAGGCCCATGTTAAAGGTGAACAGAGAATCCTTAGTTATGGGTTGATTGCTCAGCGCTCCAGCAGCTTCCTGCAGGCACACCATAGAATCACGGACTGCAGTCAGCAAGCATCTCCTGACTGGCAATGCAGCCCGTCCTCCACCACCGGCACCCGCCTCCCCGAAATGATGGGACGGGACAGTGGAACTGGACGCTCCACCTCTCCCTTTCTCCACGGATTATTTGGGCCCAGACACTGTGTCCTGGATTCCTGAGCATGTGACATTTCTGCACTACCTGCAAATGCATGGGGAGGGGAGCTGCAGGGCGTGCATATGGAAACAGGTGTCTGTGCGCAGGGGGGTGTCCAGTCTCGCCCCTGCTCTTAGGACGTGGACGGCGAGCTGGCCCTTCACCACCACTGTGAGGTCAGCAGAGCCGATCCTGATGACCCCACCTGCTTCCCAACACCTCTTCCCACCTTCCTTCATCAGCATGAAGTAATAGGCCTTTTAACAATTGGGCCTTGGTGGCACAGTGGCCGCATGTTGGGCTGCTCATCACAAGTCAGCAGTTCAAAACCACCAGCGGCCCCGAGGGAGAAAGACGAGGCTCTGTACTCCTGTAGCGTTACGGGCTCAGAAACTCACGGGGGCAGTTCTGCCCTGACCTGTAGAGGGCGCTGTGATGAGTTGGCATTGACGATGGCAGAGAGAGAGAGAGAGAGAAGCTAAAGAAATGAATCTGTGATAGTCCTGTTTTCCAGGTCTCTTCCTGTGAGGAGAAATGTCAGATGTTGGTTTGGTTCTGGCAGGGAGCCTTCCCTGTGACCCTGTGGCCTTCCTGTGCCACCCCTCCCGTCCCCCCTACCCCCCCGAAGCCCGGGGCTCCATTGCTGGTCAGCTCATGGCCTCTATCCATTGCCAAGACCCTTTTCTGGGACAGCACTTCCTCTGGCTCCAAAGAGAGGGGTCCACTCCTCCCCGGGAAGAGGGCAGCACTGCAGGGCCCGGGAGGGGCCTACACCTCATCCTGCGAGCCGGGGGCTGATGCAGGCCCTTGGCAGGCGGAGGGCGCCCGGCCATCTCTGAGTCTGGCCTGGCAGCCGGTCAGCTCTGTCCTGGCATAGACTGCTCTCCCAGCTGAGCGGCTGCAGCGGATGGTGGCGGATTTGGTTGGCTGGCTGGTTTGTAGCCTTAGTCTTGGGGGCAGAGGGAGTTCAGCGGTGGACTCTTCGCCTGCTGCCTGGGAGAGCAGCCAGCACTGCCCATGCAGGGCGAGGCCTGCGCGCCCCCGTGTTGACGGATAGGCTCCGCGAGCTTTCAGGTGAGGAGGATAGCTGGAGCCCAGCCTGTGAAAGCCCGAGGGCCCTGCCCACAGGCGGCCCGTGCAGGGGATTGCTGCCACAGCCACTGTGACAGTGACCTCAACTCCCAGGGCCCTCTGCCCGCTCTGACTGGGAGGCTTCTGAGGGCCCAGGAAGGGTGGGATCCCTCATGGACCTTCAGCCCTCCGTGATGCCTCCGCTAGCCAGCCCCAGGGCTCCAGGGACTTTGTTCAGCAGGGTGGCTGCTGGAGCTGTCAGGCTCAGCTTCCCCCAGGCCCCTCCCCACCCCAATGCTCCCCAGTCCTGCAGGCCGAAGAGGGAGAAGCAGCGTCTTCGGGTCTCCTACTGGGACAAGGCTGAGACCTGCCCCCACCCCAGAGAAGGCTCAATGCTGGGGGGAGGGATGGGAGGACACTGCCAAGCCCCACCATGGGCATCAGATGGACAGGGGGCTCCGGCACAGACAGCAGGTGTCCACTGCTCCAGGAGCCGAGCTGGGTGAGGACTCTGGCCTCGGCCCTGTAGGACAGCCTTGTTCAGACACAGGGCAGCACCAGCTGGACCCAGCTGGCACTCCTGCCCCAGGGCTACAGAGACGGGCGCTGTGCTGCTGACCCCTGCTGGCCATCCCACACCCAGGGGGGCCTCTCTGCCTCTCAGGAATCCCTCTACGTGCCCCAGTGCTGTACTACTTGCGGCTGGGGGTGGGGGGGTGGGGGGGGGCGGTGGCGGCTCAACACTCCTGGAGCAGCCTGCTCCACGCAGAGAGGCTTCTGCTCTCAGGGGAGCTGTCTCATCCTGGGTCATCAGCGGAGTCTGAACACTGGTCACTTGCTCCCGTTGCTGGGTCATGGCCCCTGGAGCCACACGCCGACAGCAGCCGCAGCAGCAGAGGCGGCGTGTGCAGCCCACAGTTCAAACACCATTTCATGCTTGTGTTTTAAAGATAATTTTATTAGCGGCTCTTCCAGCTCTCCTGACAGTCCACCCGTCACCGTCATCCAGCATATGTGTACCTGTGCTGCCATCAACACCATTTCAGGCTTTCAACAGCTGTGAGGGTGATACCTCCGCTAGCCCCCTCTACATGGATGGGAAACCTGGGGCCCAGAGGGAATGTGTCCCCCCAAGGCCACACAGCCAGGGAGCCCCAGAGCCTGAGCGTCACACCCAGAGGGCCTGCTCTTGTGACTTTGACTGCCCACCCCGTATCTCCAGGTCCCCAGGGTCAACGCCCCTCCCTCTCTGGCTTATCATCACTTTCCTGCCCTGTGCCTCCCATGGATCCCTGGACAGTACCAGCCCCCTCTTCCTAGGCATCCTCGGGGACAGCAGGACGGGGAGGGAGCCTTCAGCAGGCTTTCGGGGGCGCTTTAAAGCTGGCCCCTGTTACAGAGCTGGCCGCCCTGAACTCACAGCCAACCAGGAAGGCAGGGAGGGCGTGGGGCTGGCCTGTGTTCAGTGGATGCCCAGTGCCCCAGCTGGCCAGCCCCAGGAGTCTGTGGCACAGAGCAGGCTGCTGGTCCTGGTTTCACAGTGGTGAGCTGGGGCGGTGAAGTTTGGGAGGCAAGGGTGACCACTGCCCACCAGCCTGTCCTAGCCCATGCCCCGAATGCTTCAGCTTCTGCTGGGGTCGGAGGGCACACACATCACTGCCCACCAGAGGAACGGGCGTGGTGAGGGCTCCAGGGTCCACTCAGCAGCCCCCTCCTCAATCTGGGTGCTCCAACTCCAATAATGCAGCCAAAGCCCGCCCCATTGCTGCCCAGAGAACTGACCTCCTTAGGCCACGGTCCACCCCCCGAGGTCTGCACAGCCAGGCCCCAAGGCAGCCATGCCACCCCTTCCTCTGGTGAGCTGCCACTCTGCCCATCCCCCTCGCCCGAGACGCCGGGCACAAATAAATAAAGCGAAATAAACACGTTTGTCCCTGTTAAGTTTCATCTCGTTAGATCCACTCCATTGCTCCGGCCTGTCAGCTTCTCTTTAGACGCCAGCTCTGTCATCTGGCGTGTCTGCCCCAGCTGTGTGACATCTGCAAGTCTGATAAAGTGCATGGAGCGTGCGGTCTCAGGGGACCCCCCCTCCCACACACACACACCCACACCTCCCTGCTCTCTCTCCTGGGTGCGGCACCCCTCCAGACATCTTCCTGATCTGGGTGGGCATCCTAGACACCTGCCCCCGCCGAGGGCACCTGTGTCCTGGTTGGGGCTGGGATGCTCTGGCTGGTCTACATGCACCCACCTCCCCTGGTGACCATTTAAACAGTCCTGACCTGGCCACGCCTACCTGCCTCTCCATCAGGCCTGCTCTCCTGGGTCTGCTGTGTGGCCCTCCCTTCCCTGCCGGGCCCAAATGCACACCCTCATTCTCCTCCTTGTGGCTGCGCTGCGGACACGGTGCCTGCTTGACCGGGGTGAAGACTCCTTGTGGACGCACCTGCTATCTACGCCACACGCACCTGCGACGTGCTATATTTCCCAGATGCTGTATACGTTATACGCACCTGCTATACACTGTTTCCCCAGACCTTCTCTTTGGGGATCCGGGGCCTTGTCTTTCAGTCACAGCAGAGCCCAGCCATCAGCTTGGAATGAGCCAGCTGCAGCTTCTCACAGTGAAGCCCGACAGTGAGTGCCCTGGTCTTCACACGAAGGCTTCTCACTGCCATTGAGTCAACGCCAACTCATAGTGACCCTAGGGGGCAGGGTAGACTGCCCTCGTTACGGCAGTAGAAAGTCAAGAGAGCCCCATCTTTCCTCTCCCTGTGACCTGGTTTTGAACTACTGACCTTACAGTTAGAACCCAAAGGTGTAACCACTCTGCCACCAGGGCTCCTGCACTGGATGCCGGTCTAGGCAGGGACCAGGTGCTGGATGTGGGTCTAGGCAGGGGACCAGGTGCTGGATGTGGGTCTAGGCAGGGACCAGACCCTGGATGTGGGTCTAGGCAGGGACCAGGCCCTGGATGTGGGTCTAGGCAGGGACCGGGCCCTGGATGTGGGTCTAGGCAGGGACCGGGCCCTGGATGTGGGTCTAGGCAGGGACCGGGCACTGGATGTGGGTCTAGGCAGGGGACCAGGTGCTGGATGTGGGTCTAGGCAGGGACCAGACCCTGGATGTGGGTCTAGGCAGGGACCAGGCCCTGGATGTGGGTCTAGGCAGGGACCAGGCCCTGGATGTGGGTCTAGGCAGGGCCCAGGTGCTGGATGTGGGTCTAGGCAGGGGACCAGGCCCTGGATGTGGGTCTAGGCAGGGCCCAGGCACTGGATGTGGGTCTAGGCAGGGCCCGGGCCCTGGATGTGGGTCTAGGCAGGGGACCAGGTGCTGGATGTGGGTCTAGGCAGGGGACCGGGCACTGGATGTGGGTCTAGGAAGGGCCCAGGCACTGGATGTGGGTCTAGGCAGGGTCTGGGCCCTGGATGTGGGTCTAGGCAGGGCCCAGGCACTGGATGTGGGTCTAGGCAGGGCCCAGGCCCTGGATGTGGGTCTAGGCAGGGACCAGGCACTGGATGTGGGTCTAGGCAGGGCCCGGGCCCTGGATGTGGGTCTAGGCAGGGGACCAGGTGCTGGGGACCAACTCATAGTGACCCTAGGGGGCAGGGTAGACTGCCCTCGTTACGGCAGTAGAAAGTCAAGAGAGCCCCATCTTTCCTCTCCCTGTGACCTGGTTTTGAACTACTGACCTTACAGTTAGAACCCAAAGGTGTAACCACTCTGCCACCAGGGCTCCTGCACTGGATGCCGGTCTAGGCAGGGACCGGGCACTGGATGTGGGTCTAGGCAGGGGACCAGGTACTGGATGTGGGTCTTGGCAGGGCCCGGGCACTGGATGTGGGTCTAGGCAGGGCCCAGTCATTGCTTGTCGGTCCAGGCAGGGGATCAGGCATATTCCGGAGCCTCTTCTCCCACAGCATCAGTGGTTGGTTCTCAGGGCGGTCTCTGGGCAACCAGGAGCTCCCTGGATCACTCAGATGGCTGAGCCGATGCTGCAGTGACAAACAGGCCTGGGCTCTCGGTGGCTTTTATGTGAGTAACAACCTAGGTTGGTTTCTTGCCTGTTTGTCATGGGTTGGCTGGGGGTTCTGGGGCCCAGGCTGAGGGGGTGCCATCGAGTTGATGCTGACCACAGCGACCCCATGGGCCAGGGTGGCACTGCCCTGGTGGGTTTCTGAGACTGCCACTCTTTATGGGAATAGAAAGCCTCGTCTTCTCCCGAGGAGTGGCTGGTGGTTTCGAACTGCCAGTCTTGCAGTTAGCAGCCCAAGGCTTAACCGCTATGCTTAACCACTGGGCTCCTATGGCAGAGAGAAAATGCATCAGCTCTTCACGTGTCTGCCTCAAAGTGCCGTTCGCTACTACCGTCACACCCCGTAGGCTAACGCAAGTCATAGTCGGGTCGTATCGTGCCCTGACTTCCCATGACCCCATGCACAATGGACCGGCTGTGCTCTGCGTCACCGCCACTCTGTGACCCAGAGCCTCCATGAGCTGATGGTCGGAGTGGACGACCAGACCGTTCTTCTCAGTGCGGCTCATCCAGGTGTGCTGAGACCTGTGGAGCATCACAGCAGACGCGAGCCCTCACCGACAGACAGACAGACAGACAGACAGACAGACAGACGGGGCGGCCGGAATCACTCCCAGGCCTCGCGCACCAAAGGCAAGCGCTCGACCGCTGAGGCCGTTAAATCATCGCCTGTCAACTTGAGCAAAGGGGTGGCTTCTAGCCTGTCGCAGCTTGATGACCTCATTTGGAGGCACAAAGGAGATAGATAGCTGCCAGACTCATTCTCTCGGCCTTCCCTTTCCTGCTGCTGAGACACCCAGAGAGCTGGAGGAGCCCCGTGGAGACCCGTGCCAGTGATGAGATGCTTCCACCGCCACTGGATCCACAAGACCTCCACTGACCTGTGATCTTCCTGCATTCGGCATCCTTGTGAGTGCTGCGTGAGTCTAAAGATGGATTTGTGGACTGGCATCGGACATACAGACTAATATTGGACTTATGGACTAGGATCTTTTCTCAGTATACAATTGCTCTTTTATATAAAGCTCTTTCTTATACACATGCGAGTATCTCTGGGCTTGTTTGTCTAGTCAACCCAGAGTGACACAGCCAGCGAGCCTCCCTGCCTTCTCAAAGATAATCACTTGGCCATGCTTCAAAGGTCAGGGAAGCCTTTCCTGGCGCCTGGGAGGCCGAGGTCAGGAACTCGGGGCGCATGGTGCCTGGGGCCACCCTCTTCTGCTGAGCACCCTCGATGTTGCTGTCCCTCAGGGCCACTGAGCTCCTGTGAAGCCCATTGGATGCTTCTTCACTGAGTGCCGTGGCGAATGTCCTTCTACAGCCTGCCCCCAAGCCCCCAAGGGTTCTCCATTTCTGTTCCAGCCCCTCCCTCCTGCCTTCAAGAATGGCTCCTCCCCACTCCAACCATGACCTTGTCTGTCTGTCTGTCTGCCTGGGAGTGTATTGTGTGACTAATCCTGGGATGCCTGGACTCTGCTGATCAGCCAGGGTTCCCCCACCCCCAGCCGCCCACCCTGGGAGAGACCGTGAGGTGGGCCCTGGACACCAGCCAGCCCGGCTGAGCCCTCTTCCCTCCTCACCTTCTTCTGGAATGTCCTCGGAGTGGTGGCAGCGTGGGAGAAGTCCCTTCAGAGCGCTCGGAGGTCTCAGAGAAGCCTCGGCTGCTTGGCCCTGGCTCCAGCAGCTCCCAGGCCCTTGCCGGTCAGTGGGTCGGTTTCAGCGAGTCGGTCAGATCCACTCCACGCTTCCGTGTCTGAGCCATACTCTGTCACTCTCCATAGCCCCTCCTCAGGCATCTCGTGCGTGCCCGTGTCCACCGTCTTCCGTGAGAGGGCGACACACTTCCGGACGCTTCGCAGCTTCGTGCCATAAAATGCCGTAGAACTCCGCACACACGGCGCTGCCTATGAGGTTGGGGAGATCTGAACAATGCCTGCCACCCCCCCGAGTTAATGATGCCGCAGCCATGTCCCCTCCATCCTCCTGGGGATGTGCTGTCCTCCTGGGCTTTCCTCTTGTGGCTGGTCCTCCCCTGGCGCAGGACACAGTGGGGACAGCCCATTGCTTTCCACAGGGAGCTAGCTGCTCCAGCTGGGACATCCAAGGTGCCCGACATGTCTGGTGTGACGGCTGGGGGCTGGCCAGGCACACCTCCACCCCTCTCCCCCTCCCCCCTGCAACACCAGCCCCCACCCCACCCCACCCCACCCCCGCTCTCTCTAGCAGACTTCAAGATATCTTTGCACCATGGCTCACAGTTCAAGAAGCTGAAGGCGGGATTGACAAGGCTTCTTAAGACCTAGGACTGGGGTTGGACCTCGTCCCTGTACCACGTTTCATTGTCAAAGCCCCTCAGCCCAGATTCCAGGTTCCTGGAGGAGGAAACGGACTCCATCTCTTGGGCCCATCCCCACAACCAACTGTGTCAGCGGCCCCTATGCCCCCCCCCAGCCCACATCTAGTCTTGGGATGAGGAGAGGGAGGCTGAGAGGGGAAGAGAGTCATCCACACAGAGAGGCACCGAGGCCAGGCCAGAGCTGATCTTCCGGCCCAGGGTGCCTCTGGACTCCCCCACCACAGGCCCTGGCTCCGTCACAGGGCCACCAAGACCGTGTGGCAGGGTGCCTTCCCCTTCTGCTTTGTGCACGCTGTATCTGCAATCAGAAAGTTCACCGGTCCTGCCAGCACACTTAAATTAGTTCCCATGAAAACCAAATCATTTCATTCGCAGAGAAGGGTTTAATTGCAAGGAGAACGAGGCGAAGGGAATTCTGTTGCCTGTTTTCATTGAAGAAAATTACTGTACTTTCCCCTGTCTCCTTACTAAACAGAAGCCACTTAGAAATTGGTCTGTAATCACCAGTGATGCCTCTTCTCCTGTTCCTTCTCCTCAGTGCTTGCCGCTCCTCTTCTAAGCTCGGGGCCTGGCTCTGGATGTTCTCGGGCCCCTGCCGGCCCCGGGAAGCCCAGCCACGGCCTGCTTCCTTGGCAGGCAGCCCTTTCCTGGCTGTCTCCTCATGCCACTGCGGGGTGGAGACGGTCACTTTCAATGGCCCGGCCGGGGCCGCAACAAGGAACTGGCTCTGAAGAACGGGGTGCGTTCTTGAGCAATCAGGGTAATTGGCCCTTGCTCAGTGGCGTTGGTGAGAAATTGTATGTGCATCACTGAGGGCAGAGGGTCTCTCTGACCAGGGTCCCACACAAATGCCAGGCTTGTCTGGTGTCAGAGGAAACCAGACTCTAACAACCGAAGGGTCACAGGCGCACTTGTACGGGTACAATCTATAAAGATCACAGTAAAGTCCTAGAGGATAGGAAAGAGAGTACAATAAAGGAGTCCGACACATTGTACGGTAGCATGCTCACCTCAGCCCCTCTTGGTGGTCCACACAGAGTGGGAGAAGAGAGCCTTTGGGGTATTTATAGGTAGCCATAAGACATGCATATTCAGTAGTTACACACGTCACAAGGTGGGTGGAGTCTACAGGAAGGTCCCCGAGCTCACAGGTGAGGACACCTAATACCTGCATTGGGGGAAGGGATGAGAGGGGCTGGGAGACAAGGCGGAAAGAGATAGATGTCTGCTTCTGTAGGGCGATAACATCAACCATGTACTCACCTTAAGGTAGCAGAGCTGTTAGGGGAGAATCTGGGGGACCGATATTTAATGCAGGATCATGTGCTTGGACTTTACCTCTAACTTACCAAAGCGGAGGTTTTCTGACCGTGGAACACCAGCTTTCCAGATTATCCCTCTGTGAGAAGTTAGGGAATACAGCCGGGCAGGTCCTCATCGCTGCGGGGCATCCCCCTTGGGGAAATCCTGCAAACATACCAGCTCCCGCCCAGGAATGCCGGCACCCTGCTCTCTCCTTCGGGAGAGCCCTGCCACCTTGCACAACCCAGACTGGTCCCAGTGTGGCTGCTGCTGACCTGTGGGTGGGGGTAGGAGCCTTGGGGCTGTGATCAGGGAGTGGGTGCTGTGCCTCAAGGCATTCAAATTAAAAAGGGGGGGGGGACAGAAAGAGATGCTGACCAAACAAAGCCAAGGCTGGAAAGAAGGTTCTGGAAGTGTTCTGGACTTAATGATTCCAACGCCGGGCTCCCCTCCATCTGGGTGGGGCATTTCCTTTGGCCCACTCACCGGCTTCCCTGGAGCACCCGCAATGTGCCGAGCGCTGGGCTAAGTGCCAGGGGGCAGCCAGGAGCAGAGCAGGGTGACGCCCACACAGCCGACCCGGGGCAGTGGCTGCAGGCACTGCAATGGCACCAACAGGACAGATGGCCTGGCTGGGGCATCTGATGTCCTCTAACGTCATAAAGGGGCAGGAGCAGGGTCTAGGTCAGCGCCAACCCCAAGCTGATCCCGGTGAGGTGGGGGTCAGACTACCTCCACCCCCCAGTCTTTTTATGAATCCTGAAGGCAGCCGTCCCCACCACGGCACGCTCTACTGCTTCCCGGGATTTGATAACTCCTTGGCCCCGCGGATCTCACAGGTAACAGTTATAAGTAGGGGGTCTCATAGGGAAGGGAAAGGTTACATGCAGCTCAGGGTCAGGAGTGACTCTGGATCCAGTGTTTGCTAAGCACAGCTTCTTGGCCCTGCCTGCAGGAAGGTGTGTCATGGCAAATCGGCCCCTTGGGCGGGTCCTGCTCCTGTCTTGGTAGGACAAGTGCTATAAAGCTCTTAAGCTCCACTGGTAAGTGTCCAGTGTCCCCCACTCCTCCAGTAAACCTTGGCCCCCCAGGTTTTTGCTCTGTGAGTCAGTGAGCCTGGCTCCTGCAGTGGGGCCGGCAAGCCTCCTGCCTGAGGTGCTTAGCTCTCCCTGTGGGCCAGGCCTGCCACCCCATCTCCTGCTGCCACTGCTGCTCTGCCACTGGTCACTGCTGGGCATACTGACACTTCTTGCCATCGCTGGCATTCCAGCTCCTCTCTGCCTCCTGGGTCGAGGCTGTTCTCAGTGCAGGGACCCCGAGTTCAAATGATCTGCTCCCCTCCTGGCTCTTTCTTGATAGTAGATGGGATGGGTTCTCCTTTAAGTCTAGCAGGTCGGCAAAGCTCATCAATCCCCCCTTTTCAAGTTCCATGCACCTCATTTGCATGGTACCACTCCCATAGGGGTTCCATGCACCTCATTCGCATTAGGAGCAAATGTTCAATCCCTTTGATGGGTCACATGCACTTCATTTGCATAGCCCCGCCCAGCCAGCTGCTTGCTGAAAGTGAGGACTTGAAGCACTTGCTGATGAAGAGGAAGGATTGCAGCCCGCAGTATGGATGGCAACTCCATGTGCAGAAGCCCAACCTCCTCACACCTGGACCAACAGGTGACATCAAGGTAAATGGGGTAAAGGCTGATGTTGTCAGGGATGTCTTCTCACTGGGATCCACAACCAGTGCTGACGGAAGTAGCAAGAGATCACACAATGTATTGTCCTGGACAAATCTGCTTTGCGGGTCCTCCAAAGAATAAGGGCGTCACTCTGAGGACCCAGGGGCACCCGACCCGAGCCATGGTAGTTTCAGTTGCCCGCACACCTGTGAAAAGTTGGACACTGACTAGGGAAGACCGAAGAAGAATCGATGCATGTGAATGAAGGTGTTGACAAAGAACGTGGAAAGTACCAGGGACTGCCAAAAGGACAGACAACTCTGTCCTGGAAGAAGTGCAGCCAGAACGCTCCTCAGGGGCAAGGCTGGTGAGGCTTTGTTATCGGGAGAGGCCAGTCCCCGGCAGAGGACATCAAGCTTGGGAACGAGGAGGGGCAGCGGAAAGTCGAAGCCCTCACAGTGGTTGCAGCGATGGGCTGGAGCCTGACCATGGTGAGGGCGGTGCAGGGCTGGGCAGCTCTGCCCACCACCGCACACAGGGGCGCCTGGGTCACATGTACTGGATGCCACCTCACACCAGCAACAACCCAGTCGCAGGACCGAGGGGAGAAAGTCTATATGAGAAGGCTCTGCTGCATCTCTGTGGGGGTGTAGCTTCGTCCTCCAGTGGGCGGTGATAATGGATGGGACCAGGAGGAGGCAAGGGAGGAGCCTGGTGGAGATCCAGGGAGGCGAGGAGTGGCAGCTGGGTCAGCAAGTGCTCGGTAGGAGGCCTGGGGTGGGTGAGGGCAGTAAGGAGGGAGCTGTGGGAGAGCGGAGGGGGCTGGGGCCCAAGAACCCCCGGGAAGGTGTGCCGAGCACGGCAAGCCTCCCCAAAGCCTCTCTTGAGATCTTGGCTCTGCCCCCGCAATGCAGCTGTGTGCTTGTTCTGGCAACGCACCCAGCACCCGGGACAGGAGATGGCATTAGCTCCAGGCCCGGGTGTCTGGATTCAAACCCTAGCCCCACGACCTGAGCCACTTGCCTGGCCGCCCGTGCCGCAGTTTCCTCCCCTGCAGGAAGGGAGTAGCAGCTGCCCCTACCTCAGGAGGCCGTGGCGAGGCTGCAGCCCCGGGAAGAGCACAGCGTGTCCAACTGCATTGCTTGTTGGCTGTCGGGGTTTCCTCATAGCGCTCCTGCACAGGGAAACAGTGACTTGCCGGAGGTCCTCAGCCCATATAGGGCAGAGCCAGCCCTGAGGGCGCTGGGCTCCGAACCTCCACTCCATCCCCCCCCCCCCAGGAGTGCACACTGCCCACAGGTGCATGTCAGGTGAAGCCAGGGGCCCCTAGGGGTCCTGTTGCCTCTCCTACCTCTTCTCTCTGGCCTAGCAGCGGGGCCCTCCTTCCAGTCTCTGTAAGAGCTGTCCAGAGGAGTTGGCTTTGGGGTTAACTTACCCCCCCTTCGGGAGAGCCCAACAGGATAATGGATTTGCATCCACACCTGCCGCAATGAAGGGATTTAAAAAAAAACTTATTTTCTATTTCTCTGAGGCTCAAAGTCAATGGTGTATTAATTAAGGGGGAACAGCTGCTCCTGCAGTTCTTATAAGTCAGTGACAAATGGCCGCGTTTACCTCCCCGCCCGGCCCCAGCCCCCGGCAGACTCGGACGGTAGCCTGGGGCCCCTGGCTGGATGGCCCTGACTGAGATTTGTGAGGTCCAACCTCTCCTTCCCTCCACCACCAGTACTGGTTTATGAGCGCCCACTGAGGTTTGGGAGGCTGTTTGTCACCAAGGAGAGGCAGGTCTGCAGATGAAAGGGATTTGGGGTGAGCAGCTGAAACTCCCCAACCATAGCATCCATCCAAATTATGTCCTCAGACCCCAGACCTGGGCAGGCTCCCTCCCACCCCACGCAAACACACCACCTCCCTGGTGAGCTAAAAGCTGCTTAAAAGTGAAACAGGGGGTCTTCAAAGCGAAGGACGCAGCTAAGGCTGAGCCTGGCCTCTGCGCCCCGGAGGGGGAGCGGGCGGTGGGGGCCTTTGTAGGCGCATTCGCAGTATTTTGATCTGAGTCTGCTTTCCAAACAGTGCTGCAGACGCACAGGCCTGCCCGGCATCCTAGACAAGGAGGACCGGCTCATTCTTCTCTGGGTCTTTTGTCTGTCCGTTTACCCGTTGAGCTTGGTGCGTCAGCACGCACAGCTGGGGCCTGTGCGCATGGGTTGCAAACCCAGACTTTGGGCATCTGCCTGAGCTGGGTCTGGGGGCCAACTTCACATGCCTGCAGTTTTCTGGAATCCTGACACGCCTTGGCCACTGCCCTCTCAGGTTGCGGCAGAGCTGGGGGTCCGCAGGATGCATGCGGGGCCCCATGGTGGTTAGGGTTCTTTCCCTTCCAAGGGTGGGGCTCTGATGGGGCAAGTTGGAGGCAACATCCCGTTTCTTAGTCAAGACACCCCCACCCAGGGGTCCACTGTGCTCCCTCCCAGGGCTGAGCCCCAGCAGCTTTCGAGGTCTCACCAGGCGGCAGAAATGGACAGAGGTTCTATCCACGCCACCCACCGCCAGTGACCCCTCGCTGTAAGTAGCGTTATCCGGTCCCTGAAGCTACCCTCCTTCCAAGGCCATTTCTTACACGCTGCTCTGGAGGGAAAGGAGACAAGGAACACAACGGATTTTAATAAATAGTTTATTCATCCGTGGTTTTCCACGCCCAAACTGTTGGTGAGAACGGCTCTTGGCTCCGGTGTCAGAGTCCAGCCCTGCGGATCCCAGGCGTCAGAGGAAATGAGAGTATTGCTACAATGGCCGAGACTGGAGCTTTATTCAGGAAACCAAAAACACACTCAGACCGGAGAGGGGTGGCCATGTCTTCTGGAGGCAGATGCTGGCCTCCGCCGCCCTCTCCCCTCCATGAGAACGCACGGACGAGGCTCCGCAGGAGCGGCGCTCACACTCACTAAGGCCCCCCCGCAGCTCCGCACAGGAGCAGCGTGGCCCACCCGGCGTGGCTGGCGGGACCGTGGCTGCAGCGGTCAAACGGCATTCCCGACCGTGTGCACGGCCAGCACGCACCGGTTCAGCAGCGGGCGTTGGTGAGAAGCACCATGTAGGGCCTCGCTGGGAGGCTGGCACGAGGCCACAGGGGAGGGTGGCGCCCACCCCCACTGGCTTCCGCCCGGGGGGCTCACCCCTGGACCAGAGGGTCCTGCCCACCAGGGCTCCTTTCCAGGCAGTGCTCCGCTCCCTGTTTCTTGTTCCTGGCATCCTGTCCCTTTCTTCCGGACAAAAGCGGTCCCACCCAGCCAGAAGACAGGCTTCCTCCCCTGACCCTAAAGCTCCCAGGTAACCCCCATGAAGGCACATATACCAAGCTCCGCCCACCCCAGCTGCCCGTCCCACGACCCGCCCCACTGCCCACGGATGGCCCGGGCCACACTTGCTGCGTTCTTGTTACCGCCCCACACCTTGGGCCTGTTGGCTGGGGACCCACAGGCCCTCCCTCTTCCTGCCTGCAAAGGGTGTGAAGCAGCTGCCTGCCTGCACCGCCTCGGCCTTGGACCTTGCGGGAAGTGCTCATCTTCCTGTGCACTAGCCTCTGCGGGCCTCCAGGGAGACCCTGGGGGTGGGAGGCTGGAGGGGACGAAGTCAAGGCAAGTGTGAATTCAGCACCGGTTGGGCTGGTGGCCCTCTAGCCCCTGGAGTGGGCTGTCCCGGGGGCGGGCGGGCGGGCTGGGAACAGGCCCCTCCCACGTTTGTTTATCGCTCCGAGTCCGAGAAGGACGAGGGCTTAGTCCATCTCCACACCAGCATGTCCTCTCCGGCCACGCGGTGCGACTCTGTCTGGATGCGGGACTCGTTGGAGGCCAGGAACTCCACGGCTCGGTCCCAGACCCGCTTCAAGCGCCGCCTGCAACGAGAGGCGGCTCAGCAGGGCGGGTCACAGCGCTTGACCGGCAGCGCAGAGGCCAGGGCCTGTGGGCCCAGTCCTTTGTACAAGCTCCGGCACAGGATTTATGCAGGGGGTGACCTCACAGGGCTCCTGCTGAGGAGACACTTGGGCTGGGGAGAAAGGATGCCTCAGCTCTGGCTTCCAGAGCTTCCAATTCAAGGATGCCCAACAAGGTGCCTGCAGCTCCCACATGAGGGCCTGCTGGGCTGGGCGGCTCTGGAAGGCACCTGTGATGCCGCTGCCCTCACCAGGCCAGCCCACTACGGGAGCTGGCTGGGTTTTAATGCCCCGCGTGGACTCACTCGAGAGTGACCATTGGGCTGTGGAGTGCTCACCCCCAACTGTGACTGTGGAGGCCTCCCTGTTGGAACCCCTGCTCTGCGGGGTCCCCAGGGTAGGCCTTGCAGAGGAGATGGGGCTACTGCATGGACTCTAGGGGGGCACCCCAGCCTTTTCTCAGCCTTGCATGGCCCCAGGGTGGGGGGAAGCTTGGATAGGCAGGAGCAGGGTAGACCAACAGCTAAGGCAAGAAAGGCTTTTTTCCCTCCTGGGCTGAGGCCTGCCTGTCACCACCTGACCCTACAGCCTGGTGAACAGCCAGCCCCCACTTTTTGTCAAGGCCACACCCTCACCGAGGGCTGACTGAGTGCCAAGGACGCCCACTGCACGGCAGGCAGGCAGGTCTGAGCCGGCCCCTCCTTCCAAAGCTGCCCATTAACAGGTAATGAACATGCCTTCAGAAGCCAGTTGCTCTAATCAGCTCCCTTGCTTTTCACAGGAAACAAGCTCTTGAAATCTCTCTCCATCTCCTCCAAACAGCCCTCAGATAGTGAGCCCAGATTCCCACGCAGGGCCACGAGCTAGTTAATGCGTCTCCAAGAGTCCAGAGCTGGGCGAGGCTGGGCTGGGTGGCTTGGGAGATGAATCAAGAAGTAGAGAGCCAGAAACAGCAAGGGGGCTTCCCAGGAGGGGAAGTGTGCAAGACCCCTGCTCCTCCCCCAGGAGCAGCATGGGGCAGCCCAGGGTGCCCCTGCCATTGCTGTGCCCAGGTGGGAGGGGTGCAGGTGACTGGGCTGTGAACAAGTGCACCATCCTCTGCCACCTGATTTGAGTGAGAGTATGTGTCAGAGATCATTGATGCCCAAACAGTCACAGCCACTCAAGTGCCAGGCACTGACTGGAGCCACCTCCTGGGGCTCCTTGGCACCCCCCTTTCCCTCAGGACCGGTCACTACTGACTGTTATGCACTGTCATCTGTTGCTCCCTCAAGACAGGACAGGGAGTTTTCCTCTCTCCTCTTCCCCAAGGCCCAGTCGGGGGCCTGGCACACAGCATGTCCTACAGACACACTTGCTGAGCAAGCGAATGAGCAGGTGGAAGAATGGCCACCTCTCTTCACGACTCTGGGCTGTATGGATGTGGCCCAAAGAGGCCGAGCAAGTTAGCCGTGGCCAAACAGCACACAAGAGGCAGGGACTCCTTGATGCTCAACAGGGTCCAGACTCCCGGGCCCCACTCCCGGCAGCCTCAGTGAAGGCAGGTGGACTCACCGGCTCTGCGGGGGGATCAGGGTGTCGCGCACGTGCAGGATGCCCACGTACGGGTAGCGCTCCATGTCCTGCTCCCAGTCCACGTAATGGTCCTGGACCACATCTGCAGGGGGAGGACACTGCTGAGGCAGGGACTTGTGGGCGGGCATCCGTGCGGGCCTTTCACCGGGGGTTAGGGGTGTCACGCACCGATAATCTTCTTCACCATCTCATACATGGCCTGCTCCTCCTCCTCCAACTTCCGCCACCGGTATTTCAAGAGGATGAGGACTCCCCACAAGAAAGCCAAGCCTGAGTGGGAACAGGACACCATTAGTGTGCCACCTCTCCCTCGACCACTCAGATGCCCAGGGGCCTCTGCTGGCAGTGAGTCCCTGTGCGGGAGGTTGCGGCCCTGTCTGTCCCCAGCTGCGTTCAGAGCCTGCATTCAGTGAGGCGGGCAGCCTGCAGACGTGCACTGTGAGGATGCACTATTAAGCAACTGCATTTGGGGTTCTCACTCCCGCCTCATGCACGAGCATGTACGTGCCAGGCCTTTTGCATCTGCAGCTGCTGCCGTGGGCCATCACTGTGGTCCCTGGAGAGGTGACCCCACCACCGCTAGAGAGCTGGCTGTTGCTATGACTTGGCCTCTCACCACCAGAGGCCCCCGGGACCTTTGCTCAAAGGTGGCACTCAATGTTGGGGGGGGGGGGCGGGAGGGGGCAAGGCCTGGTTCTCCTCCTCAGCCGCCCAGCACTCGGGCTCCTTCCTGCTCTGCTCCCAAGCCTGCAGCCCGTGGAGTAAGGTGAAGCCAACCCCTTACTGAGTCCTGGAAGAGGCACCACCTGCCCAGCCCTGCCGGGTCCCCGTTTGGGGAAGCTGACATTCCTCCCGCCCCACCCCAACCCAGGGACATTTCCTAGTTTTCCGTCCAGGTCAGCCTCCAACTGCCCACGGTAAGGACGGCCCAGGGAAGGGGCTTCCTCTGCCTTATTAGACCTCGGGTCACCAGGCAGACGTGAGCCCTCCGGGACTAGGTGTCTCCAGCTCAGCACTCAGGCCTGAGTGTCGCTCTGGGGTGGGGGTGGCAGGTGGTATGCATGCATGTGTGTGCGTGTGTGTGTTGGGGCAGGCCGCGGACTTACACCAGAAGAAGATCAGCACGTGGGTGACTGCGGTGAGCAGGGCGCGGCTCAGGCGGCAGCCGACACCCATGCGAGGGCGGGTGGACTCCAGGCACACCACCTTGTCCAGGGTGGTCACCAGCTCTGAAGGGTCTTCCCCTTTCAACCTGAGACAGGAACACGGGCTCTAACTGGCTGAAAGCAGAAGCCTCACTCTCAGCAGGCAGTGCAGGAAGGAGGGCCTGCCAGGCCTCTGTGTGCTGACAGCACAGCTTGGCAGCTCGATGCCCTCTTTCCAGAAATTTCCAACACCGGCTACTTAGAAAGACTAGAGCTTTAAAGACGGCAGCAGGCTGGAACCCCTACCGCTAAAGTGACGTCCCCCTCTGTCAGCTCTTTGACGGCCCCTCTCAGCGTGTACAAGATTAAACTGTAAATTGGATTCCCACCTCCCAGCACAGAGAAATGGAAATGTTTACTGAGTCGCTGGCTCAGCGACGGCTGGGCAAGAGCGGATGAGGCAGCACGGGGAGGCTGTGTTTTCCTCTGTGATGGGAGGCACACGGCTGCATAAGTGCAGAGAGGGGCCTCCGCCAGCCGGTGGGGATGGAAGCTGCCAGAGTCTCCCTGGCCAGCCCCCCATCAGGGGCCATGAGGACGTGCACAGCCGCGCCAGGTGACCCCCCTCCAAAAGCTGCATCCCGGGACGGCTGGTGAGTGACTGAAGTGTCCCTACTTCTTCCTGGCCCTCTATAAAACAGGTCTCTCAGGCTGTGCTCAGCCCCCCCCCCCCCTCCGCCCAGCTGTCACTCTAGTGGCTCCCTTAGCTGCACAGGCACAGGCACAGGGCCATTGCCTAGCCACGCCCAGCAGACTCCTGCCCTTTTGCAAGCCGCTGGACCTGGATGGTGCGGTGCGTCCAGTGATCCAGCTGCTGGTGGAGTGGCCCCGGGGGCTCGGCTGGACGCGCTGCTGGTGGAATTGCTAATTTGGGTGGAGTAGTAGCTAAAGAACAAAACCTGAGTGCTTTAATATCAGCGGCTGGCACCTGGGCAGGGATCCTGACACACAAAGAGCCTGGGAAGGGGCTGAGATGGCTCCATTCCCAAGCGGAGCGCTCCGGTCCTCTGATGGGCTGCCAGGTTGGGGTGGTGGGTGGGGGTGGGATGTAAAGGCCCAAGATTAGTGAACGGGTTGGCAGTGACAGAAAATGAGGCAGAACAGCTTGGTTGGAATGAAACCGGTATTTCCATGAGTAGTTTTCACATTGAGCAAACACAACACCCAGTATCACTTCCTCCACAAATGACCACAGCCCCGAGGGCAGGGTATGCTGCACAATGCTTCTGCCAGCAAGCGTGCAGGCTGGTGGCTGCAGAGTGCCGACTGAGAGGCTGAGACAGGGCTTGGGAGCCCGTGGAGGATGTGCAAGACCTGGCTGTGTCTCAGCTTGAATCTGCTCCTCCCCAGCCCACTGTGGTGACGCGGTCCCGAGGCCTCTGGGATGGAGCCCGGAGGACGGCAGCGGACAGTCGAGGAGGGGTGGTCCACCCGTGCCCACTGCTGCCCTGCCCTCCACGCAATGCCCGTCGGCACTCACCAGATGCCTACATCCTTGTTACTGCTCAGGATCCAGGCCAGCGCCGCTTCGAACTTGGCTCCGGAGCTGCCAGTCACATTCTGGGAGGAGGGGGAGGTTAGCCGTGTACAGGTGCTGGACTAAGGAGGCTTCCCCTGGGCCCTGCACAGGCCCAGAGCCTCCAGCCTCTAAACGCACCCCAAGCTGGCAGGGGGAGGCAGCTGAGGAGAGTCGAGGATGGGGGAGGGGGTACAGAAGCTCACACGGACAGATGCAGGGCGGGGCGGGGGCGGGGTGGCTGAGAAGACCATGTGCTGGAGGACAAAATGACCAACAACACTGGACAGGGGCTGGGAGCCTGGCTACAGATGATGCTCCACTGTGACTGGCGGGGTGCCCTGGGCCAGTCCCTTCCCCTCTCTGGGCCTCCAGTTCTTCATCTAGCCCAGTGGCTCCCAACCTTCCTAACACCTCGGCCCTTTCATACAGTGCCTCATGTGTGGGGACCCCCAACCATGCCATCATTTTTGTTGCTACTTCGTCACGATAATTGTGCTACTGTTATAAATCGGGCGGCCCCTGTGAAAGGGTCATTCGATCCCCAAAGGGGTCTTGATCTATGACATGAATGATGAACCAGACCCACCCTCTGTTCCCTTTTTAAATTGCACACCCCCCCCCCCCACGGGACAATCAGAAAGACTGGGGAGCAGGGGTCCCGGTAAAGTAATCATGAGGGCAGGAAGAGGGCCGGGCCCAGTGTCCTCAGAGCTGCAAAAGGGGAGGGAAATGGGGCCCAGGAGCAGCACAAAAGCAAGGCCGAGGCTGAGCCCACTCCCGGTTACACCCCCCCCATGCCCCGCCTCCCCCCTCCCGCCTTGACTTTAGGTAACTGGCCACTCCACTGGGACAGACAGCAAAACAAAAGCAAAGTCAAGGAGCAAGCATGAAAGGAAGCGGTAGGGAAAGCGACACCGGGAAGCCCAGGGCCTCCTGGGAGTGGGCGTGGTCCACCTGCAGCCTGCTCACCTGGATGTGCTCCTGCGCCTCGGACACGGGGATGCACTTGCTCTTCAGCTTCTCTGGATTTCCACACTCGAAGTTACCTAGGCCGCACACACACACACAGACAGAGAGAGAGAGAGAGAGAGAGAGAGAGAGAGAGAGAGAGAGAGAGAGAGAGAGAGAGAGAGAGAGAGAGAGAAGTGGAGAGAGGACATTTCACTCTGAAATGGCCGTGAACAGGCAGCAAACCTCAAGCCGTCAGCTCGAATAAGGAGCCGTGGCCCGGCAGCGCCCCGGCTTCTGGGGCCCTCTCCACTCTGCAGCAAAATCAAAAGCCACTTAGCTTGGATCGATTCCAGATCATTAAAACCTGACCTGCAAAGCCATGCGGCTATTTGCATTAAATGACTAAAGAGCTGCCCAATACCAAGGTCTGCTTGCAATTGATTCCTAAAAGGATCAGACAGTCCGCCTGGGAAGGTGCGGGAATGACACTATAAATAAACAGAGCCTGAGAGGAAGAAGGCAGGGGGCTGTGGGCGTCGCAGGCAGGGGGACCCTGGACAGAGGCAGGTGACCTGGCACGCAGGCCCATTGTTTTGGGGGTCCCAGGGAGGATGTCTACTGTGGTCCCCATGAAGGAAGGAAGGGGGACGTCTATGTGTCTGGGAGCCTCCCTCTTGGCCTGGCCCAGGTCTTCTGGGTCCTCTTCTTGGTCCTGACTGCCCAAGACTCAGTGACTGGCTTCAGCTCGCGGTTTGGCCGTGTGCTGAGTGTCCCCTGAGACAGCGGGGACAGACGGGAGGGAGGCACAATCAAGTGGCCTTGCCTTGTGCAGTCTGGGAGGTCTGTGTGTGTCAGGTGAGAAGTAGCTGGATGACCTGAATCCCCCAATTCTCATGCTCAAATCCGTCACCTTCAAAGTTAGTCTGGCCCTGCTGGGTCCCCGAGACCCAACTGGAGTTCCCTTCCCTCGTCAAGCCGACCCCACGCTGTCCATCCCACCCACACTAGTCTCCCACCCCCACCCCTACTTAGATGACCCCCATGCCAGTCCGGCTGCTGCCACATCCACTGTCCTGCCACCTAGCTCTCAGCATGCAATGTCCCCACCCCAGAGCTTCCTGGCCCTCACTACCTGCAGAAGCAGCCCCGGCCCGTCGCCCACGGCCTTCCATGGGGGCATCCAGCCAACCGTCCCCAACTGACTGTCCTCCGGTCTTCCCAGGCCTGACCCAATCCCTTCCCCTGGCTCCACCGGGCTCCTCACACACAAGACAGAAGCTCTCTGGTCGCCAGGCCTCTATCAGAGGCCACTGGCCCATGACCTTTCCTGACTGCGGCCACCTCGCACCTTCTGGGTGGTGGTTATGAAAACACAAAGCAACTAGCAAGCGTTGGCAGGAGCCCTCCTCCCACGCTGTTGGGAATGTAAGACGACGCAGCCCTGTTGGAAAACGGGGCATCCCACACCACACGCCCTGGCGCTTTCCCCGAGGACAGGAGGGCCGAGTGGAACCAGAATGCTGTTGCAGCATGGGGTCCCACACCGATTCGGCTGGCTGCCCTCTTCTCAGGAAAACCACGGTGTAGCGTCCTCCCTGGCCATCAACGCGTTTTGCCCGACAGCCCACAATCCTAGGTAAAGTGTGGGCATCTGCTGCTGTGCCCTCCCTCCTGGGTTATTCCAGCACCCCCAGGGGGAGGTAGTCCCACTCTGGCACAGAAGGCTGCATACCAATGTTCCTGGCAGCGCCGTTCACAATAGCTGAGGCCTGGACGCACCTAAATCCATCAGCGGATAAGCAGATAAGCAAACGTGTGTGTGCGTGTGTACCCATCCCACAAAACACACATGGTGGAACGTGACTCGGCCCAAAGGAGACAGGAAGTTCTGGTACTTGCTTTGACGGGCGGAGCCACTAGGCTGAATGAAAGGATGTAGCCAGGTTTCCCAGGCTGTAATCCCTGGGGAGCCAGCAGAGGAGGAGCAGGAGGGGCAGGAGAGAGTGCTGAATGGATACAGACGGACTTGCTGCTTGGGGCAGAGGGAACGTGTGGGGTAGCGCTGCTGGCTGTGAACGTGTGCAATGGCACGGAGTGAGCACTTAACCAAGTCTATTCCCTCGCCCTGACCACACGCAGCTGTCGCTGGGTACCCCTGGCTGGGTCCCTTCCAGCTCACAGGGACCCAGCGGGCAGCACAAGGAACCACCAGGTCCTGTGCCATCCTCACGATGGTCCTGTTGGTGCTTCCTGTTGCTGACGTAAAAAGCTCACCCCGCATCCCTGCTAAGCACCACTCACGCACTCACTGGCCCCCGAAACCCCTCTGGCTTTCCACGGCTGTCACGGGCTGGGAGCGGAAAGCCCAGTCTTTCTCCCGAGGAGCTGCTGTGGCTTCAGTGGCAGCCCGGCTAGTGACCACAACAGCACCAGGGCTCTGCACTGATAAGCGTGAGTCTGCTAACGTTACGCACTGACCCCCTTCGTGGCAGCAGCGGTTGTGGAGTGGGCTATGTGTTGAGCTGCTACCCGCAAGGTCAGCAGTTCAAAACCGCCAGGCCCTCTGAGGGATTAAAAAAATGAGACTTTACTTCCGTAAAGGGGCAGTCCTACTGTGCTCTATGGGGTTGCCATCAGCCTGAACCGACAAGGTGGCTGGGCGGCTGTACCGCCTTCTCTCCCACGGTGGTGTGGCGCCCCTCAGCTGATCAGCTAGGAGATGCAAATGAGGCGTTTGCAGCTCGCCAAGGGGCTAGGGCAGCTGGTTCATAAAGCAAACCGGAAACATGGCACCCTCGTGGGGGCGAGACCGCGCACACAGGTGAATGGAACTCTGATGAGGGAGCGGCAGTTCTGTCCTCCCAGCAGTTTACAAGGAGCCATCTCAAACGTGGAGAAGGGGCCTCAATATTGCCACGAGGGGTCAGGGTGGAGCACACCCTTCAGATCCGGGGTTCCTGCACTGGGAACCTCCTAGACCCAAGAGACAGAAGCAGGGTGGGGGTGGGGGGTGGGGAGCATTGAGCTATACTACCAGAGAGGGTCGGAAGCAGAGACAGAGTCATCTGGCAGCAGAATGGGGTGCCCAGCACACCGGGCTTAGCTCTTCTGGAATAAATTGTGTCTTCCCAAAAGATGTGTTATAAATTCAAACCTCTATGCCTGTGGTTATAACCCCATTTGAGAATGGGCTGTCTTTGTTATGTAAATGGGGCAGGATTAGTGTAGGGTGTGTTTTCAGACATAAGCAAGGAGATTAAGCAAGCCAGGGAGAGATGCAGAGATGGGGGCCCGAGATGCCAGGGCACATGGGGATCTCAGAGGGACCAGGACAGAAGCTGACAGGCAAGGACTGCCCTCCACAGCCCACGGAGACAGAAAGCCTCCCCCTGGGGCTGGGGCTCTGAATTCAAACTCCTGGCCTCCTCGTCTGTGAGAAAATACATTTCTTTATCGAAGTCACCCACTTGTGGGATTTCTGTCTGAGCAGCACCGGATATGTGAAGCAGACTGATCCCGTGAGAATGGGGAGATCTTTCACAGATCCCTAAAATGTGGGGTGGACAGGGACTGGGCTAGAAGAAACTGAAGATGCCCGAGAGTGAATGCCAGGAACTCCCAGCAGGCTGCCCGTAGAGTGATGGGCATCAAAGGCACTTCTGGGGAGGGATGAGGAGGCGAGGTCTAGAGGTGTGGAGAACCCGGCAGCAGTGTGGGCCTGAAAGGAGCTTCTGGTGATTGGACAATGGAGGAAGGGCGATGGTGCTTCAATGCCGGGGCAAAGGGCTTGTCTGAAGCAAGGTCAAGTGCTCCGTGGAAGGCAGAGCTCTGCCAATGACAGACTAGCTGATGAGATTTCTAAGCAAGGTCTTAAAAGGGCTGTGTGGCTTCTCCTTGTCACTCAGAGGGGAACATAGGAGGAAAGAGATTTAAAATGAACGGCACAGAATGAAAACAGAACTCAAACGTTGGGCATGTCTGTTGTGCACACTGCGGACGTGTGTCCTAGAATGCTCAAGGACAGGTCTCACTGTCATTTGTTACAGCCATTAAGCCCGTGACCGCCGGATCTGACCAGCTACCACACAGAAAACCCAACAGCGCAGACTGAGGGTCAGATGGAGGAGTGAAAGGAAACACCATGGCCGGTCTGGAAATCCTACAGGCCGAAACCAGGCCAAAGGGGCTGTGGCCCTCGTTCTCCACGAGAAGAAACCCCCGTCCCGGAGACTGTGTGGAGACCGCAGCACTGCTGGACGGAGCGCGGGAAGCATGGCTTTCTGGATTTCAAAGGGTGGAACCCGGCATGCTGGGTCCTAAGGGGCAGGGCCACAGCCTCCCAGTTTGCAAAGAAGGATGGATCTTCACCAACCCAGGCTCAAGGGCGGCTGCCGTTGGAGTGACAGGGGCCGGTGCCATGCCACGGGGAAGGAGGAAGGGGCCTGCTGGGTTTGAGAGGTAGGCACAGCTCAGAAGGAGTCACCCGAAGCGGACAGAGTGGTTGCCATCCTTAAAGACTCATTCATGTTTGATTCAGATGACTGAGCAGAGGAGACTGAACGTGGTCATGATTTAAGGCTCCGAGGAGGATGTGCTGGGGTGAGTGTGTTTTACAGGTGACACGGCATGGATTTTTCCGGACCAAAGAGTGGAATGTTAAGAGTCTGGGTTGGTATTCCGCCCACAGGATGGACTGTAAATCCTAGCTTCTGTGTCTGCAGGAATGGGCGGTGATTAAGGCAGGATTGGGGGAGGGTGTGCCTTGAGTTGATCTCTAGAAAGCAGAGATGGGGAAGAGGGGAGGCCTATTCAGGAGTCACCCAGAGTCAAGGTGCCCACGGATAGACAAAGCCTTCTCCAGAGCCCGCACCCTGAGTTTGGACGTCTAGCTCCTGACTGAGCCCTGGTGGTGTAGTGGGTTACAGGTGGGGTGGGGCTGCTGCTAACCACAAGGTCAGCCGTTCAAAACCACCAGCGGAGAAAGATGTGGCTTCCTAGACTTGTAAAGAGTCGAGTTGCTCTGAGCGGGGGCTGCCCCCCAACTGGAGAAAACACGTTCCAGCCTGTTCTTGTCCCCCCCCCCCCCCCGTGTGGGGCTCGGTAAGAGCAATAGATATCTCAGACAGTCCCTAGCGAACTTCTCCTTCGTAGGATGACCTGTTGTTGAAACAACGCTGAATCGTGAGCATGTTTTGAACCTTCAGTAGCTACGACTCCTGCCTTCAGTGCCCGCTCCCCCTGCGGTCATCACGTCGGGTCTCGTTAAGGAGTGACCCTGCGGGATAGGGCGGAACTGGCCCCGTGGGGCTTCTGAGGCAGCTGGCGCATCTTCCTCTTGAGGCGTGGCTGCTGGTTTTGAACATCTGACCTTGTGGTCGGCAGCCCAACTCGTAGGCCACTCTGCTGCCGGGCTCGCGCTCAGTGCCTACTGGAAGCAGTAAAAGAACTGGCGGTGGTGACACAGACTTGGGACCCGGGGGACTTGAGTTCATCAGGCAAATGCAAACTTCCGGGCTGTGTCACTTCTGCA
Organism: Tenrec ecaudatus; assembly: GCF_050624435.1. Classification (NCBI taxonomy): domain Eukaryota; kingdom Metazoa; phylum Chordata; class Mammalia; order Afrosoricida; family Tenrecidae; genus Tenrec; species Tenrec ecaudatus. The sequence goes on from NC_134536.1 coordinate 164,664,640, forward strand.
GTTTCTTACTGTCTCTGCGCCTCTGTTTCCAACAACTCTGACCTGACATGCGAGGCTAGATAATGACAAGCTAGTTAATAAGAACTGATTCATGTATGCCGCATTCCTGAGGTTTTTGGAACTTTATTTCCATTCATATATTTAAGACACTGCAAGTATTAAATACATGAATCGACGATCCTTCTGAGCTATCTAACCTACATGCAAAACTGAGTAACAGCATCTCCGGGGAGAGTGCCTGTCGCCATGGCTGGAGGGTGGTGCTGCGCATGGCAGGGGCCCTTCTACTTGGGCATCTGTGATGGCCACTCTTCTACCGTGAGCCCTTCCCTGGACACGGGCCGTCTTTCTGACGGTTTCATGTCAACTGTTGAGTATCCGGTTAAAATGGCCCTATGTCTTAAGGACTGTCTGCAGCACTGTAAAGAATATTCCGGAGACGACATGCAAGGTTTCCTTTGGGAACGGCGACCAGGCTCTGAGTTGCAGTGGCGGCTGGCTTTCCACGGGACTCTTGGATGGTTCCCATGTATCACTGCGTGCGTACGTTACTGGTTCAACTGCAACCCGGGGCTGCTGGGAGTCCGAGTGGATCCAACAGGGCTAGCTTTCCATGCCAGTTACAGGGGAAGGGAAGAGGCAGGGACAGAGACTAATGGGGCTTCCTGATGGCGGGCCATCCGTCTGGCCTCCGTTCTTATGCCGTTGCATCTGCCCAGAGTCTTCTACTAGGGACACGGCAGTCTGTGGCAAGGACCTCTGACTGAGCCATCTCCTGTCCTCTGGGGCCAGCAGTGCCCTGCCCACAGCTGGCCTCTGGCATGGGGAAGAGTGAGTGCGGGCTCCCACCCCGCAGGCCTGTCTCTGTGACGTCCACTGCCACAGGGCTCCCCTTGCCAGGCTGCTAAATGGCACGGGCCAGGCGCACATACGGAAAGGGAGGAGAGATGTCTACTGGGGCACTTTGCAAACTGTAGGCTGCACAGGAGTCCCCTGGGGCTCTTGTGAAAATGTAGCGCCTGACAGGCTGGGGGTGAGGCCCAAGGTTCCCAATGCCCTATACCCTCCCGGGTGGGGCCCACACTGCTGGGCCTTGGGCTACGAAGGCGAGGGCCACCCTCTCAGGCAAGAATGTAGGCAGTGCGGGAAACCCCCGCAAGGACCACTGTGCTGCTGGAGCAGCAGCGTGGCCTTCTACCTCTCTTCCCGGCCCTCCACAGAGGCGCCTGTCCAATGGTTTCCCAAAAGGCAGGAGCGGGAGGCACACAGACGGTGCCCCAGAACCTAACACTGAACACCGAGGAGCCGCGCGGCCAGCCCTATCTTCCCAGCAACTGCCTTAAACCGGGCCCCGGCCAGCGCTGTCATCCACCGGAAACATCTGTCAGTCAGTCAGTCCTGAGCAGCTGGCTGGCCCACGTGCCAATGGGGCTCGAGCCCTGGGCTCTCGAGTAGCTGCCGTGACGCAGGTGTCGGGGAGACCAAATCAGGCAGTGACCACCTGATTCCAGGGTGTCCCTGATGGAAGGGGCTTGAGGACACCCTTTCCTGGGGCACAGCTTCTGCCTGGGCTTTACAGACAAACGGGCCCAAGTTTACTGGCTCAGAGGGATCAGGGACCCATTGAGGGGCCATGGCCAGAGGGGGGCCATCAGGACCAGCAGCCAAGGAAGACCAGGGCAGTGTGGCCTGTTGGGTAACACAATGCAGACTTCCCAGGTGGACACTGGTCAGGGCAGCGCTCAGGCAAAGAGTCCTCACCTTCATAGCACCAGGGCCCTGGCAGGCTCCTGCTACCTGTCCAGGTCTCTGTACCTGCTTGGGCCAACTGACCCAGGCAGTGTAGGAGGTATGGGCTGATCAAGGTGTTTGCGAAATGACTGTTATTTGTGACCTTGCTGCTAAAAACATTGAGAGAGAACTCAGTTATTGACCATCTCTTGAAGGCTCTCTTGAATCTTGCAGATCCATGTGACTGTCTTAGAACTTAGTGCTTTTATTATTCAAATGTTAAGAATGTGTGACTAGTTAAGTAACATTTGCATAGCTAAGAATGTTTTTTACGTTCCTTGATGTTTGTATTGTAACCAATCCCTTGTCAGAAGAGTATAAAAACCAAGCTTCGAATATACTCGGACTTCAGTCCATCAGATTGTTGTCCTCCCAATCCCATACTCTGTATATATTTCTTTCTTCCCCTTTCATCCGCACGCCTCATTTCAGACCCAGCTTGATGCGCAAAGCAGGCACCCGGTCTAAGGACACAGACTCTGGGAAGGTGCAGCCCCTTTCAATGCCCACTCGGAGAGCCCCTCATTGCAGCCTGGTGTGCACACAGCAGCCCCCGGGGCTCAGTGAGGCGGAGCCGAATGCCAGGCTTGAAGAAACACGGGGGTGTCTGAGCAGTAAAAGCAGGGAAGGCGAGGGTCAGTTTCCGGGCTTGTCTTTGGGGAGAGGGCCACAGAGCGCCTGCCAGCCTGGCCGGCGCCCCCCCCCCCACCCCCAGCAGCCCTCAGCCCCTGGGGCGACGGGTGAGCTACTCACCGGCTTGGATGGCCAGGAAGTTGTACAGTTCATGCAGCTGCTCCAGCAAGGCCGCCTTCTGCTGGGCCCGGCAGAACTGAAAGGCACAGGACAAGAGGTCAGAAGGGTGCGGGCGGCAGGCTCTGCCTCCCCAGGATGAGGACACAAAGGACATCTCATTCTGGGAAAAGAAACTGAAATCAATCCAACCAAGTGCTGGGCCGAGGGTGAACGGATTGAAAAGGCACCTTGTACCCATGGAGGCAGAGCTGAGCGTGGACAAAGAGACAAGGAGCAGCCGCCCGCAGGTTCCCTGGACTCTGCCCCCCTTGATAACAGGTGGGCCCGTGGCGCAGAGGCCGTGCGGGGGTGCGGGAGCCCATCTTCCTGGGAGGGAGAGTGCGTGCTGTTGGAGCCGGAGCGGCCAGGGTGGAGCAGAGCGCACCACTCGGGCCTCGTTCCCCCTGGACGGCCCTCTCTGTCCACCATGGGAGAGGGGGCGAGCTACAAAGGGACCGACTGTTTAACCTTGGACTAACCTCCACAGAGAGAGGAAATTTCTAGAAACCGGAAACTGGGTGTGTGGGATGCGTCTATGCAGCCCTACGCCCCCAGCACCTGTAACAGAATTGCTATCAGTTCCCCTGCTGTAGAACCCCACCAGAGCGCTGGTCTCAGAAGACGGCGTCAAGGGCAGGAGGAGGGTGTGCGATGTGTGGCTGACTGCCTGCTCTGCGTGGAGCCAGCTACCATCAATGGACGGTTTGATCCGATCCCACGGAAGAATCCTGCTCACACAGGGAAATGCAGACCAGAACGTCAAATCCCCCTAGACTCTCGACTTTCTGGAGCCGGGGAGGCAGGCCTGAATCCCTGGGAACTATTGCAGTCAGTCTGTTTAACTTTGCACCAAGAGTATCCCCTGCAGACTTTTAAAACCTGGACATTTCCCCTTCACTATCGGCTGTCTTCAGCAAGTGCCCTTTTAAGCAGCAGCTCCACAGGACCAATGGGGAAGACTGGAGGGCACCTCAGGGAGCCGCGGGTTTATGCTCACGGGGAGGAGCCGAGGGTGAGACCGGTCACAGAACTCCAGGAATGTCTCCAGTGCGGCTCGGCGGTAGATAGGGGAGCCACTGAGCCGGTGCGTGCCGCTGGGTGGAGGGCATGTTGCACACAGACAACCACACGCAATGAGACGGCGGGCTACTCGTCCTGCAGCGGCTGATGTTCGAACACTACCGGGCGTGGAATCCTCACCCCTGTCCTGTGGCAACTCCGTTTCTCAGAAGAGCATGCAAGGCTGAGGGGGCTCTGGTTAGGCCAGATTCACCCGGCTGACCACAAGTCCATCCCACCCATGTTGGGAGGAGGGCTGGGCACTGGGCCAGCTCTGCTGACGGGCTGGTGGCAAAGTCCCTCTCCTCCCGGGTCTCACTTGCCGCTCTCGCCTGTAAAGGGAGGGCCTTGGCTGCTAATGGTCTCTTGGTGGCCAAGACCCGAGGCCCTTGACCTTCTACAGCAGACCTCCAGGAACAGGCCTCACCATGGCGTCAAGAGACGCCAACCGCCCGTGAGCGATGCCTCAATGCTATGGGAAATGCTGCTGATAAATGCCAAGTGTAACCAAACATAGACTAGATCTCCATTTTAGAAACATCATACTGCAGAAGGCAGGCTGGCAGGGAAAGGCCCCCCAAATGTTAACGGTGATCACCTCTAGGTGGTAGAGTCAGGATGCCTTTTCTTTCCTCTGCTAGAGTTTCCTAAGTGTTTACAGTATACACCTGTTACTGTCACAACCCGGGGTGGGGGAGCCATAACAGCTAATACTGCTGCCAACGTATCCACCCGCACGGGAGCCCGGAGCAGGCAGGTCCCCCACAATGAGCCGGCCCCGGGGAGCCGCCAGCTCCTCTGGGGGCACCGTGGCAGAGCATATACAGCAAGTGCCAGAGTTCTGCGGCAGACATGGGGACTCACATGGGGAACCCTGTGCCTGCTGGGGTTTGTTCAGCAAGGCCCTCAGAAGCACTCCCAGACCTGCATGCAAACGCTGGGGGTGCTGTGGACTCAGCTCGAAGGCTGCAGTCACTGGGCCCAGACCAAGGTCCCTCAGGCTGAGCCTCTGTTAAACCTGGGCCCCAGAGCGCACGCAGCTCCAGGGAGCACCTGCCTGCCTGGCTGCCTGCCTGTGGGAGAGGGGCGCAGAGGAGGCCTGGGAGAAGATCTACCATCCTGTGGGGTGACTGATGGAGACACGAGGGACCAGAAGAGAAGAACACAACCTGGGGCCCCTCTGCAATGAAAAGACAAGCAGTACTAACAGAACGGCAGAAGTCTCACAGAAAGGAAAAAAAACCCCATTCTCTTCCCATCGTTTCTGCTTCCAGCTGTCAAAATTCGAGCTGCTTCTCTGGCTGCCAGTGTTGCTGGGCCACTTGGTCTAATCCTCAGCTGGGTTTTTAGATTTTTCCCCCCTGTGATGAAGGGCAGATTAAATTCAGTATGAATCTGTTTTTACAAAACAATTGGCAAGCAGGGCTATCAGGAGGGTGAATGTGGTAAGGCAGCGAGATAAAATGCCCCCGAGTCTGCACATCAGATAAAAAGCTAGTGGCAGCACTGAAAAGACCCTGCATTACCTTGGGGTCTCAGACCACCCCCCAGGGGGCCCGCGACGACCACATGACCTTTCTTTCCAGGTAGCCGGCCACGTGAGCTCCGGGCTTGGGGGATGGGGTAGTGCTGGCACTGTGCACTCAATAACGAGACGACTAAGTCATAGCCTCTGGAAGCACAATCTGCTCCTGGTAGGATTTATGACCTGAAATTTACTGCCTCGGATCGAGCCCAGACGATCGCCGTGTACCCAGCATCCCGTCTCCCTGCTAATGCTGCTTTCATGACTCACAAATGGCTGGGGCTGCTCGCCTTCCCCAAATATTATTTGTAGGGGACATTAGCGCTTCATAAAACAAACCAAAGTGTAGGCGAGGCGGGCTAATTCCAAGTAAGATGTGTTTTACAGCCCCCCCCTGTCACCGAGTGTGCAACCCCCCTCCCCACCCCATGATGCTTCCAATCAGTACAGCGTTTTCAGAGCCAAAGATGTACTGCCAGGCTCTGGAGAGGAGGCTGTGGAGTCGAAAACCTGGCAGAGATGCTTAAGAACTGACAGCCCTTCCTCTCCAATCCAGGACATGAGAGGTCCCTTAGCAGGCACCCCCTACATCGACTCAGGTGGAAGATCAAAGTCCCCGATACGAGTGATGGTGGGGCACTTCCCTAATAAGCTCAGGATCTTGGGAGCCTCATTCTCCTTTGCAAGGACTCCTTTATTGGCTCAGTTGAGCCCAGCATAAGCACCGCACAACATTCTGGCGCATCCGGGCCGCTCTCCCTGAAAATGATCCGACCGTGCTCGCTCTCTGTCCTGGGGCGGTCCCGCACGCGTGTGGGAGGGGGAAGAAAGGCTGGAGGACGCTGGACTCACCTCACCCGTTGTCTCCCTCTCACAGTCCACCGGCAGCAACTTCACTGAGGCCAAGAGAGAAACACAAAGGACATTAAAAACGGGGGTTGAGGAAAAGGGATACAAAACAGGGATCTGCTCAAAGCCTGGGGAGGGGGTGGGGGGGACAAACCTGACTGGCCTGTTGTAAAGACACCAAAACCAAACTCACTGCCATCGAGTGGTCGCGGGCTCACAGTGACCGCACAGGGCAGGGTGGTACCACGTCTGAGAGTTTCCCAGACGCGGGTCTTTTTCCTGTACGGTGGCTGGTGGTCTTCATCCAGGCTGAGGCATAACCACTCCACCACCAGGGCTCCTCAGGGTGCAATAGCCGAACAAAGGGGGGAGCGGGTACAGGAGGAGGATGTGGACTGTGTGGCTAACGGCCTGCTTGGCCGGGAGACCAGAACTGGATGGTGCTGGCTACCACGACTGAGCATTTTGATGGAAGATTCCACAGAACCCCGATCCAAAGGGGGCCAGCGAGAATTTCAAATTCTCGTGGACCAGGCTCTCTAGAGCCATAGAGGTTGGATGAAACCCCAGCGACAATGGCCCGGAGATGATCTTGAAATGTTAATCCCAAATGACCCTTGAAGTCATCGTAAAACTGAGCAGTACCTGCATTAGCTTAACCAGGGTCCTGATAGGGTTGCCATGAGTCCGCTTCGATTTGGTGGCAGTGAGATTGGTGTTTGGGTTTGTAGTTAAAAAGGGTATTCCTGGAGCATTATGTTTCTAGGAAGGGCCTATCTATATGAGATCAAATGGACAACAGCCACTGGAAAATCAGGTAAGAACCGTAGAGGGCGGTGAGTCTAGTTAACAAGGGAGCAGCGACTCCGAAGAGGGAGGTGATAATGGTTGAGCATGTGGGAAGATACATACAGGAACTGCCAGATTGGTCTGTTTTGCTGTGCGCCCCCCCCCCCAAAAAAAGAGGAAGATCGAAAGCAGTAAAATATCTGGGTTTCCCAATTCTGGATTAGGAGCCCTGGTGGTGTCCTGGTTACACGTCAGGCTGCGATCCGCATGGTGAACAGTTCAAAACCACCCGCAGCTCCGCGGGAGAAAGACCGGGCTTTCCACTCTCGTCAACAGTCACCGTCTCGGAGACCCACGGGGGTGGCTAGGAGTCGGCACTGGCTCGCTCGATGGCTGTGAGGGAATTCGGGATGAAGAACGGGTAGAGTTTCGCTGCTTACGGCAAGGTAGGCAGTCCTAACTCACCAGCCACTCCATGGCCGTCTGCTCGCACGGAGACTGGCAGCCAGCCGGTGGGCCCTGCGTGGGGCCATAACCAACACGGCGGCGGGCAGCAGGTCCCCCGTATAGTTTGGCTCTAGCCTGGGAACAGGCAGTATTGACCACCATGCTTTATAGAGACTATTAAAAATGTGATCTAGTATCGCGTTAGCCTTAAGTTTATGAGGTCACATAAACTATTTAAGCTTATGAGGTCACACTATGCTATTTTCTGCTGGAGGCCAGATTTAAGGGAGAAGGTTTCTTTGGAAGAAAGGAAATCTACAAATCCTCATCCAAACAGAAACACTGTCCGCCCCGGCCTCTCATAAGCACATCTGATCCTACAACCGCGGATAGGGGCATGGCTGGGCATGTCCTCGAATCTCACATCTCTTTGGAGACGTGCTGTAAGAAGGCTCCAGGCAACCCCAAACTCGCTGCCCATGCGTGGATTTGGCTGTACATCTTTAAGGGAGTAGATAGTCTTGTCTTTCACCCAGGAAGCAACCGATGGTTTTGAACGGCAGCCCTTTATAATAACATACCCCTTTCGCTCCAACCTCAAGGTACTCTATACCTGCTCCTATGACGGGCTAGTAGATGATCTCTTTTTGACAAACAGGCCCCCAGTGCCCCAGGGAGGTCTGGCGAGAAGCCGTCTATGGTGCTGCAAGGCTGGGCGCCCATCAGCTCTATGAGCGTGAACTCTGGGGTGCCTCCAAGCCAGCACTAAAGTGTGAGATCAAAAAGGTAAGGGCGATCTAAAAAGGGGGTGGGGGTGGGCCCGTCTGGCAGAGGGGGTGTGGCTTTCCGTCCAGGAAGGAAAACCAGTGGTTGGGGTAAGAGCGACCACAGATGAAGCATGCTCCCAGCTCCGTTGGAAAGGGAGATGATTAGAAGGGGGGTTAGGGCGGAAGCAAGAGAGCAGGGGGAAGTGAAGGCAGGCTTTCTTGCAGATGCAGGCGCCTCAGCCCTGCTTCCACAGCTGGAGGAAGGGCAGGAGGTGAGCAGAGGCAGGGGGCAGGCTGGACCCCAGGACCCCCCCCCCCCGCTCTGCACCGGCCGGCCGGGGACGTACTGTTGTCCTCTGCCTCCTGCGGCGCCGAGGGCTTGCCCATCTTCACCCAGAGGATGCCCAGGAAGACGAGCAGCAGCCCCACGCTGGCCCAGAGCAGGACCCGCGACAGGCAGCGCTCCAGTCGTCGTCCCACCCCCGGCCGGGCCCGCGGCGCCGTCGGGCCCGCTCGCGGCGCCCGCAGGCCGGGGCGGGGCTCGGGGCTGTCGAGGGAGGCCGAGGGCGCGGCCCACCAGCGGCGGACCGCGGGGCCCGAGCCCGGCGCGGGCCTGGGGGGCAGCCGGGCGTCCTCGTCCTCCTCGGAGCTGCCCCGGGCCGAGGGGCGACGCCTGAGCTGGGCGGGGCGCGCGGGATAGGCCAGGCCGCGGCTTCCGGGCCAGGGGGCCGTGGAGGCGCCGAGGTCGCCATAGGCCGCGTGGGCCGCGCCCGAACCCCAGGCCGAGCCCTGCGGGGAGCGCCAGGGCTCCGCCCGCGGGGGGGACGCAGCGGGCCGGGCGCGCAGCGGCACCTCCTCGCGCAGCCAGGCCTCCTCGCGCAGCCGCGCCTCGGCCCGCGGCCGCGCCTCCTCCCGCAGCCGCGCCTCGCCCCGCAGCCGGCGCAGCTTGTTGCGGTACACGTCCCGGGTGGTGTCGGTGATGGGCCCGGGTTGGAAGCCCAGGGCCTGCAGCTCCCGCCGCAGCTCCAGGTCCGACAGGCCGGCCATGGCCAGGACGCCGCCCCCGGCCCGCCCCCGGCGCGCACCGCACCCGGAACTGCTCCCGCCGGCCGCCGCGGCGGCGGCGGGGCGGGCGGGGCCGGGCGCCATGATGGGGAGGTCAGAGGAGTCCGGGGGCGGCCATGTTGAGAAGGTCGGAGAGGGACTTTTTGCGCCCGCCAAGCCCCGCCTCTTTTCAACTCTTGCTCCGCCCTTTACCGGGCTGGGTTCGTCTCGTCGCCCATTTCCCTGGCCTCTAGCATGCACGCTGGCACGTGGTAGGCACGCAATAAAGTCCTGCTCATTTAATGGATGAATTACTTAATGCTAAAAGACAAGCCACTAAAAAAAAAAAAAAGAGAAGAAAAATATTTTAATTAAAAAAAAAGACAAGCTACTGCTAAGAGCGGGAATCATTTGCTGCCCTTTCAGTGCTTGGGACTGATGCGTGATTGCTTCTGGGCCCACAAAAGCACCCTGTTTGGTGGATGAAGTAGACCCCAGGCATGCTCAGAGACCTGGCTGGACTTTAGGAACAGCTACCTGGGCCCTGATGTTCTGTCACTTGTCTGATACTGAGAGGTGACCTCCACCGTCACATAGTCACTGTGGGGGCAGAAGAGCTGTGGGCTACTGAGGGTCTGGACGGGAATGTAAGTGGCCGGATTCTCCCAGCTCGGAATCTCAGGGTCGGGAAGGCTGGCCCTGGTGAGTGGGAGGCTCTCACGGTTCTGGGATAGAGATGACTCCCAAGATACATTCTCCAGACTAAAAATCATCCCCACTCTAGCTCCATAAAGGTGCTACCATAAAAAGATGTCTCCTGCTTGCGCTGCCTGGCTGCTCCCTACGGGCCCAGAGGCTATCGAACTTTTGTCTGCCCCATCCTAAGTGCAGCCAATTCCCCTCTGCTACTACTGATCATAGATGGCTCCCCTGGAGAGTTCAGGGACATCCCAGGTTAAGCCACTAACCTAATTCTGGTACCAGTCCACTCTATCATGTATGTGCCCGCTAGAGGCTTTGAAACCTCATGACTACATAATCCCAACGGAAAATACATTTGCCCTCTTGATCCTGACATCAGGAAAGGTGAGCCCCTGTGCCCCTTCTTTCCGTCTCTTTCCTTCCTAAAATTACACCACTGCTGCTCAGTGCCCGTTCAGTTGTGGGCTGGTCCCCACAAAGAGCCTACCTGACTTTGGGCTCAAGTGAGCTGTTTGGCTCCCCGAGGCAATCGTGTATCTGGGTAGTGGGATCCCAGTGGCCAGAGCTGTGCTAGAGAGCTCAGAAGCACACAGCCCTGTTGCCTTAACTTGTTATGGGCTACAGAGCCAGATGGTTTGATTTTGAATCCCATCTCTGCCTCTATCAGATAAGCAATCCCATCCCACGAAGATGTCTATTTGCAGTACATTTCAGAGAGTTGTGAGATCAGAGTGCAAAGTGCTTAGACCGGTGCCTAGCGCAGGTGCATTTTACCCTTACCTGTGTTTGCAGTGGCAGGGCTGTGTGGAGACTCCCACAGGACACCGTTTTCCCTCCCATGAAGGCGCTTAGCCAGGAACCCCCGAAGGGAAGCGTGGAAACAGGGCTACTGTGCTACTGACCATCTCACTCACTGACATTTCACATTTCTGACCTGAGTGAAAAATAGCTGTCTGTGTTTCACAGTAACGCACACTGAGGTGCCAGGCAAGCGTGACACCGGCTGTGAGGGTTAAGGTTGTGCGTCAGCTCGACGGGGGGCGTGATTTTCAGTGGCGGGGCAGTCTTGTGATGCCGTGTTTGAGCAGGTCTGTAATAATGTGCTGTGGCCGTTTGGGCGCAGTCCCCTTCCATCTTGTGATCTGATGTGGTGATCCTCCATTGGCATAGCACCGATGGTCCCATAACGACCTGTGTCCCTGGGCGAGGACACCACCTCCGCCCTTCTTTAGGATGCCTTCGACACCCCCCCAGCAGCTCCCTTGCCGAAGCGTTTACTGCAGCTTCCAGTCTGTCTCGCTCCTTCCCGTTTAATTCTCCTTCCTTCCTGGGCCTGAGCTCCCTGTGTGTACCCTCAGAGTAGCCCCCACCTGTCTCCCGGGAGCTTGGGCAGGGGCCCTGGGCTGGTGTTTTGCATCCTTGCCAATTCCTGTACATGGGAGGATGCGGCACTGGCCCCGACTGCTCTGGAAAATGACAGCCTCGGCTTGGTCCGGCTTCATTGTTGGGCTCCCCGGCTTAGCAGCTCCCATGTGGTGTGATTCCTCTCACCAAGTGTTTTCTTTTTCTCTGCCTGTGTTTGCGCGGAATGCCACGAATTTGATATAGTGATTGCCTAACACATAGACCACATAACAGTATTTTATTTCTTTCTGAAAGCACTGTTTGCATGACAAATGAGTTGGTAACGTCTGTGCAACTCCTTGCAGCTGTACAGTTCAATATCTAAAGAACGAGCCTTTCGGCATCAATACTAGCCCTGTGTGTTCTAAGACTGACGCTTAAACAAAGTTAACGGTACAGCGCTGCCCAGAGTTACGGCCTAGTGCAGCACAATGGATTGCAGGGCAATTCAGACATAGGTTCTGAACCACAGCCCGCCCCCAGAGGAGGTCCACAGAGCAGACCACCTGCAGGGCCTTCTTGGTGTTTGGGGCCAGTGCCGCTGAGGCACAGACCCAGGACCAAATGACCCACAGCCTCCCTCCTCGGTACCCTGCTGGCTCCCCTGCAGTTGAGTGGATGGTAATTCATAGCGAACCCACATTGCGAGTGGAATGTCCTGTCGAGTTGTCTAGGCTGTAATCTTTATCGGATCAGATGGCCACCTCTTCCTCCCACAGAGCTGCTGGGTGGCTTTGAACCGCCAGCTGTTCCCTTAGCAGCTGTGTCTGAACCATTGCACCCATGGGGCTCCTCCCCCTCTAACTTAGAGCCCATCATGTTGGCCACCGTGACCTTTGGTTGCCCGGTTACCCAGAGCCACGGTGGCTTTTGGCAGTCGATGGCCCTGTCTTGCTGGGTCCTACAAGCCTTGGATGACGTACATGCTAACAGGCACCCAGGCAAGGAAGGCTGCCGCGGGAATTCGCGCAGGAAGGCTTCCCTGACCCGCCTCACAGCACTGCTGCCAACCGACACTGTCCATTGTTGGTTCCTCCCAAGCCTCAGGCCCTACTGTGCTCAGGGACTCTGGCTCCAGGCTGGCCCTGATTTCTGTTCGCTGCCGCTTGGCCCTCCACCAGCAATCCCTTGTTTTATTGATTTATTTTTTTAGCCATTGAAAAATTAAAAAAATTATATATTGTGAAATATATTTCTTTTAAAAATCATTTTATTAGGGGCTCATACAACTCTTATTACAATCCGTACACACATCAATTGTGTAAAGCACATTTGTACATTCATTGCCCTCATCATTCTCAAAACATTTGCTATCCACTTAAGCCCCTGGCATCGGCTCCCCACTTTCCCCCTTCCTCCTCCCTCCCCCCTCCCTCATGAACCTTTGACAATTTATAAACTATTATTTTGTCATGTCTTACACTGTCCGACGTCTCCCTCCACCTACTTCTCTGTTGTCCATCCCCCAGGGAGGAGGTCACATGTAGATCCTTGTAATCGGTTCCCCCTTTCCAACCCACCCTCCTTCCACCCTCCTGGTATTGCCACTCTCAGCACTGGTCCTGAAGGGATCATCTGTCCTGGATTCCCTGTGTTTCCCGTTCCTATCTGTACCAGTGTACATTCTCTGGTCTAGCCAAACTTGCAAGGTAGAAGTGGGATCATTGATAGTGGGAAGAGGAAGCATTTAGGAACTAGAGGAAAGTTGTATGTTTCATCGTTGCTACCCTGCACCCTGACTGTTTCCTCCCAGTGACCCTTCCGTGAGGCCCACCCCTATTTTAGTGAAATCCTCTCCTGCCCATGCGAGTCCGCATTTCCTTCTGAAGGGTCAGGCATCAGGCCACGTAGGCCACCAAGCGCCTGGTTCAGGACCTGGTTGGCGCTTCCGTGGGACTTGAAAGAAAAGCGCCACCTTGCTGAGTCAGGCTGCCCTGCCCGCCTTCGTTCGCCTCCCTCTGCTGCGGGTTTTTTTAGGTGAGCGGCTTAAGCTGCAGCCGGCCTTCCTGATTTATTAAAGACAAAAGAGGGATGCTGCCTGCAGCCTCTGCGGCTACTTAGTAACCACGTCTGTCCTCGCGGTGCGCAGCGGGGAGGCCGCCCAGGGTGGACCTCGCTCGAATTCCGGTCGGTCGGGAGCCTGCCACGCAGCCCTCTGTCCTGCTGACCTCCCTCCATCTCAGTTGAGCCTTATCCTCACGGCCATCAATTTTTTAGTGGGTTCCATCCTCCTCCTACTCCCCAAAAAGCCCTGTGTGCATTTCTCAGGTCCTCAACGATGACACTCCAGCACGGGCACGGGGCGCAACCTTGATCCGCCCGCCCTGGGCGGGCAACCCACCCTGCTATTCCACATGGGAGCGGGCAAAGTGGGTGCCCTGCGGGACTCAGGTTTGAGCTGGAGGGATGACACCCCTCAATCAACACACACACATACACACACGTTTGGGGCCAATCAACCAGGGCACAGCCCACCATGTCAATAACAAACGGTGGATGAAGCGAAGCCGCAGGCTTCCCGGACATCTTCTTTTGGGCTTTGTCCATGATTAGATTATACTAAATTACAGAGTACCGATATCTGGCAATTAAGCTCTGCTTTAAACTGTTCAATTTCATGGCAAATCCACGTTAGCTCGGTAATTACAGAATCACACGGAGGTGGGTCCTGAGAAAATGCCTCATCATCTCCACGTCTTCTGAAGCTCAGCTCCAGCCGGCCTGTGATGTACCCGTGGTCCCTGTTGGGTGTGATCAGGGACCTTCTGGAGGAAGGCCAGCCTGTCTGTGTCTGTCCCTGCTGTGCAGCGTCTGGCCCTCTCCTGGCCTAGCCCAAGGCCCGGCAGGGGGTGACCAGTGCTGGCCTTGGTCCCCTGCCCCAAACCCCTGCTGGTGTTCCAGTCCCCCTCGCTCTCGCCAGGCACGCGTCCCTTTGCTCCCTTCTGTTTGGTGAAAACCTGGGCTCTCTCACGGAGATCCACCTCGCTTCCAGCCCCACCTCCTGATTTTAATTTCTTCCAGGGGCTATGTGCTTCCCCGGTACGCAATCGAGGCTGCTGTCCCGGAAACTTCAGAGAAGCTGGCTGGCAAAAAAAGAATGATTTGAGCCGATTGTGAGAAATCGGACAGTGGCGGGGGAAGGAAACAGAGAGAAGAAAGAGCCGGCACTTCTAAGCAGCAGCGGGCGGATGCTGTGCATACAGATGTCCGTAGCTGCACAGGCTGCAGGGGAGAGGGGAGGGGAGGAGACGGAGGAGAGGGGAGGCAGCTGGACTGCAGCCTGGCCGTGGAACAGGGCTTCTCTGGGGACCAGATGGCACTCTTTCCCTTCCTAGGCACTCTGGTGACTGGACCAATTCCTGGTTTTAGAAGCACCGGCCACCTCAACTAAAATCTCCCCCTGGGGGCCCTAGCTCCCTGCACGCCGCCTCTGAGATTTAACTCTTGGGGTCCCTGGTTGGGCTAATGCTCTTGCTGTTCGATGCGAGGTTCCAGTCCACCTAGAGGAGCCTCAGAGAAAGGCCTGGTCATCTACTGCCAAGTGAGTCAGGAACCCTGGTGGTGTAGTGGTTGCGAGTTGGGTTGCTAACTGCTAGGTCAGCAGTTCAAAACCACTAGTTTGAAAGATGGGTGCTTTCCTTACTCTAAGAAGTTACAGTCTTGGAAACTCACGGGGTGAGGGCAGGTCTACCCTGCCCTGTGGGTTTGATTATGGTTGTTGGCTAATGATTCAATGGCAGTGAGTTTGGGTTTTGAGGGGGGGGGCAAGCAAATTAGCTGTTGAACAAATTCTGTGGGCCCCTAGTTCCAGTCTGACATGCACAGGGTCTCGCAGCAGGCTGGAGTAGCTGCAACAGCAACTGGTATGAAGGTAGTGGTGGTGGTTCGCTGGTACAATCCTTGCCTTCCACGCAGGAGACCCGGGTTCAATTCCTGGCCAGGACCGTTGCCTGCACAGCTCCCACGGGTCTGTTAAGTGAAGTCCGGCATGCTGTGATGGTGCTGAATCAGACAGACTAGGAAGAAAGGCCTGGTGGTCTACAGCTGAAAGTCCACCAGGAAAAAAGCCTATGGATCTGCAGCTGACCATGGGGATGGCTCAGGACCAGATAGCATTGTATTCCGTTGCGATGGGTATTAGGGTCCCCCTGAGTCAGGGGCTTTCAGATCTTAGGAGACATTCCTGGGGCACCCCCTGCTGATAGCGGGAAGGTCAGCATTATGGGGGTGGAGGGGGTGAGGGAAGGACACACAATCTGTGCCCCATGGGGCTTTGGAGCATGTTAGAGCCAGGGGGTGGCCTGGATCCAGAGACTCCCGATCGGTCGCATGCACTGTAATTCCCGTTTGCTCTTCTGTTCCCACATGCCCCCCTGCAGCCCCCTGCCTCCATTTGTTTTACTATTGTGGCTAAGCCCTTACAGAGGTTGGGGTGTGTTTGCAGGGTAGGGGAGTAGAGGGCTGGGTTGCGAAGGACCCCAGTGACTGACCCCAGCTTATAAATAAATGAACGTTCATTAATGTTCAATTAAAATGAGAATAAAATTTCCCAGCCAGTTTTTGTTTAGGAGGCAGAAATAAGTGGGTTGGCTGGCTGATTGTGCTGCGGCGGGAGCAGGCAGTCTCACAAGGTGGTAATAAGAATGGTCGTTTGCTCACTGCTGGCACCTCCGTCGCCAGCTCTCTGGGCAGATCTTACCACCTTGCTTTTGCAAAGGCTCATTGAGGCTAAAGGGCTGGTTAGAAGTTGCTCAGCGAGGGGCTGAGTGACAGGGCCTTACAATCTTCTGGCCCATTAGGTACCTCCAGCTTGTCGGCTGCTCATTAAATGCAGGGACCTGAATTCCAGTCCTTGTCCTGTGACTCGGGCCTCGGTGTCCTCGCTCACAGTGAGAAGGCTGCCCCAAAGCTTACGACGGGATGAGTCTAACATAACATGTAACGGAGCCCTGGTGGCATCGTGGTGAAGCTGTCACCCAGCCCGAAGGCTGCCAGTTTGAGCCACCCAGCAGCCGTGGGTGGGTGGGGGCCAATCTATGGAGTAGCCCATGGGAAGCTCTACTGCCGCAGAGGGCCCTTAGGGGTCGGGCCCACCAGGGTACCCAGCAGCCACAGCAGCGTCCCATTTGAACCTAGAACGTCCAGGAGGCACCCATTCTGCTAGCATCTGCACTGTGGGCAACCAAGTCCCCAGGGCTTTGTGTGAGTGCGTGTGTGTGCGTGCACTTCCATTTCCAATGACCCGAGCCTGCCCTTTGGAAATTAAAACATTAAATAAAGGAGTCATTTCTGTACGGTCCATGCTTTATTTGCTGTCGGGGTAGGGGTGGGGGTGGGGGTGAAGGAGGTGTTTTCTTTCCCAGCTCAGCTGCAGGGCAGTGTCAAGTTCAGGGTCTCACTGGGTGTGGGTGGGGGCGCCTGGCTGGCTGGCTCAGGCCTCCTCCTTCCCCCAGCAGGACTCCTTCCTCAGCTGCTGGGGGAGAAAAGCAAAGGGGGCTTGCCCAGGAAGAGTGTCAGCGGGTCCTAGGCTGACACCACACTGCCATCCAGCCCTGCAGATCCGAGGGGGAGGGACACCCTGAACCGCAGGTGGGGTGGGGGTTTGGGCTAGGCTTCCGGAAGCTCTGCGGCTGCTTTTTTCCCTCCGTAGCCTGGGGCGAGTCATTTAGTCTCTAATTTCCTCCATCTCTAAGAGCCCTCGGCCCCCTCCCCTCCCCTGCTCTCCTCCCTCCCTCCCTCCCCTCCTCCTCCTCCTGGGGACCATGAAAAGTAATTCGTGGCTGTTTGTCAGCCCAGATCTGGCTTTGAACCACGAACTAGTGGGGCTCAGGACCGGGGCTAGGCTGTGGTGACTGACTGCAGCATGCACCTGCCAGCCCAGTGGGGTGGTCTGAGATGGGGAGGGAGGTGGGCAGGGAGGAGGGCTGGGACAGTGGTCCTCAGCCAGAGAGGCATTCCAGGGGCAGGCCTGAAGGGGTGAGGAGGCCTTTAGGAGACAACAGTCACCAGCGAATACCCGCCACCCGCACCGGCTGCCGCCAGCGCCATCAGCATGCTATCTGTGATTAGGTTCTGCTCTGAGACAGGGTGGGGGTGGAGCGCCCCGTGGGAGAAGACAGCTTAATGTTCTCAAGTGTAAAGCTGGGCAAAACAAATTGCTGTCCCGAACCCTGCTCAGCCGGTGCGCCTGGAATATCAGCCACAGGGTGGGCGGGGGACACGGGACGGCGGCGGCGCCTACCTCTCTCAGCAGCCCTTCCAGGGCGGCCCGGTACTTTTCCAGCTGCCTGGAGTTCATCCTTATTCCAATTTCCATGGGCGCAGTCAGCTGTGAAATAAGCCAGCGTTAACAAGAAAGGAGAGGCGAGGAGGGCACCGTTAACCCCCAGCTGCCCAACAGGTGGCAGGAGGGGCCCCTGGGAGCCACTCGGCCGGGCAGGAGACCCCACTCTCCCGCACCTGAGACCTGTGGGGCTCTCTGGGAATCTCGCTAGGGGGAGCCTCTGAGCCCTGCCCCCGAGGATGAGCAGACCTCTCCCTGAGGACGCGGCTCAGTCGGAGGGGTGGGCGCCCCCCTCCCCCTAGTTCTAGCCTCAGCACCCCGCTAAGGGCTTGACCAACAATGGGAAGCCTCTCCATGATCCTGCGCAGCAGGGACAGTAGCTGTTCCCAGTTTGCAGATGTGAAGACAGACACAGTGAGGTCAAGTCCTGGCTCCAGGCCACAGGAAGAGAGCAGCCCGGGAATAGACGCTAAACCCAAGCCCTTTACCTAGAGGCTGTGCCCACTGGCCCTTGCCCCAAGGGGGCAGGCACCATGGCCGGCCTAGCTCCGTGCCAGGGGAGGCTGCTGCAGTCAGGCTGACTGGTGTCACAGCGTCCCTCCTCCCTGCCCCCCATCCCTGAGAACCCAGCAAACTGGCTGGCTGGGACAGAGACGTCCCAGTGCCCACTCCCGGCCTCCTGCCAGATCCTTGCAGCTGGGGACTGGCTGCTTCCTGAGAGGGCTCTCTGGGGCGTGTTCGCAACCATGGCATGCCCTTGCTGTGGCAATGCCTCTGTTACCTCACTTCAAAATGAGGATGCTCTCTGGCTTGCCCACAACGGGTCCCTGCCCTGCTCTGGTGCCCGGTTCCAGGGAGACCCCAGCCTCCTGAGAAGGACGCGGTGCCAGATGTCCGTGTGCCCTTGAGACCTCGAATGAGTGCCATGAACTCGGTCTCAGGTGCAGGGTGAATATTGCTGTCACATTCCCCTCCTCGTGGGACGCCCTCCCAGCTCTGCCTCCCCTGATGCCCCAGGAAGTGTTGTTGAGAGGCGTGGGGAAGAAAAAGAGCCCCGGCCTGCTGAGTTTAGGGACAGCCCCTGGGTCACCCTCTACGCTGCACCCTGACCTCTGACCTTGCTATGCCTATAGACAGCGTGCAGGGGCCACCTGAAGGTGGGAGGGATTACCCCTGGTCCAGATGTCCAGTGGGAGGCAAGAGGTGTCAAGGCCCTGCTCCATCCAGCTGGGAATAGAGTGTGACTTCTGTTCTCTGTTGCCTCATTTCACCCGTCCTCCGCCCACGTCCACGCTCAGAGAGCGCATCCTGCCCTGGCTTTAAGTGCCACCCAACCGCCCATGGTTCGCACACTGCTGTCCCTAGCAAGCCCCACCTCTCTCTGGACCGAAGACTCAGACATCCACCTGCCTGTGCAGTGCCCCCACGTGGCTGCCTGACAGGCCCAACCTGACCTCTGGGTCCGCTTCCCACCCAAGAGTCCCTCCCCACTCAGGTTTCGCTGCCTCGGGGTTTGCAGGCGGTCCAGACGCAACTCTGGAAGTCAGCTTTTACTTCGCTCCTTCTTTCCACAGCTACAACCTGTGGACTTCGATTCCCCAAGAGCTCGCCCATCACCACCGCCGCCACCACCACCACCACCACCTCCACCACCACCTCCACCACCTCCACCACCACCACCTCCACCACCTCCACCACCACCACCTCCACCTCCACCTCCACCTCCACCACCACCACCACCACCACCACCACCACCACCACCACCACCACCACCACCTCCACCACCACCACCACCTCCACCACCACCACCTCCACCTCCACCACCACCACCACCACCACCACCACCACCACCACCACCACCACCACCTCCACCACCACCACCACCTCCACCTCCACCACCACCACCACCACCACCACCACCACCACCACCACCACCACCACCACCACCACCACCACCACCACCACAACCACCTCCACCACCACCACGGGCTGGTCTCAGGTAAGGCTGCAGCTGCCTCCCTCGGCTCCCTCGGACTTCCTGCTGCTCAGAGCTGGTCTCCATCCAGCCACAGGATGCAAACCGGACATGCCCCTCCCCAAGAGCCCCTCAGCTCCTACCTGAGCAGGGTGCAAGTCCTCTGACTCCCTGGGCCCTTCAGTCTCCCTCTGGTCTCCTCTCCCCCCACCACTCGGCTCTTTCACAGCGCCTCTGCCTCTGGCTAGTCCTTCCCACAGCTGTGGGTGGCTCCCTGCTCTCTAGGCCTTGCTATTCCTACACTGTGGTTCAGGCCCTTCTATGAAAAACCGACCACCTCGTCTCCTTTTCTCGCTTTGTTTGCCTCCCCAGCACCTGTCGTCCGTGAGGGCCTCCCATAGGCTCCTGGGAACTGGGAGTCGAAAGAGACTGCAATATCTCCACGGACTTTTTGAAGCCGCCTGGTTGCTAAGAACCATCAACAACCCCAAACCACTGCCACTGAGTTGGCGCCGGCTCACAGCGGCCCAGCAGGACAGGGCAGGGCCGTCCCTTAGGGTTGCTCAGACTGTCCACCTTGACAGTCTCCTCCAAGTGGCTGCTGGGTCTCAGCCGCTGGCCGGCCACTGCGTCCCTGATTTTCTTCACCAGCAGCTGAGCGAGGAGGCCTTGAACTTCACACTGCTCTGCAGCTGAGAAGGGTGACCCTCTTTGTGTTCTGTCTCCCCCAGGGCTCTGCTCACCGCTGTGGCCCCAGTGGCTTGCACAGTGACCAGTCGCCCCCTAGACCTGACTCACGGCCGCCGGGAGCGTCTGCACGGGTGGGCGGGCAGTGCTTCGTCGGGTGCGCAATGGCTGGTTGCTTTGGAAGTGGATTGTCAGGCAGGCCTCTCTTCTGAGATGAGCGTGTTAAAGGTTTGTGCCCCTCGGGGACTCCTTTGCACATAGTAGGGGCTCGATAAATATCCATTGGGTGAATCAAGGAGACTGGGAAATTAAAAGGCAAGATTGGATGCCCTCCATTGACTGTCCCTGCCTGCTGCTGCCTGAGGTTTTTCTAAGTCAGGGCAGATCCAGTTCTAGCCGTAGTGCCTGGGCCCAGAGCCTGCCCGCCTCAGCTGGCTGGCCTCCTCCCTGCATCTCTCAGCAGACTCTGGCCACCAGGTGCATCCTGAGCAGGGGCTCTGGGTTCCTTCTCCCTCCTTCCAGCACTTGCATCTTCCCTGGCTCATCTCCATCCAAGCCGTCTCTCTCTCTTTTCCTTTGGGGCCCACACGGTCTACTTGCCTCCTGGTTGGTGCTCATATGCTCCTGCCAGGGGGAAGCGGCTGCCTGGACACTCTGCTCACTGCTGTCTTACAATTTTCCTTGGCAGGCCTGGCTTCCTGGCCCTGGCCCGGCCCTCCGGAACCAGCCTCCCAAGAGCGTCTCCGTGCGGCTCACCTTGAACGGTCTGCTTCCCTCTCCCTCCAAGGGCTCTGTGGGGCCCAGGGACACCTCCTTCTCTGACCTCTGCTGCAGGGATTTCTTCTGGCCTCTGTCTCGCTCCTGCTCCTGGGGGCGCCGCATAAAACCAAACACAACCCAGAGAAAACACAGCAACACGTCACAACACAAAGCGAGCTTCACACCGTTGAGTCTGCCTCACAGCGACCCCGGCATCCCCGAGGCAGGGACTGAGCCCCAAGGTGTTTCCTGGGCTGTAGGCTTTGTGCACAATTGCCAGGCCCCACCTGCTGGGTGGGCTCCAATCACCAGTCACCAGGCATAAACCGATGGAGCACCCCAAAACCTGCCTGCCCACAACTGGCCCAGTTGGCTGGCCCATTTTCAATGGAGGTGCCAACCGGTGTTAGCATCCCACAGACCCCAAGAGGAAAGAGCCCTTCCTCCCAGGTGTCTGCTCCCCGGGGACACTCAGACTCCTGGGGGTTTAGAGTGGCCCTGCCTGGTGCCCACCAAGAGGCCAACTTGAAGAAGAATCCGTTTCTCTGTAGTTAACACGTTGTGCCCAGATTATTACGGTTAATTAAGTTAAAATGCTGAAAATAATAGCCGCCCTTCATGCATATAAAGTATGAAAATGTGTTTTTCTTAGCAGAGAGAGCTATAAAAAAGGTAGCAAGACAGCCTAGCCGGTGAGGGCGCCATGGGGTGGCCCGGGAACTTGGAGTCCCTGGGAGGTGATTTATAGGAGGAGAGACAGGGAGATGAATTATGTCAGAGGGAGTTTGCAGCTTCTCCATACAAATCCCGGGGCCTGGCAACTATGAGAGGAAGGCACGGAGCAGATGGGCGCAAGGTGCCCTTGGCTGCCTTTTGTGTTCTGCTGGGCCGGACTGTTGCTGTCCAGACCCCCTTCTGGCCTGGCATCCTGCGTGTCCGCTCTCCTGCCTTCCGACGCACCCACTTCCATTGGCTTCGCTAATGACACTCTTGGGATCCTGCTCTCAGCATGGCCTGTTATACAGTGATTCTAGGACAGCCAGCCATCTCTTTGGAAGAGTGTAGGCCTCGGCCCTATCAGCTTCAGTTCCTGCATCCAAAGGGGAGCTGGGCTCAGCCTGGTCTCTGCAGAGGACCCTGTCTCCCCAGCATCCGGAGCCTTCCCTGTACACAGAGTGGGTAGATACGGATAGACTCTATTCTGGGGCCACAAGAACCTTCCATCAGGCCAGTTTCCTGCATCTGTCCCTACTGAAGCCTTGCTCTCGGGCAGGGTGGCCATGAGAGGCCATGTCCTCTTCCTCCTCCTTGAGCTAAAGAGAACCCAGTGCCTGCACACAGTCCTAGAGTGGATTCAGGTTCACAGTGACCCTGCAGGACAGGGTACAACTGCCCTGTGGGTTTCCAAGGCTGTAACTTTTTAAAGGAGTAGAAAGTCTCGTGGCTTTGAACTGCCGACCTTGCGGCTAGCAGCCCAACGCGTAACCCACTGTACCCACCAGGGCTCCTAGTGCCTACACAAACTCAAAACCAAACTCAGTCACCGAGTCGATTCTGACTCCATAGGACAGGCTAGAACTGCCCCTGTGATCTCCCGAGACCATAACTCTTTACGGGAGCAGAAGCCTCATCTCTCTGCAGTGGAGAGGCTCGTGGTTTCCAACTGCTGACCTTAAGGTGAGCAGCCCAAGGCTCAACCCACTGGGCCATCTGGGCTCCTAGTGTCACACACACACACACACACACACACACACACACACACACACACACACTCAGAATCCCTTCAAGCCCAAAGGCAAAGGCCCCTGGAAAGTAGATCCAGCCTTTCCGTTTTGGTTGGTCCCCACTGCCCAGGTTGCATTCCAACTCACGGCCACCCCATCTGAGACCGCGCGTGACAGCCCACAGGGCTTTCTTGACGATGGCTTTGACAGTGCAGAGTGCCAGGCCTTCCTCCCACCGCTCCGTGTGTGTGAGCTGTCTACAGCCCGCTCAGAGCAGCAGCATTGCCCACGCGCCTCGGGGGACTCTTGGGCTCAAGAGAGAGGGTGACTGTGTCAGGCTGAATGGACAGCTACCTTCTCTCCTGCCTCCCAGGACTCTTCCCTTCCCTCATGGCCTCCCCCTTACCACTCAAGGCCCCCCACTCAAGTTTTCCGCTTTCCCCGCAAGCTTCTGAAAGTTTTCTCCCCCCCCCCACCCACATGGCTCTCTTCCTCATCCAAACCCTGCACTTCTGATCAGCCTCGCTTATTGGGCAATTAATCATGTTCCGCCTCATGGCATCTCTCTTTTGTCTTCTATTGTTAGCTAATTTTTCATATGTTGCTGTCCTGGCTCCCCGGCCTGCTCACTGGAGACAAGGGGAGGGTCTGAGACTTCCCTGTCTGCTCTGGCCGAGCGCCCAGGGGCGCCTCCCACAGCAGAGCGCCTCCGTAAATATTGATGTGCTTGTTAATTGAAAATTTCCTGCAGAGGCTGGGCAGGGGTTGGGGAAAGCTGACACTCAGGAAAGCCATGGACACCTTTGGGGGGTGGCTGGGGAAGGAGTGGAGGAACGGGGTGGCGCCGTGGCTAGGAGTTGGGCTTCTAACTGCAAGGTCAGCTGTCGGAAACCACCAGCCACCCTGTGGGAGAAAGACGAGGCTGTCTGCTCCCGTACAGTCACAGGCTCGACAACCCACAGGGGCAGTTCTACCCTGTCCTGCAGGGTCGTGAGGGGTGGGAGCAGACCCGGTGGTAGGGAGCTTTTGGTTCTGAGGGAAGGAGTGGAGGGGCTGGGGCCAGGGCTGGAGCTGGGGTTATGTTGGGTTTGGGTTCTTAGGCCCGCCTTGGTGCCGCTTCTGTTGTGGAAAGAATCCGTGCATCAGAGAGACCAGCGCCAGGGCAGGGCCAGAGAGGCAGCGCCCCCGCCCACGGGTTGGCTCACCTCCATCCTCTGGAGCTCGCTGTAGGTGAAGATGGGCACATAGGCTTCCGCCCGGGAGGCCAGCAGGGCGGCCACATGCACCGCCAGCAGGGCAGCCACGGCCTTCGGGGACACCATCCTGGAGCTGGAGAGTGACGGGGGGGGGGGGGGCTGTCACCAAGGGCAGGTCATGGGCAGTCACGCCCCCATCCCGCCTGAAGCTATGTGACCTGGGCCTGGCGCTGGACTTTCCCAGGGGAGGTCCACACGCCCTCTGCTTGGAGCTGGGAGAACAGACCACTGGCCGGACCCCAGCCCAGGGCACACGCCTGAGAGGGGGTGCTCGGCTTTGCTGCAGGCCCGTTATCTGGGGTCAGTTAGACTCATGAGGGTGGAGGGACCTTGTCTCTCAGAGGAAGAACTAGATCATCAGCAGAAGCATGCATCACCCCCCCCCATCCACTCCCCCCTCCAGGTAGGATGTTAAAGGGAGTAG
The DNA here is from genome assembly GCF_050624435.1 of Tenrec ecaudatus. Lineage (NCBI taxonomy): Eukaryota > Metazoa > Chordata > Mammalia > Afrosoricida > Tenrecidae > Tenrec > Tenrec ecaudatus. The sequence goes on from NC_134536.1 coordinate 164,688,917, forward strand.
GCCCAGGCCACCCCAGCTCCCCCTGGGCCCACAGAGGCAAAGGCGGAGACCCCTCCCCATGCGGAGGCAGAGCCAGATGGGAAAGTTCAGCTTGGAGCAGCATCTGAGATTTGACAGTGGCGTCCCACCCCTGGGGGGGGGGGTGTGTGGGCTGGCTCTGGAACAAGCCCCTCTACAACAGCCTGTCTAGCTGCCTGTTGGCTGCAGTCCAGAAATAGCAGGATGGTGCATCTTCCCCGCCTCCTGAGACACCTCGGGATGCCGTCAGTGCTGGCACTGGGCCAACATGCTCCGGGCTCGCCCATATCCTGGGGAGTGGGGTGTCTCTGAAGTGGGGCTGTCAGGGCTGCGGGGGTGCCGGGCTCTGCATGGTGACGGCAGGGGAGGCAGAGACTTGGGGATGGGGCCAGGTGGGCAGGCTTGGGGGCAGGGGCAGGATGGGCCGGTAGGGGAATGCAGCCTGACAAGGTGCTGGCTTCGGTCCATCTCTTCAATGGGTTCAGGGCAGTCTCGTGCCCTCCTTAGGCCTACCTGGGAGCAGGTGAGGTGTGGGGAGGACAAGGAAGGGACACATTCTCGGCTTTGGGAGCTGGAATCCCAGTCTCCTGAGGAGCTCTCCCAGCCCCGGGCTCCCTGTTGGGTCTGCCCACAGCCCCTCCTAGGAAGGTAGAGGGCAGTGGGGCAGGGAAGCCCTGCAGAGTGTACTCTGGGTGCCACATTTGGGCAGGTGGCCTCCTAGGCAGGGAGCAAGCAGAGTGAGCTTGGGTCTTCCCTCTGGCCACCTGCATGCTGGTGGTGGGAGAGGGTCTGGCCGCGGGCTGCCGCCCCTGCCTCTCTGCAGGCCCAACCCGACTCTCCCTGTGGACAGAATTGTCCAGGGCCGTGGGCTTGGGTTCTGCCTCTCTGCTGCACCTGCTTCCTCTGTCATCCAAAGCTGCCTCGACCAGGCAGGGTGCTCGCTCTCCCCGCTGCTGTTCTTGTGTCGTCCTCCACCCCCCTGCAGACCCTCCTCCCCAGAGGGCTTAAACAGCCAAAGCAGGGCTGTAAGGGTCGCCCACCTCAGGAAGCCTAGGTCAGCAGGCCCCCCTACCCCCACCCCCAGAGGACCGGAAGCTGAAGAGAGGTGGGTGGGTGAGGCCCCGCAGATCCCTTGGCCCCACGCCCCCTGAGGGCGGAGGGGATGTGTCATATTGACAGCATCCCATTCCCTGTACACAGATGTTATAGATCCCCTTTCTTTCTGCTGTTCGCGTTCAATTCACGCCATGAGAATCAATGAAAAACTTGAAAGAAAAAAAAAGGCAAGATCCAATTGCTGCTCATTTTCTTGATCCGATTGGCAGTCGGTATGTCACCTACACTCATTTGTGTCTGGCGAGCTCGGAGCGGAGCGGGAGCGGAGCTGTCGCCCGCCAGGAGCCGCTCCTCCCTGCAAGTGCTGGGCTCAGTCAGCTCTTCCTCCCCAGGTGGCATGCCTCTAGGGACCAGCTCTCTCTGCGGAACACTCTGGAGCAGAGCCACAGGGCTGTGCCTGGCAGCCAGTGCCTGCCTGCGACCCAGAGCCCTGGCTTGGACTCCTGGTCTGCTGGCCACAGCGGCAGCCAGGCCTACCCTGAATGGACTCTCCTTTGCCTGGAATGCCAGCCGCCGCCTCCTCTCTGCGGCTGCCATGCCCTGGGTGTGCTGTCCGGTGCTCCCTTAGTGCAGTGTGGCATGCTCTGTTTGCACTTGACTCTTAGCCTTAAAGATTGATGGTTTGAGCCTTGGGGCTGTCAGTCTGAACCCAGCCAGGCATTTGCAGCCGGGCGGGAGCAGGTCAGCTCCCCTGACTGCTCTGTGGTTTCCTGGGCTTACTCATGCACCCTAATTCTGCTGCTTGGCTCCTGCTAAGAGCCCTTCCCTGCTTTCTCCTCTGGCTCCTTACCGTGTGCTGGGGTCTGCGAAGGCCGGGAGGACTCTCTCTCTGCTCTCTCTCTCGGCTGGGGTCTGGTGTCTGGCCAGGCTGACCGGCCCTTATATCCCGCCCCTCCCCGTGGCGCAGCCCATTGACCTTTGGTCGCACCTCTGTGGGCTCTGGGTGGGGGAGCCCAGATTCTTGGCCCTCCCAGAAACAAGTGTGGCCCTCGCTGTGGGTTTCCGGGCCTCCTTGGACCAGCCAGGATTCCGGGGAAGCCAGACCCCACCCATGGGGTACCAGAGGGCACCTTCCTGTCCACTCCAAGGCCAGCTGTCGCCCGGAGGATTGTTGGCCATCATCATCAGCAAACACCGTTTTCTCTTTAGTTCCTTAAATATATGATGCTGTGGAGCGTCTCCAGGCCCACTCTCCAGCGACCAAATTCTCTGTCAGCCTGTCAGAGCGCTGTATTTGGATGATAACTTCTCTTCATACTTCCCCCTGAAGCCCCTCACAGAAAACACTCAGGAGTGTGGCAGCGTCTCGATTGATTGATGGCAAAACGCCGGCAAGGGACTGAGGGCTGGGAGAGCTAGCGAGGAGGGGCGCCGTGGTGGGTGAGGCCTTAGGTGGCTGACAGGACACCTCTCTAGGAACCGTTTAAGAAGATGGTTTAAAGGGCTGAAGAGGGGAGAGATGGAAGCGTCCTGGAATCCGATGGCTTCACGCTGCTGCTTCCAGAGCCTCAACGGGGGCTGTCCAGGGTGCTGCCCATGCCTCGATCTCATTCAGGAGGCTTTGGGGTCTACACTCAGCCCACTGCCGTCCTGTCCAGTCCTGACTCTCCGTGGCCCTCCTGCGTGGGGCAGGACTGCCCCGAGTGGGTCACGGGCTGTGTGAGAGTGCACTGGAAAGTGGATTCCCCCCATCCCCTGGACTAGCCCACAGGAGTGTGTGTGTGTGTGTGTGTGTGTGTGTGTGTGTGTGTGTGTGTGTAGGGGTGGTGATCAAATACCCTTTAGCGGCTCACCTGGGCGTGTCCTTGGTGAAGACCACTGAGCCGTGCTCAACTGCCTGGGGCAGCCCTGTGAGCAAGCGCCTCTGCCTGACATAATGCTCGCGGCCCAGTCGTGGCCCCTGCCCCTCTCGGGAGCCCCACTGGTAGCCGTGTTATATTGATCCGCCGCTAACCATGTGTATGTGCCCTTCTTCCTTGACCTCCGTGTCTTTGAAGCTCCGTGTCGCAGCAGACCCTCGAGCACCACTCTGACCCTGGGCTTATGGTCCCCTCATGCAGAGGAGAGGTCTCAGTGGTTCTTCTGTTTCTGCCCAATTTCAGACGTCATAAAGGTCCTCTCTAAAAGAGAGTGCTTTTATTGTCAAGAGACAAACAATTTGTACACTACCCCATACACCACCCCCCGCCTTCCCGCAAAGACAGTAAGTCTAGCTATATGGCTATACCAGCTGCTCGGAGCTCCGTGCATTAGCGTATCCCTCCAGACCAGCGGTTCTCCACCTTCCTCACGCCGCGACCCTTTCATACAGTTCCTCATGAGTGCTGACCCCCAACTATCACATTATTTTCTTTTAAAAATCATTGTATTGGGGGCTCGTACAATTCTTATCACAATCCATACATCATCCATTGTGTCAAGAACCTATGTACTATAACATTATTTTTGTTGCTAGTGCTTCACTGTCACTTTGCTACCGTGATGAATCGGGCGACCCCTGTGAAAGGGTCGTTCGGCTCCCAAAGGGGTCTCGACCCACAGGTTGAGAACCTCTGCTCTGGAGAAAATAAAAGAGCCTGCGGGTATAATGGGTTACATGCTGGGTTGCCAACCGCAAGGACAGAAGTTCAAATTCACCAGACACTCTGGGGGAGAAACGAGGCTTTCTACTCCTGTAAAGAGTGACAGCCTTGGAAACCCAGGGGCAGTTCTACCCTGTCCTACAGGGTCGCCGAGAGTCTGCGTCGACGCGCTGGCAGTGGGTTTGGCTGGTTTGGTTGTAGTCAGTGATCACCCCCAGCGACAAGGAACCCGGTTCTGTGAGACCGGCCTTGTCTGAATGAGCCCATGTGCTACCAACACATGGGGTGTGTGTGTGTGTATCATTTTCAGTGTTACTCTTCCTCCTTGTACGCCCCCCCACCCGCCCACAGACCAGTGTTTGGATTTGGAGGGAAGGAGAAGGCAGGTTGCAGTCTGTACATCCGTGAGGAGGTAGATTGCCACATCGTCACATCGTCCCTCCCTCTGGGGTCTGGTGGATTTGAACCGCCAATGTTCAGTTGGCAGCGCTGAACCGCTGTGCCACCAGGCTCCTTATGCTTGGTGTCTGTCTTCTAATTCAACCTCAGCAGCACCAAGAGGATAGGCCCCTCCTTGCCCCACCCTCTTTTTCAGACAGGAAACTGAGGCTCCATTCAATCAAGACCCCACAGCCCAGCGTCTCCATAGGAGGGCCGTGGCTTGGCGTGGCCATGGCTGGGCGTGGCCAGGAGTGGTGGAGAGCAGGTGCTGCCAGGTTTGGGGAGAATGACTCAGAGACCAGGTGGCAAAGCGGAGGGCCAACGTGCTAGGTTCCTCGGGGTGATGTAACAAGAACGGAAATGTCCTGGAAGTGGAGAGGCAAGCTGGGAGCCAGTGTGTGGGCTCTGTTGATTTCTTCTGAGGTGTGGAGGTCTGAGAATCTGCTGCAGGCCTCTCTCTTAGCTTCTGGTAGATCTGGCGTCTGTGGCCTGGCAGTTGCCCCCTCACACCTTCCCTGGTATCCTCTCTTTTATAAGAACTCCAGTTACATAGGAGCCTCCCACACCAGCCTCACTGCCATCGAGCAGAATCCGACTCCTGGCGGCATTATTGGGCAGCGTAGAGCTGCCCCTGTGCGTTTCTCAGACTAACTCTCCGTGGGAGTACCAAGCCTCATCTTTCTCCCACGGACTGACTGGTGGTTTTGAACTGCTGACCTTGCTGTTAGCAGCCTGACATGTAACCCACTGCTCCACCAGGGATCCTCCCGAGCAGGATTGCAAGACCCACCTTCCAAGCAGGGCCACGCTCCCGGCTGCTGAGGTCCGGCCGCCAGCGCGTCCTTTCGCGGGAGGCCTGCGAGGTGCCACGTGGTGGGTGAGGGCCGGGGCACTTTCAGTCTAAGATGGACTAAGAAGGAAGGCCTGGTGATCTGCTTCTGAAATGTGACTCACGGAGGCTCAGGTTCCGGGCTGCTGGGCCAGATGCCAACTGCACCCCAACCGGCAGCAACAATTCCTGCCATTACAGCCAGGGGTGCTCAGACACAAGCCCAGGGTTAGATTTGATTGGGAGGAAAGAGAGGGTCTTCATGGGGCCTTGATGGGGGTGGTCTGATGGAAGCACCAGACTGGAAGGTCCCTCAGTGGCTGGGTGCCATCTGGGGGGAGGGGAGGAGCAGGGGGCTGGGAAGCCAGAGGGGAGGCAGCTGGGGCAGTCTGCGTGTGAGGGCCATAGGGTCCACCTGGGCAGCAACTTTTCTCCAAGCCAAGCGTGCTGACTCGCGGTGCCTTCCAGAAACGTGGCCCCAGATGTGCAGGTGGGGCCCGTCTTTTGCCAGGAAACCCTTCCGGTACCAGTCCACCCGTCTGCCTTGGCCTTTTCCCTCGGACAGAAACACATGTTTGCAGTGTTTCAAACCAAACACAAATAACCTCTAAGCTCCCCGGGGCTCAGTGTACTCTTCCGCTACCAGCAGGGCGTCTGCAGGCTCTGCCCTCCCTCCCCGCCCCCCCCCCCCCCCCCGCAAAGCAATGGCCAGGCTGGGCTGCCCGCGAGGTTAGCCCACTTCCAGGAGGCTGGGCCGGCGGCGGCAATCAGGCATGCATGTTGTGTCTCTGCGGGCCCGGTCTATCTCAGAGGAATTAGAGCTTGAAATGCCGGGGATCGGAGCGGAATTGTCTCCCTTTGGGTTGGAGTCACTCATCATCTTGCGATCTCCTTGCTCCAGTTTTGGGAACCAGCAAAGGACATGCTGTGCCCTAAAGGCGAGGGCAATGGAGACAGAGGAATGGACGGATGGGCCTTATAGCTGCACCGTCAGGTCCAACCAGACCAAAGGTGGAGAAGATGCTGCAGCATGGGGCGGCGAGTGTCCGATAACGTATGGGTGTCCCAAGTCCAAGCTTTCTTGACAAGAATCTTGGGCCAAGATTCCATCTCGCAGACTCATTGTCTCGGTTTGAAGAGGGGGGGCTCTGCATGGGGGGTGGGGGGGTGTGGGCTGCCCGCACAGAGGGCCCCACAGCTCAGAGATCCTACAGGACAGGGCAGGACGGCCCCTGCGGGCTTCTGAGACGGTCACTCTAAGGGAGCAGTGGGTGAAGGAGTTTCAAACTGCTGACCTTGTGGGTCACAGCCGAGCGTGCATCCACTGTGCCATCAAGACTCCTTTCTACCAAGACCGGGGTGGGCCACACACAGCCCGGAGACCACGCTCACTCCACGGTCTGTGTTTGTCTGGCCCACGGACAGAGAATGAGTTTCGCATGTCTTTAAGGGTTGGGGGGCGGGGGGAGAAAATGACAAGGGGAAGATTGAGCGATGGGAGCGGTCCTGAAGCTTCCATTTCCGCGTCGCTGAGTGGTGGCCCTGCTCATTCACTGAGACGCCGTCTCTGCTGTTTCCCCGCTCCATTGGGCTACGGACTCCAGTCGCGTGGGCTGCAAAGTCAAGAATGCTGATCAGAACTCGGATAGAAAATGCTTGCCCTTGAACGTGATAGTGGCTCCAGGTGCAGCAGAGCACAGCCCGCCTCTGCACCTCTTAGTTCATTCAGTCTCCCCCAGCCCCACCACGACCCTGTCAGGTAGCCGCCAGGGCCAGGGGATTGCCCCTCCCATGCCTCACAAGCCCCTCCAGGAGGCTGGGAAAGGAAAATTCAGGCGACCATTTGCCACCCAGAAAGACCTTAACTGGGCATGCTCCAATTCAGGCCCCCTGAGCCAGGTGGGTGGTACACCTGGGTGGCCCACACTAGGCCCAGGTGGGCATGAGTCAGTTGAGAATACCCTGCAGTGGGAAGGTCGGTCTCTTTTTATTCTGCTCCTAGGCAGAGGCAGGTAGAGGTAGGAGGTGTACACGTGGGCCCCTCATCGCCCGCCCTGGGCCTGCTCAGGAGGGATATGTACCTATTTGGGGCCCACAGCCTCTCTTCTCACTTGCTCTCTTGGACCCCCGCTCCGGTCAGTGGCAGGTCGGAGAGGATTCCCTTATCTCTTTTACTGCTCCTGTGCCTGTTCAGCCGTGCCGCAGTCTCTCTGGCCTCAGCGCCCACGTGTGGGCGCACAGTGCCCACGGGGTTGTCCATGTTCAATGGTGGGCCCCAGCGAGGCTTCCTCGCGGTTTGGCATGCTTCCCTGACATAGCGTGCACTCTTTGTGGCTGTAAAACCTGAAACTTCTCCTGTCCTTTATAAAAACCCACTTGGGTTACAAATCAGGCTTCGGCGTGAATGCTTTCTCGTGCGAAGCCAAGCACCGAGGTGTTACCCATGCCAGAAACCTCACCGTCCCATTCCAAAGCGGCCCAGCAAGCCCAGAGAGGTGAAGCAGCGGCTTGAAGTCGCACGGCTGCCCAAGGTGGGATGCCAAGGCAGGCGCAGTCTGAGCTTGTGACGGCCATGGATGCTCTTTTAGGGGTGGCCGTTTGGGCCCCTCAGCATTGAATAGGCGCTGTCTCCAGCAAGGAGCAGTACAGTCCCTCTCACCCTGAGCCTCGGCGGGGGTGGGGGCTGTGCCCAAGGGTGGCACAGCTGGAGAGGACCAGTCAGGGCAAGTGCCCTTTCTCTCATTGGTGGCATCTGCCGGGGGCCAGGCTTGGGCTCAGAGGAGGAATGCAGAGGGCAGGCCAGCTCGATCTGCCGAGCTCAAGGGGGGCACTGAGGCTGCCCCCCCTGCCTCCGGGGGCCGCTCTCCACACCAGAGCTCTGAGCTCCATACCCTGCCTCTGCTGGGGCCAACCTGGGCTCTGGTCCAGAGGCACCTCCAAGACACTCTGTCTGAGAAATCATTAGGAGCCTCCGAAGCCAAGCCAGCCCAGGAGTGCGGGAAACGCCAAATAACCCAGATCAATTTTCTGGGCGTGAATAACATTAGTGTGAGTCTGTCCATGCTTCTGTAGTTCCAGTCTAAGCAATTTACAGGATTACAGCCTCCGACCTGCCGCTTGCTCGGTGCGGCACGCAGGCAGAGTGGCCTTCGCCCTGAACTGCTCTGAAGAGAATGGGGACCAGTAGGAGGTGGGGGGGCTGAGGGGTCAGGGGCTGCCACTGGGAACAGCTACGGGGCTGGAGAAGCCTCTCCCTCCTCCCCTCCTGTTGCAGCTCTTGTAGGCTGGCCTCTAGGAACCCCAACCCCTCCCCTTGTCAGGCCCCCCTTGGTCCTCGGTGTGTGTTTGCCGCTGGCTCAGTTGTAGGAGACTCAAAGAGCTGGGTGGATAACAAGCCTAATAGCACCGACTTTGTCTTTACCATGCACTTGCTCAGTCCTTACCAACGCTCAATTATCGGCTGTTCCTTCTGCTAGAAACTGGGTAAAAATAAAGGGAGGCATGCCCGATGGTCCTAATTTTCCACACGAGAATTGGCCTGGGTGTGCAGGCAGCTGAGACCAAGGGGCGGAATAAACACAGCCCGGAGGCTGGGAGTAATTTTCAGAAGCCAGAGCAATGGCTGAAGCCGCATGTGGGCCCTGGAGTGCCTCCGTCCCGATGCTGGGGTGGGCTCTGAGCAGTGTAGCGCTCTTCCCCTCGTGACCTTGAAAATATCATTGGCCGGACACTGCCGTGACATCTTCATTAGTGGCCTGAAACAGGGAGGCCTGTTAATTAAATTTGCCAATGATGCTAAATTGGGAGATGTAACGAACAGCAGGGAGGACAGAGGCCTAACACAGGGAGACCTGGCTGGGTTAGAACTGGGAGCTGGGGGTGGCCAGGCGAGCTGCTGGGCACTGGTCCCCGAGGCCCCAAGGGCACAGGTGGGTGGAAAGCTAAGGCTGGGGGCACCGCACACCTGGGGGAGACCTGGTGGCTCAGACACTGCCCTGCTTTCTAGATGTTTCCGCAATGAGGCGCAAACCAGGGGCTAAGGCGAGGCAGCGTTCAGATGAGCTGAAAGCGCCCAGGGATGGCGGAGGATCCAAAGCCGAAGGTATAAACATGAGAACTGAAAGGTTCCCAAAGGTTGACTTTCCCTGCTCACTGGTAAGAGTTAAATGTACATTGCTTGTGCTAAGCGAAGGCCAAGGAGAAGGGAAGGAGTTCGGATGGGGGGAGGGGGAGGCGGGAAGGGGGTAGAGATCGTAGCTGCTAAGCCTTCATTCACACTGAAGGTCTCTGGTGTCTGTAATGGAGCTGGAGGTGTGCGCCTGGACCAGTTGATGGTGATGACATTTAAAAGTAGGTCGAGCACAACACCGAGAGATGTATTTTAGGCACAACTGTGCGCTGGTCCAGCGACACAGGCTTCGGTGACCCACGAGCTCTTTTCATCTTTTCCCTTCTATGGCTCAGGGTCTTTTTCTCTTTTGGGAGCTCACAGGTGCTTCCGTGAGAAGTGATGCCCAGCAGAAAGCGCCTCCCCAGGGCCCCGGGGTGGGGGGGGCGGGGGGGGGGCAGGAGGAGACCTAGCAGCAGACTCAGACAGGGTCTGTCCTCCATCCATTTGCAATTTGTCAGTCTCCTGTTTTGCGTGTTACACCTGTGCCTGGAATTAGCGTTCCTGTGTCTCCCGATTTCCCGTGGAGCCGACTGAGTGAGCGCCACACCCGGGGCCGAGGCAATCTGATCAAACGCTCGCCTCTTGGGCACGGACTATTGACAGTGTGTGTGCAATTTGAGTCTCGGTGGAGTTTTACAGCCGCATCCCTGCGGACTTTCCGGTCGATATTTCTCCTGGCAATCCAGATGCTCCTGGAAATGTCCCTGTCACCAACTTGCTTCTGGGCACCCTTTCTATTTATGGGGGTTTATCATAAAAGCTGCTGCCATACCCCCCCGGAGAAGAGGCCACATAACGATTCTTCCAGGGCCCAGTTCCTGTTCTCTGTTCCTGCCCTGCCTTGAACTGGTGACACGGGGTCTCCCTTTCCTTGAATTTTAAAGACACGTATTTAGATCTTTTTTGAGTGTGGCGATGATGGATGTGTGTGAAGAGAAAGCAGATGGCTTTGGAAGGGACGGACTAATTACAAGGAAAGGTTGGCATCTCATAAGCCAGGCTCTCGCCATCCTCCTCAGCCCCTTCAGGGCAGGCAGCTCCCACTCCCTGCTCCGAGGGCAGGAGGCGAGGGAACCGGGAGGTAGGGACAGCTGACACATTTTCATAAATGATGAAGGCAGGAAATGATGAAGGCAGGCTTCGGCTGAGAAGAGCTTGGGCTCTCATGTTGGAGTTGGCGAGAGAAGTCTGGGGAGAGGTTTTACGCCGGGTGGATGGGAGCGAAGTCGTGTCAAATGTCAGGCTAATCCAGGAGAGGCAGGGAAAGCCGAGAGCTGTCCAGACCTTTCTCCTTCCGCTGCATCAGCCAGCAGTCCTTCTCTTCCCAACCTCTGCTGGGCGGAAGGTTTGGGATTTGGGTGAGGGGACGGGGGCTGCCGGCAGTTGCTGCTGAGAGCAGCTGGGTGCGCACAATCTCCCAGCCTGGCCGCCACACAGGCCTCCTGCTGTCTGCCCCCTCTGGGGCCGAGGGACAGAGAGGGGGCTGGGTGCTGGGTGCATGTGGGGCAGGTGGAGGAAGGTGAGCCCATTCAGCCCTTTGCAGATTAAGAGTGAGTGAAGATTTTCCACCTTCTAAACCACTCTGTCCAAATCCACCCTGCGGTGGACAGGATGGCGCCTCTGGGCTCACCCCACTGCCTCCCCAACCTCGAGATCTTTCCTCTGTCGCTGCCGCATTGCCTCCAACTGGTGGCAGCCTGACCATCAGCATGCATTTCCATGAACGTGGCATGTGAAGTGCCACAAGGGTTCGGTACACGAGGGGCACGCTCGCCGATGGTCACCGGGCAGGCCTCTCTGGAGGGTGATCCTTGGCTCACACTGACCTGGGTCCTCAACAGGGAGGAGCCCCTGGGGGTGCAAATGCAATCATGTCGTTGTGGGGTGCCTTCAGGTCGGTTCCAACCCACAGCGACCCGAGGCGCCAGCCTCACAGCTGTTCTCATGTTTGAGCCCGTCTCGTTGAGGGCCTTCCCCTTGGCTGTCAATCACAAGATGGGAAGTTCGAGCCTTCCAGAAGAAACACCTGGTGGTGGACTTTTGGAAAAGCGGTCCTGAAAACCCCACAAGGCGCAGTTCTAGTAGGCCGGGCATGGGGTTGCTATGAACCTGCTCCGTGGCAACCTAAACCCAGAAAACCCAAACCCACCACGGAGGAGGAGGGGCCCAGAGCAGCTCTGAGGCTGGGGGCCGCTGGAGCTCCTCTCTGCCTCCCCTGGCAGCACGCATCCCCGCCCCCACTTCTTTTTCTAGAATAACGCTTTTTCTTCAAGGAGCAAACAAGTTCTTGGGACGCTGCAGCCAGAACACCGAGGAAGGACTTAGAGAAGCTCCCCAGACCCTCAGCACAGCCCGATCACACCTGACGATTCCATCCTCTGCTCACGGGGTGCTGGCACATGACGTCGCTGTCAGAATTCACTGTCAACTGCAGTGCAGCTGGAGGAAAAGCCCCCCGCCACCTTCTGGGGCCCTGGCAGTTGTTCTTTGTGAAACGGAGAGAGAAAGGGGGGGCTGGGTTAAAACAGACCCGTGTGCACCCCCAGGGACAGGGGGCAGACATTGCAAAAACAGCTCCAATCAAACTGGGGCCCTCGTATTTCGGGGTCCTCCTGTTTCTGAGTTTGCTGAGGAGGATGGAGGAGATGGAAAGGGAACACCTCCCCGCTCACTTCAAGTCACATCAAGGCGGTTAGAGGGGGACAGGCAGATGGCTTTGTTTCATGTGCAAAGGGCTAAAGTAATTTTAACAGATTAGAAAATTCTCCGAGGGGGTGAGGGGTGAGGAGAAGCGGGGATGGGAGTTGGGCGGGGAGGTGGGGGTGCGAAGAAATTCCCCAAGTCTCTTGGGACAGGAAAGTGCTTCCGGAGATTTCCCAGGAAGATCTCTTTTGAGATCTCCCCAGAAATAAGGGGAAACAGGCAGACTTGCTTTGTGTTGGACATACAGGCTTCCTCGTGAGTTTGGGGGTTCTCCTTTGGGGAGAGTAGGGTTGTGAGGAGGTCTTGGGGGTGGGAGGAGGGGGCAGGGAAAGCTATGTTTGTGTAGAAGCTACGTCCAATGAACCCATCAAAAAGCACTTGATGATCCCAGTGGATCCCAGCATGGCACCAACACAACATTGTGTGTTCAACCAACAACTGCAAGGTTGGGGGTTTGGACCCAGTGTGGCGATCCAAGGCCTGGTGATCTGCTTTCATACAGATCACAGCCAAGATCACCCAGTGGAGCCATGTACGCTGTGACCTTGAGTCCCCATGATCGGACTTGCCTCGAAGGCAGTGGGTTTAGGGTTTTCTGTTTGTTTATTTATTCGGTGCTCAGCTGTGTGCTAGGCAGTGGACTCCTGTGCCCTGAAGGTGACATTCTGGCTGGAGCACATATCTGGTTGAGAATGGAGGGTGAGCAGGCAGGAATCAGTGGGGTGCTGCACCTGGAGCACAAGCAGTCCGCTCTGGAGGATGTCTGAGAGCAGCCTCAAGTTCAAAGTCGCCAGCAAGGGCCTGACGGGCTTGGATAAGCAGAATTTGGCCATGTGGTGGGAAGGCATGTGATCCTCTACATGCTTCTCTATAGCCCCCCGTCCCCCCTTCCTTCTCCCTTTCTGCCCTTTCTCTTCCCTTGGTGCTGTACCCCACCTCCCTCCGCACCTCCTGGCACCCCACCTCCACCCTCCCCAGAGACGGAGGACACATTTCAGGCCAGCCGTGTTATTGGATTTTAAATGATGCTATGGCTTTTTAATTCTTGCTTTAATTGCCTTTCCATGCGGGGCACTGAGAATGGTTGATTGCCAGGCAACTGGGCTCGGCGGTGACATTCCTTATCCGATGTCCCTTCAGGCTGCAGTGAAGGGAACGTGCTCCCAGAGCGGGAAGAGTCGGGCTTCCATAGACAGATGGAAGCCCCTGCATCCCCAGCGTCGTCTGTCTGGTTTGCGGTCTCTGAGTTCACCGCCCGGTGCGCTGTCCGTGGTGCTGACGGCTCCAGGCCACCCCTGGAGATCATTCACATGGCTTTGGAATTTGAAGGGCTGAATCGAACAGCCTCGGCCTTAGTTCCCTTTCCCCCCAGGGCAGCAAAAAGCTCCCTGCTGCACCTCTGGAATAAGTGTCCCTTATTCAAGAGTACCCAGCTTTGTGGGAGTGGGCAGGCCTGCTGGGATCTGGGAGCAGGGTTTGGGGAGAGTGAGGAATGAGGGTGGGACTGGTTCTGCAGTGGCTGGCCCTCTGTTAGCCCCAGGAGAGGGAGCCCTGGAAAAGGGGCTCAGGTAACTGGGGCCTCTAGGCCTCTGACCTTGCCCTGCCCCCAGGGGGACTAAGGGATGTTGCTTGGGACATGGGCTGAGGGTGGGGCAAGGCAGATACCGTCCACCATCTCAAGGGCGAGTAAGGGCAGGAGGCCAGCATCTCTTAGACAAATTAACCGAGGCTGCCATTAGGGGTTTGGGACAGGGCACCTTCAATCCATTTGTCGGCATTCCCCTCCAGGCTCCCTGTCCTGAGTGAGTAAGCCCCCAGAGCCAAGCCTCCCACGGAAGCGACGCAGACAGAGGCTGTGGTGTGAAGACCATCCGGGAGCGTGAGCAGTCTGGGTAAGTGCCAGCCATGCCGGCGGGCACCACGGCTGCTGGGCCTCCAAATGCACTGGTGGCCTTCCTGGGGTCTTCCCTGACCCCTCCTGCCTGCATCTGGCTCAGTACCAGAGGGTGCCCCTCCTCCCTGCCCTGCTAAGACGGGCCCCTCTTCCCAATGGTAGGCACCTTTCTTGACCCCCTTTCAGGGATTCTGAGTCCATCAGGGGCCCTCCTGCTTCCGGCAGACCCATGGTCTTAAGTCAGTGGCCCCGGGACTGAGAGGTGCCCTGGGTTCTGGACTGCAAAACCTCCCTCCCCCCCCACCCCCGGAAGGCTCAACTCTCTTGGGGGAGAGTAGGGCAGGAGAGCCACTTCCCCTCCAGCAAGCCGCTGTCTCTGACAAATCCTTGATCCCATTAAATGATGTGTGTGTGTGTGTGAGGGGGGTGGGTGGGGGACAGTTAGGTACAATGTTGTGTGGGGGGTGAGGGGTGTTGAGACAATAGATTTCCTTCCTATCATACAGTGTGAGCTGGGGCGGGGGCTTGGGGGGAGTGGGGAGACGATGGAAGCCCAGGGGCCCAGAAATGATGGTCCAGAGGTTGTCAGTGGGGTGGGGTGGGAATTCAGGAGTCTGAAGAATGGGAGCACTGGTCTTCTGGCTGGGGGTGTGGGGTGGGGCTCTTCCCAGCTGGGCCTGCCTCCCCCACTTCACTACACTGTCATTTCCAGCACGGGTGTGACAGGCTCCTCCCGGCCTCCCACTTTCATCTCCGGCATTTCAATTCGCTGATTTCACATTTCCCCAGAATGCAGGCTTGGCTGGGCTCTGTTTCTCCCCTGCCTCCCTCCACATGATTTCCTAGGGGTTGTCTCTTCATTGTTTTTCTTCTTAAAAGAATAAAGTCAAAGACAAGCACCTGTCTCTCATGCTTTGGGCTGAAATTTTGCAGCTGGTGGTGAAGGAGGCAGGGGAGAAATGAGGGGTGCCTTTGGGAGGCGGGAGGCAGAGCAATAGGGCTGCCGAGCCCCTGAGCACCAATCCAGTTCTGGGAATACCCCTCCCTGCCAGAGGCTGACCCGAGGTAGACTGGTCCCGGACCACACTCAGGGCTCCAGACACATTCTGGCCCAGAGTTTGGGTTGGGTCGGCCACCACGGCTGACTGACGTGGTTGTTCCCCACCCCCTCCTTCCTCTCAGACAGGAAAAGTGGATGGAGTGGGAAGGTCCTGGGCAGTGGGGGTCAAGGGGCACCACTCCTCTTGGAGAGGTACCACCCCGTGGGAGATGGGAGAAGCAGGAAAGAACTGGACTAGTTCAAGAGGCTGGCAAGTCAACAGCACCCAAGGTGATGTGGCATGAGCCCTGGGGGTGAGGGGAGGTGGAGGTGGAGGCGGAGGCAGGAGTCCAGTAAGGCAGGTGAGGACATTTGCCCCGCTGTTGACGGTTCAGCATTCACCCTCGCCCTACCCGTGGGACTAGCTACCCAAGTTCTCGTCCTCCGCGGTTAGCACCTGGCATGTGGCCTGGCCATTGGCTCGCTGCCACCCTGGATCGGATCTCAGGGGGCCCAGCATGGAAGGAAAGTCAGGCTCTTGTCCACGGGATGCGTGGGGTGTGGGGTCTAGAGCCCCTGGTGCTTCCTGTGCAAGTGGTCACCACCAAAAGCTACTCCCTGCCCCTTTCCCAAGCCCAATCACCTGCCATCCGTTCTGAGCGCCCTTGGCTCGAGGTTTCCAGAGCAGGCAGGCCTCCCGCAGATGAACGCAGTCTGATGGGTGCTGTGGATTCTGATGGACGGACATCCTGGAAACCTTTTCAGCGGGGATGGGCCTGGACTGAGGCCTGCTTTCAGACAGTTGCTCAGAGGGCTGTGGGGAGCCGAGTGGACTGTGGGCAACCAGTGGATTGTGGGGAGGCCAGGGGGTTCTAGGGAGACCAGGGGGCTGTGGGGAGACCAGGGGGCTGTGGGGAGCCGAGGAGGGAGCAGGGACACTCATTGGCGGCCACCAGTCAGATGAGTGAGGGTGGTGACGATGGAAGCACGGATTCCAGGGAAGGTATTGATGAGAAGCCGGTGTGCTGGAGGAGGACCCGTCACGGAGGCGCTCAGCATTCCCACTGGAGCTCTGGGCAAAAGTGTGGCCGGTGGGGGTGGGGCAGAGCTGGAGGAGCGGGCAGGAAGGAGGTGGCCCAGGGAGGCGGGAGAGGGTCCTGCTCTGGCACTCTAGATGAGAGCTGTCGCACCTGGCCTGTCCGGCCGCCCCGAGAAGGGAGGTGAGCACAAAGAACCCCGTGAGAGCGGTTCCGGTTCTGGAAGATCCACAGCTGGAGACACCAGAAATCAAACCAATGGCGGGGGTCTTCATTGATCGGAACTGGCCCATGGGGCACGGGGTCATCTGGAAAGCTGGAGCTGGGGGAAGAGGGGACACAACCTGGTTTCACAGCATGGATGGGGCTGCTGCCGGCTAAACACCACCTCCAGAGGCATAGGCCGGAGCAGAGAGACACACCTTGACCTCCAGCCTCCCTCTCGCCTGTCTCCAGCCAGAGACGCCCTGGTGACACTTTCCTCTGGAATACCCGCATCCTTAACCCGGGCCAATGTCCTGACCTGGGGGAAAGGGTGTGGGGTGGGGGCTGGTTTCATGGACAGGGGGGTCAGGGTTGGCATGGGGCCCCTAGAGCCTCTCCCACACAGACCGGAACCTGGAGACACTGGATGAGACCTTCTCTGGGAGTGGGGTCCTTCCCAGAGCCAGCCCTCTTCAGTCCTCAAGAGCCGCTGCTGCCCCCCACCCCACCCACCCCACCCCCAGCCTCAGTCCCCAGCACCCTTGCCTCCTTCTCAGGGAAGCAGAAACAGGCTTGTCAGAAGCTGCCTGCAGGATGAAGCGAAGGAGAGACGTGTGGTTAGGGGAGCGATGAAATGGTGATGGCAGCAGCTTCTTAATATGAGAAAGGGATTGTAATTACTGCTTGGACAGGCAAGGAAGCGAACGTCAGTCAGAGCCGAGGCAGAGGCCAGGCGGGCGTCACGGCACTCTGGATCCCTTGGCAAGCGGAGGAGCCTCAGATGGGGAGGTGAGAGACAGGGACCCGAGGGAGCTCAGTCAGCCAGGTAGTCAGTGGGTCACCCCCGGGAGGGACCCGGCTGCAAGAGAGCTGAAGCCCCTTCTCATGCAGCTTGGACACAGGTTCAATCCCCTCCATCCTCAAAGCTCGGCTAACACAGGGCTTACACCTGTTTTACTTAGACCTGACCCACAAGAAAAGTCAAGTCGGCTGTGGGTGCCGGCTTCCTAGGGTCTGAGGACCCCCCACCCTCCACCCTCCACCCTGAGCAGCTCTCACCTAAACCTGGACCTCGTCTTAGTTACCTAGTGCTGCTGTAACAAATACCATGAGAGAGTGGCTTGAACAAACACTGCTTTTCGGCCTCGCGCTTTCAGAGGCTAGCTCTCGGGGAAGACTTTCTCCAGCTCTGGGCAAAGATTCTTGTCTCCTTTCCACACCCGTGGGCCTGGCCTTCCTCGGAGAGCTCCACGTGTGTTGGCATCACCCTTCCATCCCCTGGGTCTAGGAGGTTCTCCGCTCAGAGACCCTGGGCCCCAGGGGTGCCCTCTGGTCTTCTTTCTTGGTGGCGCGTTGAGGTCCGCAAACTTTGATCTCTTGTCAGATGACAGATGATGCTGGCTGCAGCTGCCATCCTTGCCAGTGACTAGCTGAGCGCTTCAGATCAGGGAGGATGATTCCCTCCTTCCCCAACAGTGCGCACACGTTGTTGTGAAAAACAATGTTTCCAGGACAAGGCCGTTGACCTTGCAACATTCTAACCTGCGTTTCCAACTTCCTTTCTGTCACCACAGATGTGTTTTCCAACGACTGCACCTTCCTCTCTGTTGCCAACGTTTGCCTTCCAATTGCCAGCGATTATCAACGCACCTTGATTGCATGGTGGACCCATTTCAGTCTGAAAAAATTCTTCATCATTAGCTTTAGTGATGGGGGCATACATTTGAATAAGAGTTGAATTGACTGGATCCCCTTGTCTGGGAAGAGGGGTTATCCTGTCACAGATAGCATGGTCCGTCCAGACAGGTCAGGTGAGTGAGATCCCATCCTCCCGAATCTGTCATTCTCAGCCTTGTGAACCATAGGACTGTCTGATTCACAATGGTTAACACTGGTCCATGGCAGTTGATTAAGGACATCAGCCGTTATGCATTGTATTTCATTTTGGATGACTTCCAATTTTCCTAGATTCATACTTTTTTTTTGACACATTGTGTTTAATTTTCCGTCCTCCTCAATGTAACTAAACTTATCTCACTTGTTTTCCATTTCCTTCCTTCCTAATTCTTTTTTTAAAAAATCATTTTGTTAGTGGCTCATACAACTCTTAACACAATCCATACAGACATCGATTGTGTCAAGCACATTTATACATTCGTTGCCCTCATCATTCTCAAAACATTTGCTCTCCATGCAAGCCCCTGGCACCAACTCCTCATTTTCACCCTCCCTTCCCACTCCTCCTCTCTCATGAACCCTTGGTAATTTATAAATTATTATTTTGTCATATCCTGCCCTGTCCGACGTCTCCCTTCACCCACTTTTCTGTTGTCCGTCCCCCAGGGAGGAGGTCACATGTAGATCCTCCTAATCGGGTCCCCCTTTCCAAGATTCATTCTTTTCCCTCTCTAAGTTGCAGTTATTGAGAGACACTTGCAGCTGTTTCTTCTCATTTTTTCAATAAATCACTTTATTAGGGGCGCATACAACTCTTATCACAATCCACACATCCATCAATTGAGTAAAGCACCCTTGTACATTCGTTGCCCTCAACATTCTCAAAATTCACCTTCCACTTGGGTTCCTGGAATCAGCTCATGTTCCTCGTTTCCCTCCCTCTCCCTCCCCATGTTTCTTCTCATTTTGAGAAGCGACTGCTTTGGAATGACGTCAGAGTTGTCCTGAGCAAAATAATTTTTTTTTTCATTCATCAAGATTTTCCTTTTGACTCCCTTCTCATCCTTCCGGTCGACTCTCCTCTGAGAAGGCAGTTCTTCCTCAGTCTAATCCTGACGGAGGGGCTCACCCCCCCCCCCAGCACGATCCCTGACGGTGCTCTGCTGCCAGTCATAACGTTCTCAGTCGCTGGTACCTCCTCCGAGTGGTCTTTGTCTGGAATCAAGAAAGCAAAGCGTCCCAGCCCTTCCGTGGTAACCAGGTAAAGGGTGACACAGCTGGGAATTGCTGCAGATGAACGGGGCAGTGGTGTGACTGAGACAAGACAGGCCAGGAGTCGATTGGTAGCTGTCCAGTGTGTGAGGGGCGCTGGGGGTGGGGTGGGGGTTGTGAGCGGGTTCGTGCTACTTCTGTGAAGTGTTGCTAGTCTCCAGGAGGAGGCAGCTAAAAGCCATAAGGAATCTTGAGCAACGTCATTTGTACGAAAACAACGATGATGACAAGGAATCTCAGTGGCATCTTCCGTGTCCGTGCTGGCAATTCATCATGACGAGAGTCGGCTGCGGATGCAGGGATGCTCGGGCACTTATCAATCACCATGGCTCATCTTTAGACACTTGAACAATGGCCGCAAAAGCCTGGGGGACCCCGAGCTTGCTCAGGAAAGCTCCGAGGCTGTTTTAAAGCAGTCAGCTTAGGGGCAGGTCTTGGGGAGTGGACATCAGACGCCTCCAGCCGCCCAGAAGGAGGCAGGCACCCAGGAGGCTCAACGGGAGGGGTGTCGCGCTCGACTGGGCTGCAGACCTGCCACATCTGGTTAGTGTGCATGGTGTGTGAGATGGGAAGTGCGCCCACTGGCACCTTGTAACTTAATTCTACCTGTTGCATCACATTAGGCAGGTGACAAGCACTCTGTAGGCCCCGGGGAGCACCGGGGATGGAGAGGACAGCAGCTGGGGGGGGGGGGCCTTGGCTCTGCCTGGCATATCTGGAGGTCAACTTTGGGTTAGGAGGGACAGGAGTTGACGCTTGCGCAGTCTCCCAGCCTTCTCCAGACCCTGAAATTCCCAAGGCAGGTTCACAGGGCCTACTTGGCCTCCTCCCCACCTGTTGAAGTGGGGGAAGGGGGTGCTCCTTCCTCTCCCCTCCCTCCTTTGGTTCATCTTTCTGGTCTTTCAGTCCTTAAAGGGTCATTCCTCCTGGGAGGGATGGGGGGGCCTCTTCCTAGGAGATATTTAACCAAGACACAGGGAGAGGACAATGCTTAACTCCAAGAAACTCTACCCACAGAGGAGGATATTGGGGGGCTGGGGCCAGAGGGAGGGAAGGGAAAGAAAAGTGGGGGGAGAAGGAAGGCTGAGGATGGGCTAGGAGAGAGAACAGAGCTTGGTGGAGAGCGAGGCTGGCTGCAGACAGCTGGCCATGCTTCCTGCTGTCACCCAGGCCCGGAGCTGTCACCCCAAACTCCAAAGCACAGCCACTGCTATGACGTCAGGGCAGCCAGCCCCTAACACATCATCACGGGCCCGGCAGGTGCGATTGTACAGTGACCACATGTAAAGATTACAGTAAAGTCAGAGGGTAGGAGAGACAAGAGAGAGCACAATGAAGGAGTCAGACACATTTCATGGTGGCATGCTTACCTGGTGGCCCATGTGGAGATCTAGAGACCAGAGAGGGAGCCCGGGGAGAGAGAGCGTCTATATTGCTTGGGGGCTATTTGTAAGTAGCCATAAGACATGCATATTCAGCAGTTACCTACATCACAAGGTGGGTGGTCATCAAGGGGGAATGGGTGCCTGTCTGCATCTACAGGGAGACAGGATCAATCACGTGCTCACTGTAAGGCAGCAGAGCTGCTGGGGGAGAATCTGCGGGAATGACATTTGCTAGTTTCCCACACCATGGAGTCCATGTCCACACGCAGAGACCCTGTAGGACAGGGTGATGCTGCCCCCGTGAGCTCTCCAGACTCATGGGAGCAGGAAGCCCTGCCTTGCTCCCGAGGAACGGCTTGTGGTTCAAACTGCGGACTTGCAGTTAGCAGTCCACACGTGGGATGCATCCCGAAATGGGGGGCCTGGCTGGAGACGGGTCTTCATCCTGCTCTGACCCAGCACACGGATCTCCGTCCTAGCCTGACCGATGGGTCTGCAGTTGAGACATTGCGCGCCTGTCAGAGTTGTCACTTCTATGCAAGGCCCTGGCCAGCAAGGTGTTTTCAGGCGCCTGGCTGGGCACCCACGGGGCCTCTTCACCCCCCACCACCTCTGCCAGGGGCCCTGAAGTTTGCGGTTGAAGCTCTGGAGTGAAGGTTTACAGACCCCACCTCTGCCATGCCAGGCTGGCGGTGCCTAGAGTGGGGGCAGGGAGGCATCAGCCTGACACCACCCTCCCTTCCCCCTTCCCCCCAAGCCTTTTGCCCAGCAGCTTCTTGGAACCAGCTCTCCCTGCCCCTCCGGCCCCAGGCCCAGCCTCCTTCCCCTTCTGGGTTGCTTTGAGCTCTGCCCAGCCCCTGAGACTCAATTCCCTCCCCAGCAGTCAGCACCAGGCCCTCAGCTGGCTCCTGAGTCAGCACCCCACCAGCCTGGGTGCCCCACATAGGCTGGGAGAGCTGCTGCAGGGAGCTCTAGCCAGCCTACCTACCTCCCCAGGGGAGCGTGACCTGGATTTGGGGGCTGATAATTGGCCGTGTGGCCTGAGGCGAGTCGCCCATCCTCCCAGAGCTCAGAGCCTCACCTGTCTGGCTAGGGTTTCAGGCCAGGGAGTGGGGGGCAGGGGACGACCAGGGACCCTTCTCAGGGATGTAGGGCTGATCAGGGACTTCTCCCCCAGGAGCACTGGAGCAGGATTAGCCTGGTCCCTTCTAGGGTCGCTGCGAGTTGGCATGAACTCGATGGCAGTGAGTTTCTTTCTTTCTTTCTTTTTTTTTTTTTTAGTTTTAAGAACTGGCTTGGCCCTGAGCTCCTTCCATCTGCTCCTGGCTGCCCCTCTGCCCATCTGAAGCCTACTCCCTCCTCCAGGAAGCCCTCCTGGAATGTACCAGCCCCTTCTGACCTCCTATTCCCTGAGCACCAGGCTCTGAGGGCGAAGCCCTGAGCCGGGGCAAGGAGAGAGGAGCTGTGTCAAGGCTGAGCCCTTCATTGTCCATACAGAGGCAGAAGAGCCCCCAGGGAAGAAGGTCCGTGTAGAGTGGGTCATTCGCGGGCACCAGGACATGATCAGCTCGCAGCCGAGGCGCTAAGCTGAGGTCACATGATGCTGTCATTTCCCAGCTCTCACGCCGATCTCATGGCACACCTGTCCCCCATCCCTGAGCACATTTTCCATGCTCCCTCCTCCAGGGACCCCTCGTAGAGGACCCTCACTCTCAGGGGCCATCAGCACCCCTCCCCCCTGGTCCCTGGGCTCCCTCCCCTGCCTCCTGTCACCCTCTGGGATGTGCTTC
The DNA here is from genome assembly GCF_050624435.1 of Tenrec ecaudatus. NCBI lineage: Eukaryota > Metazoa > Chordata > Mammalia > Afrosoricida > Tenrecidae > Tenrec > Tenrec ecaudatus. The sequence continues at coordinate 164,711,075 of NC_134536.1, forward strand.
TGCCTCTCTGCTTCTGCCCTTTGAGGGTTGGCTGCAAAGTCACAGCCACCTAGCTCCATAGATGGGGACTGTCACCACCTGCCCACCACCTGCTTTTCCTGGCTGGCCTCCAGTGCCTTCCTCCCCAGCGCCTTCCCGGCAGCCACCCAACATCCCGGGTTCTTGGTCTAGTTCCTTCCAACTGCAGCCGGCGTCTGCGGGCTGTGTTCACGCTGCTCCTCTTGGCCGGGGTCCTTCAAGGCTGAGTGGAAATGCTGCCTTCCCTCTGGCAGCGTCTCCGGACTCCTCAGGTGGAATTAATTGCCACCTGTGTTCTCATTGTACCTGTAAACAGTCCAGGGTCAGCCCTCCTTCTCTCTGTGACTGCGGGTTTATCTGTCACTTCCAGACAATGGGCCCTGCGTCCTCCTCGTGTACCAGTTTGCCCCGCACACAGTAGGCGCACACTAAATGCCGGGTAGGTTGAAGCAATAATTGCCGCTCCCACGGGGCCCGCACTGCTCGTTTTCTCTGAAAACCTTAATCATTGTTATTACAGGAGTAAGCTTGACGTGTTCAAAGCGCGCCTAACAATACTGAGATGAGGAAGTAAAGGCGAGTTCCCCCTCCCGGCTGCAGTGCCGCAGGCTGCAAACAGCTGGGAGAGCCTCTCCAGCCAGCGGTTCTCCAGGCCGGTGCCCAGGGAGCTGCATCAGCATTTCACAGCCACCTCGGAGTGTCTCGGAAGAAAGGGCTGGTGACTGACTTCCCCACCAAAGCCAGCGGAACCCCCTCTGGAGCACAATCCCATTCCCTGACAGGCGTGAGGGCTTCTCACCGTGGATCGGAGCCCACGGCAACAGGGTCAGTGTTGGGTTTGGGGAGAGCCGCTGGCCCAGGCCATCTGAGACACTCAACGTCTCAGGCTCGAGACCGCAGGCTTAGTCCTGAAGGGCTTGGCCCAGGGCTGCCCGGCACCCACGGCCCCACCCCGTGGCCTCGCCTACCAGGGGGCCTCAAACTGTACTTTGAAACAAAACTCCCGAATCGGTTCATTTCCAAGCCTCTTGACCCTCTCAGGTCCAGTGGTTGGCAGAAGGAAGGCCGTGTGGACAGGGGGTGAGTGCCCTGTGCCTAGGGCAGTGATGAATGGGGGCCGGGTTCAGCCACCAGGTTGCTGTGTGACATTCGGCGAGTCACTGTACCCCTCATCTCAAAAAGGTGGGCGATGTCTCTAGTTATGACCGCCACGTCCCTGAGGATCACGGCCCAGCCAAGTGGACATGTGTTCTTGGGGCGAATGCAACGCGAGCCCAGCCGGCGTCCAGGTCCTTGGTGTAAAGCACGTGGACCCCAGCCACCGTGCTGTCCGCTCGCCGAGGGCTTACGTGGAGCTAATGGACATTTTATGAGGCCATACCACCGCTTTCGAGGGTTTGAAGGGGGGACATGTAAGCCCCTAAAATGGACTCATGACCCCCTGTGCTTTCACAGGCAGAGCAAAGCCCTTCCGTCGGCTGGCTGGCTGGTCTGTGCCCGTAGAGAAACATAAGGGGAGGTTCCACTTTACAAATTCACTTAGAAGAAAATGCGTGTTTTGTTGTTACTCTTGAAGATACACGCAGAAAAGCACAGTTTCCGCACGCAGCGTGGCGTGGCGGCCATGACGCCCACGTTTGGTCACCGCTCTCACCCTCTCCCTCCAACAAAAGTCCACTGTCCCTGAGGTTTCGGCCTAAGCTGCTTAGTTACTGTTGTGAAATTTGAGCCTACAGAGATAGTTCTTTAAAAAAAAAAAGTGTCACGCCTCACGTAGAGGTGCGTTTTGTTTGTTTTTAAAACTAGCGAAGCTAAGCGACGGTTTGGGTTTAAAATGATTGCAGAGGATATTTTTGGTTTAAGCTTTAAAGGTCATTTCCAGGCAAAAGTCGCAGGAGTTCATCTAGCCTCAATGACTCTAGAAAGTCTGGAGTCCGTGAGAAGGGACACTTGAGCTGCAATTCCCCCTCTTGATCGGGATTCCTCTGTGGAATCTTTGATCGAAATGTCCCGGAGTGGTGGTGAGCTTACTCATTTCTTCTAGCCTCCCGCCCAACGAAGCAGTTACGGAAACAAGTCGCCACACATTCCAGTTCTCCCTTTCCTCACTCTTCTTTCCCTCCGCTCTTCCAGGTGAATAGAGACCAATGATGGCGTCTGGGATGCTGTTTACAAGCTTTGAAGACCCCTGGGCACTACGCAAGGCACAAAGAGATAGAATGCAAGCGTTAAACATGGCCTTAGGACAGTGAACGGGGATGTCCCACGGAACCAACTTCTTAGGAAAGTTTTGGTTGTACATGGTAGCATCCGTAGTCATTCCTTTTGCCTTTGTTGGAAGTATATTTGTCACACGACTTTGGCCAATTTCATTTTTCACCGGGGTGCAACTTACTGACAGCAGTTCCAGTAACCAGCTGTGCAACTCTTTCCTTCGATGTGATCTCCTTCCCATCCCTGGTGGTCCCCCTTCCCTCCCTCCCTTCCACTCCCAAACAAGCAAACAAAGCAGAACTTGCTGACACTGAGTTGATTCCGACTCATGGGACGCTATCGGACAGGGTAGAACAGGTAGTTTCCAAGACTGTCAGTCTTCATGGGGGTGACAGCCTCATGGGTCTCCTGTGGACGGGGGTGGGCAGCTCAAACCACAAGGTCAGCAACCCAGTGCATAGTCCACTCTCAGCAGGGCTCCTCCCACCCCCTGCCCTCCCCTTCCCCCTTTCCTCTCCTTCTCCCTCTCCTGGGAACCACTGACGGACTTTGTTTTCTGTACATTTGCCTTCTCTTGTCCCTTTATGGAAGCGGGCATCTCTGTGATTGCTACTCTGTGATTGGCTGTTTCAGTGACATAAAGTCTCCAAGCTCCAGGCGTGTCATTGCACGCATCACCGCGTTGCCGTGAGTTGGGGGAAAGGAGGGGCATTCTGCGCCCGTAAAGAGTTACAGGTCTACCCTGTCCCCCTATGAGTCCAAATCAGCTGGATGGCAGCCATGTGTTGAGTTGATGAGCCAGAATGGCCAATAAGGGCAGTGGGGTTTTGGGGGGTTTGGTTTTTTTTTTTGCCATTCCATATAAGGTTAAGCATTGGTTTCTCTATTTCCATTAAGAAGGCTGTTGCAGCTTTCATTGCGATTATTTACCTTGAATCTGTAGATCACTTTGGATACTATTGACATCTTAACAATATTAAGTTTTATAAACTGTGGGCATGAAACATCTTCCCATTTATTTAAGTCTTCTTGACTCTCTTTCAACAGTGGTTTACAACTTTCATTACATACGTGCTTCACTTCCATGGTAAAATTTATCCCTAGGCATTTTTTTTCCTCTTGAGATGGTTTCCCTGACTTCTCTTTCAGAATGCGCCCTGCTGGTGTTTAGAAACCCAAATGACTCCCGTGTGTTGGCCTTGTTCCTGCAGCTGTTAGGTTTTTCTAGTAGCTCATTACAGTTCCCATGGACTTTGGGGAATTTTCTATTTATAGGATCGTGTCATCTGAAAATAGAAATTATTTACTTCTTCTTTCCCAATCAGGATACCCTTTATTATTTTTTTTTCTGGTCTTATGCTTGGCTAGAACTTCCACTCCACTCTTTGAAAAAGGTGACGAGAAGGTGCCTCCTTGCCTTGTATTTAAGGGAGATGGATGGAGAGCTTTCCCTTAGAGAACCATGCTCACTGTTGAATTTTCCTTCTGTACTCTGAAGCATAATGAGAAGTTTCCCTGTTAGTCCAGTCTTTTTAGGGTTTTCACCAAGGAAGAGTGTTGATTATACCAGATGCTTTTTCTGCATCTATAGAGATGGCCACATGATTCTTTGTCTTTGTTCCATTGATGTGGTGTGGTACACAGATTTACTTCCAGAGGTTGAATCAACTCTGCATTTTTGGAATAAATCCCACGTGGTTATGATGTACGAGTCTCTTATTTTTCTTTTAAATTGTTTCCCGTTTTTAAAAAGCATTTTATTGGAAACTCTGACAGATATCTTAACAATCCATACATAATTCAATGAGATCAAGCATAATAGAACAGTGACCACCGCCATCATTTTCAAAACATCTTTCTTCTTGAACTTCTTTGATATCAGCTCTCCTTAACGTCCCCCCACCCCCAAGGACCCTTATTCTTATAAATAATAATGTTCTTTGCCATACTTTCACCATCCACTGTAGCCATTCACCTACAATTCTGTGCTGAGGGTTTTTTTTCTGAGTCTCTTCACTGGCATTTTGTTGGATTCATATTCATAAGAGGGATTGACTTATAGTCTTTTCTTCTGATGTCTTTGATTTGGGTAACAGGGATATATTTTCATCATAGAATGATTTACGGAAGAGTCTTTCCTTCTCTATCTTTCCAAATAGCTTAAATAGGATTTGTGCCAAATCTTCTCGAAACCTTTGGAGGCATTCCCTGCGGAAGCCATCTGGTCCACGGCTTGTTGTTGGTCGGATTTTGACCTCGGATAGGATCTCTTCACTTGCTGTGCATCTGCGGAGACGGCCCATTTCCTCTTCCGCCGGTCTGGGTCCTTAGTCTGGGTGCTTCTAAGAATGTGTCCATTTCATCTAGATTATTCGGTTAATTTCCATACAGATGCTTACACATGCAGCACTCTGTCAGAAGTGTCTTTATTTTTATGGGGTTAATTGCACTGTCCTCTCTTTTAGTTCTTATTTTATTTGCATCTTTTCTGTCTAGCTACAAGTCTATAAAAATTAAAATATTTAAGGGCTCAAGTAGAAGGCAAATGTTTTGAGAATGATGATGGCAACAAATGTACATACGTTTTTGACACAATGGATGTATGTATGGATTGTGATAAGAATTGTACGAGCCCCTAATAAAATGATTAACAAATTTTTTAAAATTTCCCAAAGAACTATGGTGTTATTGGTTCTCTGTGTTGTTTTTCTATGTTCAATTTTATTCTTCTCTGCTCTGATCTTTGTTATTTTCTTTCTCAGGGTTAGATTTTTCCTTTCTTTCTAGTTCTTTCCAGTCCCTGGACTTGTTCAGCAGGGTTGTTGGGTTGAGATCTTTCTCTCCCTGTAGGCGTTGGTGACTACAAATCTCCCTCTGGGCTCCGTCTCTGCTGCCTCTCCTGAGGTTTCATATCTTGTGCTTTCACCTTCGTTTGACTCTAAGAAATTTGTGATCTCTTCCTAGACCCACAGTTTCACAGAGTGTTGTTTAATTTCTGTATGTTTGCTCGTTTCTTTTGCTGTCATTGCGTGCCATGTATGATTTCAATGCTTTTAAGTTTACTAAGACTTGCTGTAGGACATTAACAGGTGGTCTGTCCTGGAGCTTGAGCCATCTGCACTGGAGTGGAACACATGCTGTTAAACTTTTGGGTGGAGTGCTCTATGTCTGGTAAGATAAACTCACTTTGGGGAAGTAACTGGATATAACAAATACGAAGCACCTACGGGTGTGGTGCAGGCTGGGTACGCCCCCCCGCCCCCCCAGCAGTCCCACCTGTGTGACTTCCAGGTGCTTGCTGTCCCACCACAGCTCCTGGAGGTGTATTTTGGACAAGGTGGTGAGTTAGGCAGGGCGCCGGCCAGAGACCCCTGAGGGCGGGGCTCCCCCTGAGGAGGCTTCTGGTGTGTTTAGAGAAAGAGACAGAGGGACCCCTGGGCATGGCGATGCTCCCACAGGCAAGGTGACTTGAGGCAGGGGTCAGGGGAGGTGGCCGGCAGGAGGGTGGTTCAGAGTCGGCTTCCTAGGGGCAGTGGCATCTGGGGGGGCCTCAAAGGCTGAGTGAGTGCACCCCAGGTCCAGAGGAGCCCCACGTGAGCTCCAATGTGGCAGGGGTGTCCCCCCTACCCCAACATGTTCCTCAGCTCTTCCCACACTGCCCCAACCCTCCTGTATCTACTCAGCTCCCAGCTCCCAGCCTGAGCTTGGCAGACACTGTGCCAGACGGAGTCTGGACAAGTCAGACCCCGCACAGAGCCTGCATTGACATTGCCCTGGCGCCTTCTAAAGGCCCGGGGTGCCAGCCTTTACCCTTGGCAGTGCCATAAGGTGATTCCTTTGCTTCCTCCCCACACTTTCCCACCGCCAGTCTCTGGCCAACCAACGACTCCCGGCAAGAACGGAAATAGAAAGTTTCCACTTGGCTATGGCTTTCCTTTCCCCCAGAGGGGTCTTGACATTGTCATGAGGTGAGGGGGATAAAGCTTGGCTCTCCTGCAGGCCTGACAAGACTGGATGGGCAGAGCCAGGATAGGTAAAGTAGGCCTGGTAGTCCTCTAAGGGGTTGGGAACAGTGCCTCGGTTTCCCTACACGGGGCTGGAGGGCCAGTGTGGGCCCAGTCCTGCGTCTTGGATCGTAAGGGCCTGGCTTTGCTTGCCGGTGAGATGACCAGTGGCTGGTGTTTTAGGTCTGACCTGCAGCTCATTACAGGATGACAGACAAGCCTGGGCCGCAGGGGCCTGTGGCTGAAATAGGGCCGGGGAAAGGGAGGCTTGTAGGGTGGCCAGGTGCCTGATGACAGTGACCGGGCCATTGCTTAACCACGCTGATGGGCCGTGCTTCCCCAGTGGGGACATTTTTGCCAGGATTGTTTCAAAACCCAGCAACGGAGCCTTGTCGGGTATCTGTCTACACATTCCCTATAAATGAAAAGACAGCACATTTCCCAGAGGGGCTGCCGCAAGAATCTCATTTCTCCCCAGCCCTTGGAGCCTGAGTAAGCCGAGAACTGCTGGGCCCACCGCCTTGGCCCTCCCTTCCCTGCACACTCCTCTGTCTTACGCCCCAGGCCCCACCTCCTCCTCCCAGGCCTCCTAGCCTCAGACTCCCCCTAAAACCTTTGTTTCCTTGGCTGTTTCCCTCAATCTGTTCTCCACACCGCCCCCCTCCGCACCCCTCTTCCCCTTTTCAGACTTGGCCCTCTCTCCGGGACTAACCCCTTCCCCAGATCTCTTCTCCTGCTCCCACTTTCTGGACCCCGCTGCTCTGTCCATCTGTTTGTTCTCCAAGTGAGCAAACAGAGAAGCAAAGGGGTGACGGAGCACAGCTCGCAGGTCTGCCTCCAGAGCCAGGCACGTCACCTTGACCTTATAGGCCTGCTGTATGCTCTGGCTGTGGAGGCTGGAGCACCGGGGGGCTGGCTGTCTGGGCTGCGGCCTCTCCAGGCTCTTTCCTGGGAGGCCCCAGGCCCCAGGTCTGGATAGACAGCCCCGTACTCTGTGGCATCGGGTAGCACCAGGGAGCTGAGTAGGAATGCAAAGGCTTGAGGTTCACAACCTCCTCTCGGGCGGTTGGTGGGCACAGGAGTACCTCCAGTCAGTCCATACCCAGCCCTGGTAGCAGCCCCCTCCTGCCCTGCTTCCTCTGTGTACCTCCCACCTCTAGCCAGGCTGCCAGGCACAGGGGCCATCAGTAGGCAGGGACTTGGCAGATCACCTCAGAGTCTCCGGAAGCATGATTATGCCCCAGTAAATAAGGGTTTGGAGACCTCCGGAGGCATAAGCCGGCATTAGTGGGCCGGGCTTGGGCACCTCTCTCCTGATTGCAGGCCATCGTGGGCAGCTCTGGCCTTTCTCCAGGGCCCCTGGCAGGGAGCGGTGCATCCAAGCCCAGGTGCAGAGGTCGAGAGAAGGGGGAGGCTTGAAGCCTGGGTCCCTGTTGGTGGCGCTTCACAGGCAGTTGTCCTCAGCCCAGCCTCAGGCTTCCTGAGAGGGCCCCTGGGAGAGGGGGTGCATTTTCCTTCTAGGACTCACAAGCAGGTGCAACAAGAGGAAGGGACAAGGCTCACGGCCCTGGGAAATTCTCTGGCACTTTTCCGCTGAGAGGCCCAGGGCGAGCCAACTTCTCCGCCCTTGAATCTGGACTAGCCTTAGCGATCCACTTGACTAACGGAAAGCAGTAGAGACCATGTTCGGTGATTTAGCTTATTGTGCCAACCTGGCCAATAAACACATGTGGGATTAATTGAAGGGCAGAGGGATAAATGGCTCGGTGAGCCTCGCCTTTCGAGTTCTCGGGTCTCTTGCTTTGTGATGGTCGAACCAGGGTGCAGCTGCCTTGGCCAGTTCCCTGCTTTAGCAGGTGGGGCTCACTTCTTGCAAGACATCCCCGAGGAGAAGCCACATGGGCCTACCCCAATGCAGCCCTGGGTGCTGGAGCAGCCGTGTGGAGACCCCTGCCAGCGCTGAGATGCTTACACATTCACTGACTCGGCTTTCCTCCTGCAGTCAGCGTCATTGTGTCTGTTTTGTGAGATAGAGGAGGACTTTGTGGATTGGTGTTGGACATACGGGTTAATGTTGGACTTGTGGGCTTGGGCAACACTGGGTTGGGATGTTTTCTTGGTGCACACTTAACTTTATATAAAACTCTCTCTTATACATGAGTTGCTGTGGATTTGTTTCTCCAAAGGACCCAGACTAACACATTTGGGGACTTTCAGGCTTTGTAGCACCCCCCTTAGATGCCTGGAACAATGGCTCTCGGAGCCCTGCTGCCACACTACCAACAGCCTAAGCAGCCCCTCAGGAGCCCTGGGTGAAGAGGGCCCAGGCCCTCGGGCCACATCCCGGGAAAGGTCGGTCAGGAAGCGGCTTCAGTCCAGCCGCCTCGCCATGTCACATGGGACGGAGATGGTTGAATTCTGTGCAGACAGCAGCGTCCTAAGCAGAAAAAATATGCCTGTGGCTGTTTTAAGCCACTGGCTTTTGGGGGTGGTTTGTTGTGAAGCAATAGATAACTGGAACATACCCCGCATCCAGTCTGTCAGCAAATGTTGTCAGCTATGCCTTCTAAATATACCCAGAGCCAGCCCCCAGCAGCCCTGCTCGGCTTGTGGCTGTGGCTTCCTAAGTGGTCTCTCTGGCCCTGTGAGGGCCCCGGGTCTGAGCTAAATCAGAGTACACGCTCCCCCCACTCTTCTTGTCCTCGCTGGCTGCTGTCGCGACGACGGGGCCCCAGCAGTGGAATGCACGCTTCCTTCTGGATCGATTGTGACCCGCAGGTTCTTCCTGGCTGGTGCTCAGGAATGGATCGGAGGGCCTTCCTTCCTCGTCCACGGCAGTCTGAAAACGTGGTGGCTCCGCACTGCAGCCGCCGGGCTCTGTTGACGGCAGGCTGTGGCTGTGTACTGGGGCGGCTGGCGCTGAGCTTCTGCGGGCCGTATTGGATCCTCTCCTGGTTCCACATTTGCTGGACGCAGCAGCTGAAGGCCTTTTGTAGGCATTTATGGGGAATGCATGAACACCCACAAGGCCTGCCCCCCCTTCCTCTCTTGGGGCTCCCTTTACAACCACCCCCCAGCTCCCCATTCCTGCCTCCCTGACCTGTGCTTCTGCTGGCAGAGTCTGAAGCCCCTCTCAGGACTCCCTCCCTCCCTCCACCCAGGTCTGGGGTCCAATCTCCCCGGTTGCGAAGCGCCATTCCCCTGAGCCTGTTCCCTGCCATCCTCCAGCCACCTCTCCCTCGGGGCGCAGCTCGGATGCAGCTGGGGGTTCACCAACACTGCTGAGAGCCGCGTGAGTCAGTTTGGGGAGAAGACTGGGGCCCGGAGAGAGCCCCAGGGTGACTGGCTTAAGGAACCTCCACCCCAGCCTCTCCTCCATCACGGCCTTAACGTTCTCAGTTCCCAGCTTTTGACACCCAGCTCCCCGAAGGGCAGGTCCTCCCGCTGAGGAGGACCCCACCCAGCCCATTAGCACCAGGAAAGGCCACATGGCTCCTGGCCCCCAACCCTCCTCCCAAGAAAGTCTTTGGCATGGGAAGCACCCACATTTACCTTCCTCTCATCCGGCCCCCCTGCGACGCTGGACCACCTTCCGGCATTTCCACTGTGGTTTCCGAAGGAGGGTCGTGGCTGCCGTGGCCCGCCACGCTGTTGGAGCTGAGATGAGGGCTGCGGGCACAGGAGGGCACTGTGCCCACTTCTCCAGAAGCATTTCTGTTTGCCAGTGGAACAGGGCTGTTCTCCGTGTGCCTGCGGGCAGCCCTGGGAGCGACGGGGCCACTGAAGTGGGAGGGGCTGATGCGCTCTGCAACCTTGGGGGGCCCGGAGCTCCTCCCCTCTCAGCCGAAAGGGCAGCCCTCCCCCCACCCCATCTCTCTCATTGATGCAAAGAGTCCATTTCATCAAACCTAACCAAGCATCGACCGGACAGGACACCATTGTTTGAAGGACCAGGAAAGGGGGAAATGCGGCTGATTGACCCTGATGTGCCATCGATTGTTTGGGGGGAGGGGGAGGCGTGCACTTTAGAGGCCCTCATGCCCCTTCCTCTCCAAGTAGCCAGAGGAGCCCCCAGCGGGGGTGGGAAACCCTGGGCTGCTAGTGGCACGGGAAGCAATGTGAACCCCACTCCGCTCCGAAGGAGAGAGACAGGCTTTCTGCTCCAGTAAAGAGGTACAGCCTTGGAGACCCATGGGGCGGTCCTGCTCCATCCAGTGGGCTTGCTGGGTGTCAGGCCCGACTCCACGGCTGGGGCTTTGGGTACAGTCTCCAACCGGCCGCCCCCAGCTCACGCCTTCCCTGGAAAGAGAAAGAGGGAAAGTTTGCTTCGGAAACAAAGGCTTTGGCTCTCGATGGGACCAGCTGCTTGTGGAGAAGTCTGTGGGACCGTGGCAGGCGAGGGGTGGGGTGTCACCAGGAGGCGGGGGGCTTCAGAGAAGGGGTCCTGTCTGCAGGCAGCCTCCTACAGAACCCGCTGAATAAGCAAGCTGTGAGCCCACGCCTGGGGCCCTCAGCCCCTTCCCGCTGCTCTGAGTCACAGAGGATTAGCAAGCATGTGGGGGGTGGGGTGTGTGTGTGTGTCCGGGATTACTCAGATCCCCGAATTCAGAGATGGTCTCAGAGCCTGGGGGATGAAGGGGCCAGCCTTCCGGCTTCTGGGCAGAGAACCACAGCCTGCAGCCTGGGATCATGAGCAGCAGCTGGGGGAGCCGGGATGAGTCGGGGCGGGGCAGGGCAGGCAGCAGGGCCCAGGAGACCCACATTGGGAAGGGAACTGGGCATCTCGGTCTTTGGAAATTACAGTGGGTGCTGCGGGCCACCACCCAGCTGTAGGGGATGCTGATGACCCCATGAGGCTCCTCTGTGCCCCGGGCGAGCGTTGGTGGTGGTAGGGAAGGCGCTGGGCTGGTGAGCGCCTCACCGGTTGTTGGATTTACCCCACCTGGTGACTGGTGAATTCCCCAGGGCCAGAGACAGGCGACTCTGCAGGGCCATCCTGGCTCCACAGCACGGAGGGGACAGCTGAGGTTTTTGCCGTGACTGCATGGTGGCCCAGTCCTGCCACCTGCCTCCCTCAGAGGCCATAATCCCAGCAGCCCTGCCCAGTATGCCTCGGGCACAAATCCGCCTCCCAGTCTGTTTTGTGGGCACCTGACCCGCCACAAACACCTTTGAGAAAGCAAGCCAGCAGCACTGGGCCAGGAGGAAGCAGCCGGGTCTCAACCAGAGGCCATGGGCGGCCAGGTAACTGCTGTAGCAGCCTCACCAGCCCCGGAGTCCTCTGTGCAGGTGCCAGCTCTAGAGGGCTCTCCTGGGAGTGACCCCTCCCCCCGGCCCACCCTCAGCTATGAGCGTGCCCTCCATAGCGCCGAGGGTACATTAGGGCGCTGGGCCATGACATGTGGGAGCCCAGGCAAGGGGTGCAGGGCCTTTTGACAGGCCGACGGAAGACTGAGTGTGGCGGGGCAGCATCAGGCTCCTGCCAGGCTTGCGTGTTTAGAAGTGTGTCTGGGCATGGGTGCCCTGCGTGGCCTCAGCCATCCTCTCTGGCTCTCTCTCCACAGGTCCTCTGCCCCACAGGTCTTGAGGCCATCTGCTTCCCCTCGGGTCTCCACCTCCTCCAGGAAGCCTTCCCGGGGGGCCAGCACACGTGCAAACCTACCTTCTCTGGTCATGGTGCTTTCACTCCTTCTGGGCTTGTCCGGCTGTGTCTGACTGTTGCTGTCCTCAGACTGGGCGCTGCCTGAGGGCAGGCAGTCCCTGTACCGTCAGATTGAGATCAAGCACGGGCTCTGCCTTGACCATCAGGTCAGTATCTACAAAGATGGGGCCCACCCCTCCTCCTAACCCTGCCCCCAGAGAAGCCAGAGGACTGAGACCACACGTTCCCTAGCCAGCTCTGTCCCCTCTCTGCGAGGATGCTGGCTAGCGTGGTCATCCTCATGGGTTGTTCCTGGGCCCAGGAGAGCTGCATCTCAGTCTTGACTCTGGGTGTGACTCCGGGAAGTGTTTGTCCTGGGATCCAGGTACCCCGGTCATGGGAAGGTCAGATGGCCCCAGTACCTCCCTGCCCTGCCCCTGGCCCACGCTCCAGGCCCTGGGTGGCCCCTTAAGACTTCCCCCAAGCCTGTCTCCCCTGCCCATGCCAGTCTCAGCTACTCAGTTGGCCAGGCACCCCAAGGCCCCTGCTCCGCAGCTGTGCAGACGGAGTGAGGAGGGTCAGGGACTATGTGTCCTGGGTTATTGCATTCAATAAACTGACAAAAGCCATCACCAGATAGCTAGTTTAGTGGGAGATTAAAAACCAGCCAGGGTGGCTGGGGTTCTGACCCAGAGTCTCCATGTTTTTAATTTAATTTATTTTGCCACTCACACCACAACATTCGAAGATGAAAATGTCACTGCTCGTTCCAGAGTTTTATCAGTGTCAGTGTTGCTACTCCAGCATCGGGAACAGGGAGGCAGGGGTGGTGTGGGCCCCGCCCCAACCCCGTGGGCGGGCGGGGTGAGTCTGATTGGTGGGGGGAGCACTACTCCCCACCAATTCTGTGCATTTCTCCTTCCGCCCACCCCTGCCATTACTCATCTCTATCACCGCCCCTCCATGCAGAGGAGCCCACCCCACTAGGACTTTGAGGCTCCTGCCCCAACTTCTCCCACTCACCTGCCACGTCCCTCATGACACCCCGAGCCAACCAGGGACGCAGGAGCGGCTGGTCAGCCTTTGACTGGGTGATGAGAAAGCCTTGCTGGGCAGGGCTATTTCTATCAGCCCTGGTGGCCTAGTGGTTCTGCACTGGGCTGCTCACGGCAAGGTCAGCAGTTGGGAGCCACCAGCTGCTCCTCAGGAGAGATAAGACTTTCTACTCCTGTAAAGAGTCACAGTCTTGGAGACCCACAGGGGCAGTTCTATCCTGCTTAAAGGGGTCACCATGAGTCAGAATGGACTTGAAGGTGGTGAATTTGGTTGGTTTGTCCTTTTAAAGGATGGGTTAGATTTTTTTTTAAAAGCAGTAATAATGCTTATTTACTTTTCTGATTACAGAAGTAACCTAGGTGCTTACCGTAGCAAACTTGAGAAATGTAGACAAGTAGTGTGTTAGTCCAGGTCCTGGGGCAGGGTGTGTGTGTGTGACAAATGTTTTGCACTTGTCTGCTAACCTCACGGTTACGGGTTGGAATGGACTCAGGTGCTGCGGAAGAAAGGCCTGGGATCGGCTTCTGTAAAGAGTCAGCCAAAACAATTCTACGCTGTCCCACACGGCGTCACTGAGAGCACAAGTGCACTTGATAGCCATAGTTTTACTATTTAATTGTGTTAGTCAGGGGCTGGCCCAGATCCCAACTACGCGGACAGCTGCCCCTCCCCCAGAAAAATTTACTTCAGAGGACGGCACTGAATTTGCAGCTCTGAGAGAGGGACATGTCTGATCAGAGCATACGGGAGCAAAGGAAGGGGGAGGAAGAGAGAGTGGAACACGTCCTGGCCCACCAACCCTTGAGGACGATATTCCCGCTCAGAGCAGCCAATCCACAGAGAGGACCATATGGCCGGCCCCACTATGAGACACGACGTCCCTCACTGACCCTTAGCCCTACAGGAGACAACACTGGAGGCACAGTGTGGGAATTGCACCCAATCTGACCCCACCACACCGAGGCAAAACACTAAGGGCATGCAACAGAACAGCAAGGGGAGCAGAGCAACAAAGTCCCCAGGGAATACCAAAAATAGACTTTGGGGCCAGAAAACACTCCTAAAGGCCTACAAATAGTCCTTGAACTAACTAAAAGCTTTTCTTTCTTGTTGTGTTTTGTTTGTCATTGACTTGTTTTGTTTTGTTGCTTGGTTCTGCTTTGTCTTGTTTTTGTGTATGTTATGATCTCCGCAGGTCTGTCTAAATCTGGATAAACTATCTGGAGGAGAAAACAACAGAACTGACAGTTCCGAGGGGATGTGGGAGAGGGGAAGGTGGGGGTAGGTAGTGGTGTTAACAAACCCAGGGACAAGGAAACAACAAGTGATCCAAATCGGTGGGGAGGAGGGTGGAGGAGGCCTGATAGGGCAGGATCAAGGGTAATATAACGGAAAGGAATTACTGAAACCCAAATGAAGGCTGAACATGATAGTGGGACAAGAGGAAAGTCAAAGGAAATAGAGGAAAGAACTAGGAGGCAAAGGGCATTTATAGAGGTCTAAATACAGGCATGTACATTGTAATTATATTTATATATGAGGATGGGGAAATAGATCTATGTGCATATATGTATAGGTTTAATATTAAGGTAGCAGAAGGACATTGGGCCTCCACTCAAGTACTCCCTCAATGTAAGAATACTTTACTCTATTAAACTGGCATTCTATGATGCTTATCGTCCCTACACAATCTCTGACGACAAAGTGGGTACATAAACAAATGTGGTGAAGAAAGCTGATGGTGCCTGGCTATCAAAAGATATAGTGTCTGAGGTGTTAAAGGCTTGCAGGTAAACAAACGGCCATCTAGCTCAGAAGCAACAAAGCCCACATGGAAGAAGCACACCAGCCTATGTGATCATGAGGTGTCGAAGGGATCAGGTATCAGGCATCATCAGAACAAAAAGTCATATTGTGAATGAGGGAATCATTGTGAATGAGGGGGAGTGGAGACCCAAAACCCATCTACAGGCCATTGGACATCCCCTTACAGAAGGGTCTCAGGGAGGAGAGGAGCCAGTCAGGGTGTGTTGTAGCAACGATGAAACATACAACTTTCCTCTAGTTCCTAAATGCTTCCTCCCCGTCCCCCACCATTATCACAATCCCAATTCTACCTTACAAATCTGGCTAAACCAGAGGATATACACTGGTACAGATGGGAACTGGAAACACAGGGAATCCAGGGCGGATGGTCCCTTTAGGACCTGTGGTGATACTGGGAGGGTGGGGTAGAAAGGAGGAACCGATTGCAACAATCTACATATAACCTCCTCCCTGGGGGGTGGACAACAGAAAAGTGGGTGAAGGGAGACATCAGACAGTGTAAGATATGGCAAAATAATAATTTATAAATGATCAAGGGCTCATGAGGGAGGGAGGAGTGGGGAGGGAGGGAAAAATGAGGAGCTGATGCCAGGGGCTTAGGTGTAGAGCAAATGTTTTGAGAAGGATGAGGGCAATGAATGTACAGAAGTGCTTTACACAATTGATGTATGTATGGATTGTGATAAGAGTTGTATGAGCCCCCAATAAAATGATTTTTTAAAAGAGAGAGAAAAGAGCACAAAATTGTGTTAGATTTTATTTATTTATTCTTTTTGCACTTGAATGAACACTGAGCTTTCCGGGCCACGTGCTGTGTTTCCAGCGCCTCGTGGCTGTGTTTAGACCAGTGTAGCGGGCCTTCCTCCACCGTGGTGTTTATGCTTCTTGAGTGCAGCTGCGTGTCTCTGTGACCTGTGCGGCTCGAACACTGGCCCCCTCCGCACATCTTCACCATGGAGCAAGAGCCAAATGCTGCCTTCCAGCTCCAGTTCCACAACATCCCGGGGATGTCTTGGATCACCCGCCTAACCCTGGGCCAATCACTGCGGGTGGCCTGTGTGGCGAGACCTGGAAGAAGCTGGCGGCTCTCACCTGGAGGGTGTGGATCCCAACGTGCAAAGGCGGACAGGGCCCGCTCCTCAGGTGCAGTGCTCTGTTCGTGTAAAGAAGGAACAAGGTACTTGTTAAAGGCACGTTACCATTTGGGCGTAGCCCATCCTAACAGATTCTACTCAATAGGCAAATACTCAGTGGAAAAAGAGGCAAAGGCAGATACTAGATTCTAACTAGCAACTAGAGGATGAACCGGAGTGGGAATCAACCTATGAAAGATGTCGGCAAGGCCGGCAAAGCGAAATTCAACGTGCTGCCCCTGGATTGGCGGGCGTGGGTGGGCTTGGTTTGGCTACGGGCGTGGGCAAAGGGAGCTCGCCGGGTTCTCGCGGACCGCAGACTTGTAGGGCACGTCGCCAGATCTTCGCAGGATGGAGACCCACGCACGGGTGCGCGGCGCACACCCTGGGCTCAGGGTCACCCCCCTGAGGCAGTCTCACCGTGTGCACGAGGACGGCCGAGCTCTGTGGCGTTTTATAGCAAAGCGTCCTGCACGGCGGTCATGAGCCATGTCGCGCAGGGTTCTCCGAAGTGGGGTACGCCCCAAGCGGTTAAAATTTATGCGCGTGAGCTACGTGCTATCAAGACGGATTAAAGTCACAAGTATATTGTGGATGGAGAGAGCAAAGCACGTGGCAGAAAATCCTCGTATTGATTGAAAGTATGACAACCCGTACAGATACAAATCCGACTTGGAATATGTGCCTAGCTAGCCAACCTTTAGAAGCATGTGTGGGAGCGAGGCCGGCTTAGAGGGGCGGCCTTCCGAGAGGAGAGGGCAAGGGGCTACGTAAAGGATGAGCAGAGGGGCAAAAAATGGTTCCAACTGTCTGCCAGTGAGCTTGGCTTGGTTTGACGTGTGTGTGTGTGTGTGTGTGTGTGTGATGTGCATGCCTGTGTGTGTGCAGAATCCCTGGGTTGCACACCTGGTTGTCCAACGGGAGTTCTAGAGGCACTTCACAACAAAGCCTGGTGCTCGGCTTCCGAAAGCCCGGCCATTGAAAACGCCCGTGTCTCCCGGTTCTCCACACACCTGGGCTCACCACGACGGCACTGGCTGGGTGCGCGCACCTCTGTGTCTTCACACTGAGCCTGAAACCATCTTTTTTAGTGCCTGCGTGCTACTCCCATAATTGATGAGCCTGCCTCCGGTGTTGGCAGGTATAGGCTGTCTCTATTTTGTCCCCCAACAGTGATTGTTCTTATTTTCTGGGGGAGGGTTGGGGTGGGCAGTGGAGGGGGGAAGCTGAGTTTCCTGCATCTTGACTTGAACGCTTCATAAGACTTTTCATTTTTATCAGTTGAGGCTGTTGGATCGCTTTGGGTTTCAAGTGACAGAACACCAGTTTAAGCCAGCGTAAGTAGGAAGGGGGATGATGTATGGACTTCCCGTTGCTGAAAGGGGTGCCTTCAGGGTCACCTGTCGTCCTCTGGGCCCTCCCCAGCCCCCCACCCCCACTGTCCCTCACCTCTGTGTCTCTGCATCAGCTCCCTGCCCAGGCACGCCTGTCCCACGTGGTCCAAGCTGCCCTCAACTCCACATACTCACCATCTCCAGTCATTTCCCGCGGCTGCAGTAACACAGAACCACAATTGAGTGCATCAGAACATCTTTATTCTCTCGCCGTTGTAGAAACCACAAGTCCCAAATCGGGATGTAGGCAAGGCCTCCCTCCCTCTGGCAGCTCCAGGTTTAGTGCCGGTCCTTGGCCTCCTCCAGCTGCTGGCGACTGCCGGCAGTCCTTGGCTCCTGGCTGCCTCCCTCTGCTCCGTCTTCATGGTGCCTTCTCTCTGCGGTCTCAACTCTCTCTCTCTCTCTCTCTCTCTCTCTCTCTCTCTCTCTCTCTCTCTCGCTCTCGCTCTCGCTCTCGCTCTCGCTCTGGTTTGTGGTGGCATTCAGGGTCCGCTTGGATAATCCATCCAGAGAATCTGGGTCAACTCTTCCTCTCGAGACATTTAATCCTTTGCTCTTAAAGGTAATATTCACAGGTTCTGGGGATTAGGGAATGAATATGTTTTCTGGGGAGGGGGCCACCCCCCCCAGCCTACAACACCCATCTATATAGTACAGAATCCCAGAGGACCGGCTCAGGCAGAAAGCCCCCGGGGAGGGCTCCGATTGGCTAGCTTGGGTCACCTGCCCGTTCCTAAGCCAATTGCTGTGGCTGGGGTGCAGAGGACCTCTGGTGGGCTCTCCTTGTAGCTGGAGGGTGGGACACTGGACTGAGCAGTGTTGGGGTGGGGTGGGGAAGGGGACCGTCCTGAGGAAAGAAATGCCCACGACCCTTAAGGAAGGGAGGGGGTTTGGTGGGCATTCTACACAGAAGACACAGGCTCAAGCATTGGGAGTGGAGTTAGTGCAAAGCTGGTGGCAACCACTGCCCACTGACATTAAGGACTCTGTGTGACAGACACGGTGCTCAGAGTCCGAGCCAGGGAGGCTGGGAGGAGGTAGCCGTGTGGCATCAGCGAGAAGAGGCATTGCATGTGAGACGCACTGTGTTGATGTGATGGTGCTAAGGTGTCCTTCACGAACCTGGAGCCCCATCTGCGGGGCCCCATGCCAGCCCAGGAGGGCCAGCGGCAGAGCGGCTATGGCCTTTGGTTGGCAGCCCAGCGTATCCGTTCTAAGTGACCAGCCACTCCGCGGGACAACGCGGAGGCTCTCGACGCCCGCCCGCAGAGTCACCTCAGCGTCTCGTGTGCAGGACGCAGAGGATAATCAGGGCCACTGAGTTCTGCAAGGGCCAGTGGTGGAACTGGAGATGTCTTCTTGTGTATGTTTCTGCCACAATTAGAAAGAAATAAAAAGGACACGAAAAACAGCGAAGGCAGGAAGAAGAAGACCTTCTAGAATTGACCGCAGGGACGGTCGTACCCCTCTTCTTGATGTGCCTGAGTTCTTGAATTGTGTGACATGCCAATGAAGTGCTAATAAAACTCTTAAAAAATTTTTTATATAATGCCAGTTAGTAAAAGAACAATAAAATTCCTCACTTTGTTTAAAAAAGAAATAAAGGAGCCACCGCCTGGGAAGCCCCCAGGGGCGCTGCTCCCTGCCCTGCGGTGGCTGTGGGTCAGAATCGACTTGGTGGTGGGGAGGTAGGCCCTGAGATCATGGGCTGGGGCACTTCTTCAGGCAGACTACCACACCCAAGAAAGGAAGAGCCCCTTCCCCAGGCCTCTTGGCAGTGGCACAGGAAACCCCAGCCCGGTGCCTCCCCCACCTCCGACGGCCAGCGTCCTGGTGCCCTGAGTGTGCCCCCTCCTGCTTCTGCCTGGCTCCTGGTGGGGGCTCCTTCCTCTTTCCAGGGAGCAGCGAGTGGCCCAGCAAGAGCCTCGGGCCGCCTGGGGTTCTCTCGTTCTTGATTCTGAGATGCTAGAATCAGGGTCAGGCAGACTTGGGGCCTCCTGGAGAGAGTGTCACAGGTGACTCTGAAGGGCTTGGCTGCAGGGACACCCAGGAGGAGCTCAGGGCGCCCACTCCCTGCCTCTGGCTTCCTCACTGGACGGTGTCCGCCTTGGCTTTGGCTGCGCCTGGAATCAGAGGCCCCGTGAGAAAGTGGTTCAAGCTGAGCTTAGTCTCCCAGACCCCGAGGACCCCTCTGTTCCTAGTCCCCAGGTGCATGCGCACACGTGCAAACACACACGCACACACGTGTATATGCACTCATACCCATGTAGCCCACCCTCCAGTCCATCTGAGCTTCCATAGCCAGGCGGCCCCTCAGGTGCTCCGTCAGCCTCCCCAGGGCTGGTCAGTCACCGCAGGTGGGACTTTACCAGCAGGGCCAGTGTGGGCTCTGGAGGACTTAGATTCGGGCTCCGAGACGCATGCTTGCCCTCAGCATCCCCACTCCATCCCTCTGGAGTCGCAGAGGCTGCCAAGCAGAGAGTTGCCTCCCAGACTGCTCTGCACCTAGGGTTCTGGACTAGGGGTTCGGTTTGGCTAAGCGGACATACTCACAGGAGAGTTGAAGCAGAGGGGACATGGAGGCCAGCTTCCTGGGCCTGCTGGCTGTTAGCTGGGGTCTGGTACGGTGGTGACAGTAGCTTCTGATCACCTGGGCCGCAGCTACAGCTGTGCTCCAGTGGGGGCGCCCCAGTCTCCACCTTGCAGGTGAGGCGAGGGGAGGGGCAGCCCGTCTTGGTCAGTACCATTCCCAGAGCATAGAGCCAGCTCCTATGGCCTGTTCAATGATGTTGTAAGCATCTCATTCCCGATAAGAATTCCCTCGGTGGGAATGTCCCTCTTGGCTTCTGTTTCCTGCGCTGGGCCTGGTCTGACACAGGTATGCACTTGATGGAGAAAACTCTGCCCAGCCCGGTGGTGCTAACAGGTCCAGAGCTGACCCCCCAATGCCCCCAAAACTCAACCCCCCCTGCCAACGAGTCCATTCTGACGCATAGAGACCGGACAGGGCACAGTGGACCTGCCCTGTGCATTGCTACTGTAGCAGATAGTCTCACTTTGCTCCCACAGAGCTGTCGGTGGGTTTGAACCGCTGACCTCGCGGTCCACAGCGCTCTGCTCATAGTACCACCAGGGCTCCTCGAGGGGCCTGGGGACCACGAGAAAGTGAAATCGGAAGCCTAGAGGTTGGCAGAGAGGAGCTGGGTCTGGACAGTCTCCCAGGGCCCTGCGGGGGAGGCCGCCAGGGACTTCTGCTTGGGCCTTACTTATGTTCCCCCTGTGGCAGGGTAATGTGCTAAAACGTCCATTCGTGGTGCTGGGGATCGCACCATCCCCGGGCTTGGCCATTTCCCAGAGGGCTGGTGTCTCAAGGAAGGGCTGAGGCAGCCGGAGAAATGAGCAGTGCTTGCCTGGCTTCTGATGGGTTTCATAATCCCGGCCCTCAGGGGGAAACGGAAGTGACTCCTGTGTGAACAGTTGGGTAGGTTTGGGGATGGCGGGAGCATGCTTCCCGTCCCTCCTACCTCCTCCCTCCTCCTCTCCCAGTGTGCACAGATTTTCCTGAACTTAGACTCGGGGGCAAAGCAAGCAGAGCCCAGGTGGCTTGGGCCTCTGGGGAAGGTCAGTCCTGAGGTTCCCCCTTCAGGATCCCTCAGCTCGGCTCCCTCTGCCACCGGATGGGGTTGCTTGCTGGTGGCTTAAAGTTCCAGCTCCACACCCTCTAATCGGATTGGCTTAGCTCACCGTTGTCCAAGTCAGAGGGCAGTGGGCAGCCTCCGGGAGGCTGTGGTTAGCTCAGGAGCTGGACCACATGGTCTGAGGCACAGTGATGGGCAGGGGGCTGACCATTCCCTCGGAGGGGGCTGCAGAAGGAGGCATGGTGGACAGTCAAACAGGTGATGGATGAGCTCCTCTCTCACCTCAGAGCTCTGCAGTGGGGCCGCCGAGAGGTCACCTTGGTGGAGTTGGCTTTTTTGTTACCAGATGGACCATGGCCTTTCAACGTCTTCCATGCCGCAAGCTTCAAGGAAAATCCCAGATTTTTCCAGAAGAAAATGTCACGGCCAGGCTTCTGACTCTTGTCATGGCAGCAGGGACCCGTCACCTGAGCGTTCTGTGCCTCGGTTTCCTCATTTTGGAACATGCACACCGCTTGGGAAGCTTTGGAACTACGAGGAGGCCCAAGTTGGAGCATGGGGAGCCCCATCCCTGGCTCCCTTTCAGCCCCAGGTCCCCGGGCCCTGGGTGGAGAGGGGAGCAGACGGCCAGGCCAGGCTTTGGGGCAACAAGGAGCTGACAGGGCCTCTCTCCCCATGATGGATGGCCCAGAGGCTGGAGCTGCAGCTCCAATTTGCTCCCCGTTTGGACAGCCCTTTCAACGTGTCGGGGGCCACAAATCACGCAGCACCGTCAGGCTGAGGAAGTGGTGGGGACCGGCCTGCAGGTGGGAGGCGGGGGTGTGTCTCAGGGCTAGGGTATGGATTACAGGAGGTTTGGCTTCACCCTGAATTCTCTTGCCCCCTCACCTCTCCCCCAAGCCTGTCACCTGCACACTCCAGCCTTCCTCACAGGGCTCCACGGGACCCAAACTCTGCCCAGTCCTACTCCTGAACAACCCCCACCCCACACACCCCAGCTTCCTGTCGGAAGGACCCTCTGTCACCCTAGAAACAAGGACAGGGAACCCTGTGTTCATCGCCCTCCTGCCCGCGGTTGTCCTTGGGCCCCGCCAACCATCCTGGCTTTGCTTGTACTTGGACATCTCCGTCCAGGGGACGGGTCCACTCCGCCTCCTGGTGAGAGTCTAGCCATTCATTCATTCATTCATTCATTCATTCATTCATTCCCAAGACACTTCTGCAACATTAATTATGTCACAATGGTGCCACTGCCCAGCAGTGACGGCAGGCATTTAACGGAGCATTCGGACAGAGACGCCGAGATGACCCTGGCCGATGGCTGAGGAGACCAGGGTCCGGGGGCAAAGGGGTCTGTCAGGGGTGCAGTCTCGCTCCACCCTCTTCCTGTACCGTTCTGCTTAGGCTCACCTGCTCTAGGAAGCCTCCTGTGCTGGCCTCACCCATACATCACACCCACTGCACTTCCCAGCGGGCCTCTGGAATCAGGACTTCTCCTGGAGGCGTGTCCTCTTCCCATCAAGAACAAGGCCTTCCAAAGGCTAGGCAGTATCTTCTGATGGAAAGACTCTGCAAACACAGGGTGGGGTGCCGGAGGGGCTGCTTGCCTGCTTGCCCAAGTATGGCCCGGGCACACTGGAGCCTCCTCAGGACTACGGCTCCTTTCCCCTGGAATGAGGCTTGGGCCTGGAGCCCCTGCTGTGGCCCTGACCACTTCCTGGACTCAGTAGACCTCAGAGCTGCCCCCTCACCCACCAGCTGCCTGCTGGCCTCTTGCCCCAACACTGCCCTCTTCTAAAGACTATGTCCAGGGAGAGCGAGCCACCCTTTGATCTCTGCCTCCCCCATCCAGCTGAAGGAGCTAGTAAGACTGATCTCTTGGGATGGCTTGGGAAGTGGCTGGTGGGGAGGGAACTAGGCCCCCACTGGTGGTGGTGGCGGCTGGGTCCGGAGCCCCACGAGGCTAGAGGAGCTGGGGTTAGAGAAAGGAAGGCGTGGGGTTCACGGTCTCCTCATCCAAGGGATTCATTCTTTGTCCTTGGCTCCTGTGGGAAAAGAGCCTTAGACCACTCCCAGGGATGGACGTGTCTGTGTGAAGAGATTATAGACTGATGAGAGATAGGGGCAGATGCACGGGGGAGGGGGACAGGTAGTGCGCGCGCGCACACACACACACACACACACCCCTCTTTGGGGGACATGGAAGGTTGGTGTTGAGGACCCTCCCAGGCCTCACCGTACCCCATATCTTCTTTTGGTATCTTCTTTGCCGTCACAAAGGCCTCATTTCAATGAGAGCCCTTTACTGAGCTCTGCGAGTTGTTCTAGGAAATCATCCAACCCAAAGTACAGTGGGGACCCCCAGGTGGGAAGGGAGGGGGCCTGGGAGCCTCCAGGCTTACTACGGGCAGCCTCAAGGGTGAGAGGGTGCCCTGCATTTGCAGCCACAGCAGGTCAGAAGTGAGGGGAGGGGGGCACAGGGAACCTCTAGGCAAACAGCAGGCATCCAAGAGCAGCACCCTACCCCCATGGTGAATAGCCAGCAGGTCAGAAGTGAGAGTGTTGTGGGTACCCCTGGGCTCTCCAGAGGACTGCGGAGGCTGGGTGGGGGGCGGTGTCTGGTTACCCCGCAGTGTCGGGATTGAGGCGTGTGGGATTGGGCTGGTTCAACACAGGAGGGCCGGTGTCTCGTGGGCCCCAGTCTTCTGTGAGGTCAGACCCATCACTTTTACCGCTCGGCAACAGGGGCACCTCCCCTCCTCCGCATGGTACGTGCAGGCACGTGGAGGGCGGGAGCAGGTCTGTGGGTGCCGCGCACATGTGCGCGCGGTCAGCTGATCCCACATGTATGGACATCTGCTTCTGGACAAAGGCCTGGCAGAGGACCACTGCTCTCTTTGAAGAGGAACCCACTCTGGGATCCTGGGCGATGGGTTTTCACAGCCACTTTCCACCGAGAAGCAGGCTTCTCTGCCGGGCGGGGGCGGAGGGGGTGTGTGGGTGCTCACATGTCATACCTCGGGGGAAGGGCTCTGATACTTGGAGATTTGGGGCTTGAACCTTGTCAACAAGCCCACTTCTCAGAGGGGACAGAGCCAAACTGCCTCCACCCCGAGGCTCTGCTCACTTCCCTCGTTCCTCTCTCCTCCTGACTGCTTTCTTCCAGGCCTTCCCTTTTGGTGGGCTTGCAAGTTCAACTCTTCCCCCCTCCCCTCTTCTTTCACACCCCACAGCTCTCTCCCTAAGCTCCCTTCCCCATCCAACCTGCTCCCAGGCTCTGAGTGGGTTTGGGACCATCTGACAGGGAGCGGGCAATCCAGAGGGGTGTGACCTCTAGAGATCCAGTCTCAGCAGACTGAGGGCACCAAGGGCTGTGGCCACCCTGGTGGGGTCACTCTCCTCCCCGCCCCTTCAAACCTGGCCTCAAGCCTGGCTCCCTGTGCTCCCTGGAAAGCTCTGCCTTTGCTGGCCCCCTCCCCTGCCTAGTGACCCTTTGGGGGGGGTGGGCGAGCCGATGTCCTGACCTCTCTCCTGCCCATCCACCACCATTCTTCCTCCGCTACCCCTTCTCTTTCTTCGGTCTTTGCCCTCTCCCTGTTTCATGTTACTTCCCCAGTCCCCATCCCCACCCCCTTGCCCTTCTCTGGACTCACTCCTGCTGGGAGGGCAGGGGTGGGGAGCTAAACAAACCCCCAACACACAGTGGAGCCACACCGGGTGGCTTCAGGGATTCCCAAAGCAGAAAGAAGTAGTGCCCAAGAGCCCAGACCAGGAGGCCAGTGGCAGCCTGGACAGTCAGCCCGCAGCCCCTTGAGCACCTGCTCCTTCCGCTTGCCTCTGCGGACCGTGTTTATGGCTTCCAGGGGTGTGTGCGGCCCAGATGTGCCCCCCCACCCCCCTCAGCTCTCCTTGTTCTTTTCCTAGCTACAGCAGGGCGGGAGACTAGTGGTCCCTCAGGACACATCTCAAATCCCCAGGAGAGAGCATCTGATCGGCTTGGCTCTGTACTGTCCTCCCAGCTGGGACCAGGGGATTCCCATGCCCGCCATGCCACGCCATGCTTCCGGAGCATCTCTAAACAAGCTTTGGACCCAAGCTGAGCAGAGGCCGCAGGATGACTCTGGCCCACAGGGTCAGTGCCTGGGCAGGGGGCCCGCCCGGCTGAGAGACTTTTGTGCCTTTGGCTGAGAAGGCAGTGGCGGTGGGTGCAGGAATGGCAAGGACAGCCATCTCTCTGGAAGCTCTGCCATGCCCCCACACACCCCTTCTTAAACCTTCCTTACATAAAGCCACCTGGCCACCCAGCACAAGGCACCTCCAAAAAGGGAAAAGCGATGGTTCTGGCCTGCCTTTAAAAGGGAGCATGTTTATTCATCAGCGTTTAGAGCCCCGGCGGTGCTGGAAGGTAAGCACGGGGCTGGGCTGCTAACCACAAGATGGGCGCTTCAAACCTAACAACTGCTCCCAGAGACGGCCCCCCGAGGCTGGCTGCTCCTGGTTTTTTTTTGTTTTTTTTTAAACTTCTTACTGCGAATTAGGCAGGGGGGGGCGGGTTACGCATCAGATCGTCATGTTTGTACTCTGCCACTTTGACAACTTCCAACCCTCCCCGTAGCTTGCTGGCCCCCGACGCTCCTTCCCCCAACGCCCTCTCATAGGATATTTATTCTTTCCCTTTGCCAAGTTACCGCCCGTCTGCCCTCTACCCTCTTTACTGCCCCATCCCTGCTTGTCTCTTCTATCCCGGGGCAGTAGCTACCAACGCCTGACGTCTTTGAATAGAACCTTGATCTTCATGAAAACCAACAAAGAGTCTTGAAAACGCTACCCAGGGCGGCCGTCAGTCGGGCTCCGCGCGATGGCAGTGACTTTGGGAAGTGGCCGAGAAAGACGCACTGCTAAGAGCAATGTCCCCACGCTAGCCCAACGCTCCTGCAGAAATGGCGACTGGCCCAGCAGCCGGTGTCAGGGTCTGCCCAGGCAGCCGCAGCTCTTCCAAGCGGGGCTCAGGGGACTGCCTCCTCTCTGCTTGTGGGCGAGGGGCTCGCTACTGGCCGGCCTTGGTCCATCTGTACCTTCTAGAACCCAGGGGAGAACGCACAGCTCTGAGCCTTTGCCCGCCTCATTCTATGTGCGCCCCAGAGACCCTTTCACTCAAGTCCAAGACCACAGTGCTGGGCGCAATGGGCAAGCCTCTGCCACTGTATGCCCCCACTCACCGCCCGCTCCCACTCCCACCCCCGCGCGTCACCTCGCCCAGCGATTTGCAGCGTGGGCAACGTTGTGCATCTTGGCTGCGCTGTCCAGAGGCTTCAGAGGACAGTGAGAACCGAGTCAGGGTCTTGACGGCAGCAAGCCCCCCTGCTAGCGTCCTCACACGCACCCCACACACCTCCTCACTGCAGCTGCCCCGCCTCAGTGTCCGAAGGTCTCGCCCTGAGTGTTGAGCTCTGGGGCACTGTGGGGTCCAGCACGGGAAGTGGAGGTGCAAGTTTGTATGGCAGCGCGTGGGCCACGGGCAGTGGGGGGCTCCATGCGCTCTGCACCCTTTCCTCAGGGAAGCACAGGGGAAGTTCTGCCAAAAAAAACAAACCAGGGAGTCCTTGATTTCTACCCAAGCAGACCCCCCAGGGTGTTGATGGTGGGGCTTTCTGCAGCTCAGCCTCAGTGGGCAGAACCACCACCGACCCCCCCCCTCCGGGCAGCCCTAGGGCAGGCCGGCCTGTGGCAGGGGGTCACCCGGAGTGGGGGAGGGTTTGGGAGCACAGGGTGAGCGCCTCACCTGCAGAGCCACAGCCACGACCTCAGAGACAAATGGCCAGGGGTCCCAAAGGGTTTCCGAGAGAAGATGGACAGGGAGGGGCAGGCCCTCCCAGGAACAACAATTAATATTTCATTTTCCAATCAATAAAAACATATATATATATATATATATATATGCATACGTGAACCCCTGGGTGGTGTTCGCGGCTAACTGGTTAGTAGTCTGAGCCACGGTAGGATGATCTGTTTCAGGAACAAACCCCACAGAACACAGCTCTGCCTGACCCTTGGGGGCGGGGGGGCGGGGGGGCAGTTCTGCGAGTTGGAATCCGTGCAAGAGCAACTGTTCTTTCTTCTTTCTTTAAAGGCAAGGCACCGCGCCGAGAAAGATAACCGGCATACAACAAAGCCCCAGAATTCAAAACAGAAAAAGAACTCTTATAAATCGATAAGGGAAAGACAATCTGATTTTAAAAGACGGCCCAAGATCTACTCAGGCATTTCATAAACCACGAGGCCCCCAGTGAGCAGTAAACATGAGAGGGAAGACGGGCTCAACATCTCCAGCCGTTGGGGAAAGGCAGGCTAGCGCAGAAAACAGCACCGCCGCCCATGCACCCAGCCCAGGGGCTGGCGGTGGAAGTCTAAATTGGCACAGCCCCTTTGGAAAAGTCGTTGTCGGTAGCTATTAGAGCCGAGCACTGGCAAGCCCCTGGGTGGCCTAAGAACTTCGAGACAAACCTAGCTGGGGACAGCACTTAACTGGCCAGTGAGAAATCACTCCAAGGGCCACAGCCCCCCACACCACCAGCCACGCCCACAGACCACGGCGACGCAGCCACATCGAGTTCCAAGCAGGCACCACGGAGCTGCGCTGCTGCTAGAAGCTGGATCCTAGCAGGGCGGGAGAGTGGTGACTGCATAGTGGGGGGCGTGGGGTGCTTCAGAGGGCCGTCAGAGTGCGGGTTCTCCGTCTGGGTGTAGATCAGCCCAGATGGAGCCTTTCAGAAAGGCGATGGGCAATCTGCTTCGCACTTGCATGCTCTCCTGGATTTATGGATTTTAATATATATATTTTAAAGAGCAACTCGCAGAGCTTGTAAACAAAACAAAACTGCAGGCTTACAGGAGCAGAGCCCCTCACTCCCCAAGGTTCTGACTACCCCAGGTCACGGGCTGGAGGTCCGTGGTGTAAACAACCTGGCCCTGGCTGGGGTGGGAGGCTGGAAGCTAGGCCGCCATCTCCACCTCCTGCCCGGGTCCTGAGCAGGTGATGGGGAGGTGGAAGGGGCAGGCTTGGAGGGTTGGGAGGAGCGGCTGCTCTCTCCGAAAAAGCAGGGTGTGCACTCTCGCTGCGGGGCTCCTCTGAGCGCCAGCTTTTCTCTGGCTGGACGTGGGAGGCTGGAGAGCCCCTCCACTGCCCCAGGGCAGTGAACCCCTGGGCCTTGTTTTCCTGTGCTCGACACCAGAAGAGCACTCTCTGCGGCCACAGAGACGCGTGCCAGCCTGACTTCCAACTCCAACCTGACCGGGAGGCACTGTGGGCCCCTGGGCCGGGGGGCTGTTCTCTCTGGGCTTTAGGGTGTCCAGCCATAGACTGAACAGCTTTCCCCACCCAAGCTGTCCTCCGCCCAGACGTTGGGAGCAGCTGGAGGAAGTCATACTGACCTTAAGGGGCTCTGCTTGTATGTCTCCCCCTTTCTGTCTGAGCGTGAACTCTTAGAGAGTGGGGCGGGGGTGGGGTGGGGTGACTCACTCATCTGTGTCCCACACAGTAGGTGCTGGAATGAAGCCCCTGGTAACCCCATCCTGGCAGCTGAGACCCGGCTCCCTCCTCTGCTGGGAATAGATAGGAGGTGTTTCCCCCTCCTCCCGGGGGACGCTGAAAAGGGCCCTGAGGGGCCACCAGGTCATCGCACCTCAAGCTGGCCAATGGGGTGATCCCCACTGCCGGGGGCCCGGGCCGGCGGGCACTGCTGCCTGTGTCTCAGCTCAGTTCATTAGAGGGTGAGTTATGAGTTCCTGGCGTGGGCAGGGCAGCCAGGGCCCTGGGCGCCCCTTGGAGCCGGCAGGGGCAGGCCTGCGCTAATTGAAGGCTTAATTAATTTTCCCAGAGGAGGCTGTAGCCAGCACCTTCCCTCCGCCATCTGGCCCTTTTCTTCACCTGGCGGCACCTCCCTCTGGGCCCTGGAGCTCGGCCTGGCACCCAGCCTGGGCCTCCACCGCGCCCGCCCCACCACCCAGCCGCCCCAGGGGGCTCCTTCCTCAGCCTCTCTGCCCAGGTCCTGTGCCCTCGGGTTGCTCTAACCCTTGGGCGTTTTCGCCAGATACCTGGACGCGCCCACTAGAATGTTCCAGAAGTGGACATGCTCAACACCGTGGACCCTCCTGCTGGACTCTTTCTGAGGCGCAGTTTCACCTGTCATCGCCACCCCCACGCCCCAGGCCAGAACTGAGAGCGGGGTCCTCAGGGGGTCCTGCTGGCTCTAGGGGCAGGCGTGGGAGCCAAGGGGCTTCCCAGAGAAGGGCCAGTGAGGACAGAGACAGGGTGCCGAAGCCAGGAGCATCTGCAGTAGACCAGACAGGGCGGGAGGTGGGGGGTGGGGAGGGGAGAAGGCGGGCAGGCAGCAGTGCTTGAGTTTACCTCTCAGCAACTATTTGAGGTGGCTGCAGGGTCCCAAGTTCCACAGGGGGCTGGGGGGGGGGTGCTGGGCGCCGGCTCACTGGATTACTGTCTCTCTGTTGGTAAGGGGGGACCAGCTCAGAAGGGACAGGCAGCGGAGTGCCGAGTGGTGGCCAGTCCAGCGATGCCACAGGGCAGTTCTAGCTCAGGTAGCATGCACCCCTGTTCTCTCGGGGGGAAGCAAGCATGCTCCGCTGAGACCCCATCCCCACGGGCTCCCCCCCCCCCCCGTGTGCACCGTCAGTCCCATCTCCGTGTCTGCTGTTAAAATTGTTATCGCAGCATATGGTGCCTCACAATTCAGAGCTGGGCCTGGCGAGGCCTGGCGATGACTATAGAGTTTGGGTTGGTTTAGGGATTGATTTAACTGGGATTCTTGTTAAATTCCAGGTGAGGCATCACGCTTTGGACCAGGGCCGAGCTCGGGCTTTGTGCTTTGCGCTTCTGGGCCCCGAGGTGGGGTTTGGGCTGGGGGGATCAGGGATTGTTGTGGGGAAGGGCCAAGACCGGGGGAGTGGGGCTGCTGCTCTCCAATTCTATCCCGACTCCAGGCCACCCCACCTTCAAGTGGATCCGAAGCGGCAGGCTCGCTGCTAATGTTTTCTGTGCACCGGCTTCTCAGTGATGGCCGGCAAAGGGAGAGAGAGGCGGACCGTTGACTATGCAAAGCTCCAAGAGACGATACGGAGGAACGGCCCGAGCTGTCTTAGGCTTCTCCCATGTCTCCAGCCGCGTCCCACACAGCATACGAGATGTTGATGCCTTTACATCTGGCTGCAAACCGGACAAGAAGTGGGGTCTCCCAAGGATCATGTGGGACGGACACCCCACTATCACTACTACCACCGCCTCCCTCCCACCTTTCCCTGCGTGCCCCTCAGGCTGACGGAGACCCGCTCTGCGGCAGAACTAGCTACTCCATGGGACCATTAGGGGTCCAGGCTCCTGCTGTCTTGAGTGTGTGGCCGTGGACCCCACAGGTGGAGGACAAGAGCCTGCTGGCGGGGGGGGGCCCCTTCCTCCTGCCCAACACCCGGAATGTCAATAGCATGTGCACCCACTAAGCTGTGCCAAAGCCGCTCTTGGGGCAGGTGACCCTGGGGGGCTCCACAGACAGAAGCCACAGAGGGGCAAGGACTTTATCTCTGGCCCAGACTCTGAGGTCTGCTCATTCCTTTCTGCACAAGGCTTCACACCTGCTCCCTCTCCTCTCCTGACAGCGACGGATGTTGGGGGGATGTGGGGGGTGTGGGTCCAAGGTGAAGGTAGGAATGAATGGCCTGTCCCTTCCCTGCTCTAGAATCTCCTGGGATGTTCCATCAGCTTGATACTGTCACTCATAGTGGGGACTTTCTGAGGGTGTGCTCTTAGCCCCAGCCTATGACTACAACTCCCTCCCCGCCCCCCACCCACCCTCGGTCCCGACCTCTAGCTCTTCCTCCAAGGGGCCCAAGGACGCCCACCAGGGTCGGGCTGCTGCGTCCCTGAGGTTCCCTCTGCCTGCACTGCCCTTACTTCCTAAGGTCAGGTGCCCCGAAGGCCCCAGAAGACCTAGCCTGGCTTGTAGCTTGGGGCACAGAGGTGGCTGCAGGGGCAGGGGGGGCCCTGCCCACTCATCAGTGCCTGTGGAGCACCCGCCGGGTGCCTGTGTCAGTCAGCCAGGCAGACCTTGGCTGTCACTTGCCCGGGCCTCTCAGCCTTCACTTTTGGGAGGACGGTGGGTCCCTGAGACCCCCTCCGACCCAGGTATTTTCAATCCGGAGGATCTGAGGGCTGGCCAGAGAAGCAGATGCATGGAAAGGGTTGTGGGAGAGGGAAAGCTCTGACCCCAAAGGTGGGCGAGGGTTGTGAGAAGAGGGGTGACAAGGCCTGCAGGTGGGGGGGAGGCTATGCATGGGGTCTCGAGGCACGTGCCCACCCCCCAATCCTGGGGAGCCTGGCGTGTGCTGTGAGGATGCACTAGGGGGCGCTGGGCTCCTTGTGAACGTGGCTTAACTTACACTCTTGGGAGGGGATCCAGGGGGCACACTGAGCTGAGTAGCCAGGCTGATCGGTGGGGGAGGTGGGCAGCAGGCTCCCTGCACTAGGGCTGACAACTATGGGGACCCCTCTCCTGGCCCCTGTGGGGTGGGACTCGCTTCACCCCAGTTGCCTGGAGGCACCAGCCTTCGACCACGTGGGGGTGGAGGGGTGAAGGGGGTGGTGCTCCAGCAGTAGAGACAGGATGAGGGGAGATGTGGAGGAGGGGGGCGGCCTGGCCCCTGGCCCTCACGGCTGGCTATGGGGTGTTCATGCTTTGAAGTCGCTCTCCCACCCCCACCCCCCTTCCCGCAGCTCCAGTGACTTATGAGAGCTTTGGGGAGGCTAGTGGACGGCTCCTTTTCAAATCATAAACACAGGGGCTCTGGTTCTGCTCTGGCAGAGCGAACAGGCTGGGAGCAAGAATCTGGGGGCCACTGTTGGCATTCCAAGGGCTATGGGGGACAAAAGGAGGCCATTAGGGGTGTGGCGTCCCACCCACTGGACCCTGGCTGCCTTCCTGACAGGGATATCTTCATTGTACCCACCGCGCGGGATGGGAGGAGGGGGCGTGTTCCATCTTCTCCGAGGAGCCCTCCTTGACTGTGTAGAGGTGGCCCAGGCCGTGGCCCTGCCCCTGCACCCATCGAGCCTGCTGCTCCCACCTTGGCATGGAAGGTGTGGACCCCAGCGTCCCTTGCAGCTCCTGGCACAATGTCCTTTCTCCTGCTCCGGGCCTGGCTCGGAGCATCTGCCTTGGGCTTAAGCCTTTCCCGTGTGGGAGCGGTCTCTCTGCCCAAGAGTGGCTTGGCTGTCCCTGCACCCACTTCTTGTCTGGTGGGCCCTGGGGCTTCACACACAGAGGAGTGGTTGCACTGCGTGGCAGATACTGAGCAGAGAGAGCTCCTGGAGTCAGACTGCCTGGGGGTGAGCCCCAGCCTTGCTCCTCGCAGCCGAAGGGCAGAGGGCCTCGGTTTCCTCATCTGTAAAATGGAGAGGATGAGAGCACCCCCTGACACAGGGAAGGCCCCCACACAGTGGGCCCCCCAGACACGCTGCCGAGCACCCGGTGAGGTTCAGCTCATCAAATAGGCGGGCATGGCTCGGGAGGGGAAACACACAGCATGCAACCCCAGGCTGATTTGGGGCCCCCCCTCCCTGCCTGGCTGTGTGGCCCAGGCCAGGTCTGTTCGCCTGTTTGCTCCTCCATAAAAAATGGGGTTCTACACAAGTACCTGTATCCCTTAGGTTCTCATTGGCTCTGAGGGGTTCATTGATGTCCACCGGGGTTCAGCATGCCCACCCCAATTCCATCATCTCAGCACCGTCTCGCTTGCTTGCCTGCTGGCCCTCTGTCCTCCTACGCGGTCTCGACCGGCCACACGGAGGGTGCCCACAGTCTCACTAGCTGACCCTCCACCACCGGCAGATGCCTGGGAACGGCCATTAGGCATGGCAGCGTGCATCTCCAGGCCAGGCTTCCGGGGGGAGGAGGCAGCAGGTGGGCGCGCTTTTTGGCACGTGTACAGAGGGCTCTGCATGCGTGTGGCGTGACAGCGCTGCCCACGTCTGACACACACGGACCCCGCGAGGCTCTGGGCCAGCAGAATGTCCTTGGTCCCCACACGCTTCCCCACCGGCCTGGAGGCTGCTCCCAGCCAGCGCTCTTGTCTCTCCATCCTAAATGCCATTTCCCCCCAATCTAAATGCCATTTCCTCCGTCTGGGCCAGAGCCGTTGCCTGCTGTCTGGGGCGGCTGGAAATTTCTCAAACGTCTCTTTGATTTATGGCTCTAGTTAATTCTCGAGGAGGCCCGTAAGATGCCCTGAGCGCTGGAGCCTCAGTGGGATAAATCATTTAACAGGTGGTTAACTGTTCTTTAAGGTCTGGGGAGCACAGGCCGGGTGTAGACTGGGGAGGGGCTCAGCCGGAGGTGTGTGGGCAGGGGGAGGACAGGAAAGGGGGGCTGCGGCTTGGACAAAAATGGAGCAAGGGGAAATGATGTGGCCACTTTGGAGCCCGATGGGGGCAATGTGTCATACGCCACGGTTGGAGGCAGCACCTGGGATCCCTTCTGTTTTGAGACCCAGGAGGCTGAGGTGCTGGGTGGGGCAGAAGGCGGAGGCAGCCTTCAGCGTGGCCTCCAGATGAGGGCCAGCTGTAGGGTCTCCCACACGCTTCCAGGAGCTTCCAGTTGAGCGTGACAACGTGATACGGCCTCCATCAGGGCAAGCTGGCAGGCCTCAGAGAGCAGGCAGTGGGAGGCCTGGGCCAGCTGCAGGGCCACAGGGCCAGCTGCAGGGCCACAGGGCCAGCTGCAGGGCCACAGGCCCTGCCTAGGACATTCAAGTATGAAAGTATGAGCTCATCGTGAGCTAGGGTTGCCCCCAGCCTCTGCCTCGCAACTGCAGGGAGCTCGATGGCTTCGAGGCATGGTCCGCTCCGGAGTAACATTTAAGCCTCTCAACAGGCTCCAACACCAATGGGGCCAAGAATCCCAACCAGAGCGGCTGAGCTCTGGCCAGTGGCAGCACCGTTGGTTATGGGCCTCGGGGAGACCAGGCCAGAGATTGAGGGGGAGTGCACTGACCAAGGAAGGCTGCCAGGGGAATCAGGAGGGAGCCAAGAGGTCGCCAGACTCAATTGCTCATTTTACAGGGGAGGCGACTTTGAAGTCCCCTGGAGGGGTGAGCAAGGGTCCAGGGCAGGGAGGACAGTGGTAGAGATGGGTAAGAAGACCGAAGGGACCAGGTCCAGGGTGGGTGTTGCCCCACCCCCACCCCCCGCGACCCCAGGCCAGAGTCTCACTTCTCCACGCCGGACCTCAGCTTGCTGTAAATGAAGTTTCCTATCTGGGAGTCCTGGTAGGGGTGCCGTGGGTTACACATCAGACTGCTAACCACAGGTCAGTGGTTCAAATCCACTAGCTGCTCCCCAGGAGAACAAGGAAGCCTTCTGCTCCTGTAAAGAGTTACAGCCTCAGAAACCCACGCAAGGGCAGTTCAGCCCGGGACCACTACAGGGCCACAATGATTCGGAATCGACGAAATGGCAGTGAGGTTTTTTCATTAAAAGAAAATAAAGAAAAGAATCAGAGTTTGGGGATGCTGTGACAACAGAGGTAAGTGGCTGTAAGCAGCTAGTCATCTTCCTCTGGGCCCCCAGGAGGTGTAGGGGGGCTGCCCATCTGCCTAGCAAGCTTGGGGTGTGGGTTCAGACTGGCATCAGCGAGTGCTGCTGCAGGACAGCCCCTGTGGTGCCAGGGCTGAGGTCAGTCATGAGGGTAGGGTCTGATACCAAGATTCAGATGGACCCCTGGGTAGAAGAGACCATTCCCAGAGAGGCCGCTCTGCTCCACGACATCCTGGGTCCGGGGTTCAGGCCGGGCCTGGGTATCCCCCACCCTGGCTCTCTGACCTGACTTGGGAGGCCCCAGGGCCTCAGTGGGGTATGCAGTGGGCTGTCCCCACCTGCACGTCATCTGGTTATTATCCAGGTAGAATAACCTGCCCTGTGGCTAACACGGCCTCTGGGCCACAACCGAACTGCCCCATGGGCCTTTAAAGATCCACAAGCCACTTAGAGGAGGTATTTGGCTGACACGCTGCCAGTTTCTTTGCTCTTGTCAGGAGGCGGGCACTACAGCCCCACTGGCCAGCGTAGGGGGCACGTACCATGCCCGCCTCCCCGCTGCTGTGCGTGCCGATGTACCTGCCTGCCATGGCCTCCCTGGGAGTGTGGTGCAGTACCAGTCACTTATCCTGGACAGGGCCCCCGAGAGCAAGATCCCTGCACCCTCACGGCGATGCCCACCCTACCGCCCGCCCCTCAGGCATTTAATCCCTGTATCTGAGCCTGTCACCTAGTTCAGAAGTGTGGCCAGGACCAGAGAGGGCAAGGGCAGGGCCCAAGAGCCCCCAGCAAGCCTGGCCAAGTGACCCCTGTTCGCAGGTGGGGGGCTGGGATGGCAGCAAGAGGAGCCGGTTCTTCCGGCTGTGCGTGGTGAGGCAGCACCTGGAGCCACCGGGCACCCAGTCCTCCGAGCATCCCATCACTCTCCCTCTGAAAACAAACGGAGGATGAATAATTCACAGCGGAGCTGCCTCTAGGAAGTATCCATCCACCTGGGCCTCCGGAGTAATTAACTGTGTGCCCGCACTTTGGCGCATCACCAACAGCCCATTAGCAGCGCCCTGCCCCTGGTGCTGCCATCAGACCGCCCGCCCGGCGGCCACGGGTGGGTGGCTTGGGGCAGAGAGGCTAGAGCAGGTGGAGAGGAGCCTGGGCCCCCAGCCAGAGCACGGGGCATGATACCCATGGGTTGTGCAGGGAACTAGAAAGCTGCAGGTTGGAGACTAGAAGGACTTCCAGGGGAAAGGGTAGCGGTTAGGGACTGTGGCTGGTGAGGACTTCAGGCTTCTTTCACCCTGCCCAGCTGAGGCCCCTGGAGCCCATGGTGAGGAGGTTACTGACTCCAAATCACACAGCTAGGCAGTGGCAGATGGGGGGTTGGGGGGGGTAGTGGGGGGATGCCTGCCAGTCCCGTGGTGCTCACTGCATCAACTAGAGGCTTCCTGCTCACCCTCCGCCCTGCCCCGAGCCCAGGAACGTCTCCAATGGTGGTGTTGGGGAAGTGGCGGGTACTATGGAGAGTGGTGAGGACCTTCTTCCAGGAAGGCATGGGGACCTGGTGGAGGAGGAGGAGCTGGGGGCAGGGGTCACCAGGCATGCTAGAGCTGGGGCCCAGGGACACACAGGCCTGGCTGTCCTCGCAGGGTCCCCCAGAGCCCGATACACCCTGTCAGCACTTACGCTTCACTTGGGGTGGGGGGCCGTAGGCACCAGTGGGCCGGCCTCCTGAGCACCCAGGCTATTGAGGGCCCAGGCTGGGCGGTGGCTCCGAGGCGATGCACTAAGGTGTATGTGGGTGGGAGTGGGGGTGGGGGGCTCTCTGTGAGGCCCAGAGGTCAGGCCAATTGCTCTGGGGAAATCCCTCTCACCAGCTAGAACCAAAGAGATGGGCCCTTGAAGCAGAGTGAAGTCTATGGGCAGTCAGTGAACTGAGGCCACTCTTAAGTACCCCAGAATGATTATCTGGCTCGGAGTAACGTTCACCCTAGTCCCCAGAAAATCACATTAGGCCCCGTTTCCCAGGGTCGTGCCCTCGGACGGACGACTCCCTAAGAGAGCGCTCTCCCCGCAGGGAAACAATGCACGCCTGTCTCTGTGCTTCCAGATCGCATGCAGCGTCTTCCCTCTGAGAACCCCTCTGTGGTTCGGCTCCACCTTCTCTCCCCACTCCCCGAACTCCACCCCAGCCGGGGTCCTACAGCCCTCTCCCCTGGCCTCCCCTTCAAAGGACGGGTCAATATGTGCTCCCCCAGGCGCTGGATGGGCCAGAAGCCAGAGGGGCCCATCCCCAGACCTCGTCCTCAAAGTGGCTTGCTGTGTGACCTTGGGCAGATCATGCTGCTTCTCTGTTTGGGGTTGGGTCTTGGGCGACTGCCGTTTCCAAAGCTCCCTTCCTTCTTTTTAGTTTGGCGATGCGTTCCTTTCGCATCACGACAGGTGACACGCAGGTGTCTCTGGAAAGCCTAAAGCAGAGCCAACAGTGCGTGGACCCATACTTTCCGCCTAGGGGCATCGTGCCCTACCACGGGCGACCCTCTGTCCCCCCGAGCCCGGTCCTCTCCGGAGACACCCAGGACTCGAGGGCTGGCACCCCGTGTCAGGAACGAGGCTTGAGAAAGGTGGGACCTAGCCCCCACCCATGCTGGGGGTGGGGGTGGTGCGGAGGCTTTATGTCAAGCTTCGCCCAAGACGGAATCAAATCCCTCCCTGCAAAGCCTCCTGTTCCGGCCCTCAGCTTGGGCTGGGAGCCTGGAGAAGAGGCCTCTGGGAAACTCCCCTGCAGAAGTACTTCCTGTCCTGGATTCCAGCTTAGAGATGTCCCACAGGCCTGCTGGGCTCCCTCCCCCCGTTGCAGAGGGCCCAGGAGCCCCGTCCCCTTCCTTCTCACCCACCTCCTCCCACTAGGCCAGGGCCCCAGGAGGCTGCCTTTCTAGGACACCCGATTTCTCATCCACAGACGGGAAGGGGAGCACAACCAGGACTGGCACACCGACAATCCCCCAGGCCCACGTTGGTCCTCCTGGGGCTTCTCAGAAGCCTCTCCAAGCCCCAGGCTCTGGAGCAGGAGGGGGCTTGCTCTGCACCCACCCACTCACCCTCCCAAGGGCACAATACATCTCTCTCTCGCCAGCCAAATTCCTTATTCCTGGGCAACCTTGTTCCCCACCATCTGCCACCCCCCTCATCCCTCCCACCCCGCTTCTACCTGGCTGACCAACCTCCACTATTGGGTGGGCATTCTTGTGCCAGGCCCAGAGGAGAACGATAATTGGCTGAGGGGTGGCCATGTGACCTAGTTCTGGCCAATGAAATGTGGGTAAGTCTGCAAGGGACTTCAGGAAGTTTCTTCCTGCTGAGACACACCACCAGCACCACCACCAGCACCACCACCCCGGGTGGCGGAGACCTCTGTCCCTGAATCCCACTTTAGCTGCTGATGTAGACGGCTGTGAAGTTCAGCGTGTGGGCAGTCAGTCGTGAGAAAGATACACCAGGACATCGCAGGACAGTGGGAGGGCTGAAGCCTGACAGCACAAAGCCAGGTGCAGCGGATCCTGTTGGCTTTGCCCGCTCAGCATCTATCCCCTCTCCTTCTGCCAACAGCCCCTCCTCTCCACCCCACCCACCCCCGTCGGGTTTTCCTTTGGGGGGGAGGGAACGGAACTAACCCTCCAGCCTCTCTCTGTGTGTAGGAGCCCCTCACCCCTCCCTCCCACACACACATCATAGAGAGTGACTCAGGCTTGGCCAATCCACATTTGCATCCAGTCATTGTGATTGGCTCCAGGGTGGGCATGTGACTCAGGAGGACCAACGAGGCTCCGCTTGGGGGATTGTGCTAGGATTTGTGAATGAGAGAACCGGTTCCCTCTGCTGGGGCCTCTGAGCTGGGACTTCTGGGAGCCAGCGGGGCTCTGGGGAGGGCGTTTGGACACAAGGAGCCCCCACCTACACGGCTTCGCGGAGTGAGCCAAGAATTGCCACACACACACTTGAAAGGACATGCTCCACAGGAGCCGGCTCTCTCTGGGGAGAAGCCCTGGCGTGTAGTGTCTGCTAATTCCAGTGATGTCAATAGTCCCACTCTGGCTGTTTCCAGCTACCACCTTGCCGTAGTGGGACGCAGAGTTGGACTCCGGTGCCTACAGCTGGCTCTGCAAGCCAGTGCTCCTGGGTGTGCTTCCATCGACAGACTGAGTCATCTGACCTCAAAGCCCAGTTTCACCAACGGGGCAGAAGTTCTTTCTTGGTCCACCTTGAGCTCCTCAGCAGGTATCCCCATTCGTTACTCCCTGCTAGGCGAGGCCCCTCTGGTTTCTGAGGGGCACTGTTCGGCTGCTTTGGAACTCTTGGGAAGGCTGTGGCCAGCTTAACCCGAGGCTCTGCCTCCCCACCCCAAGCGCATCAGGCCCTAGGCTCACCTTTAAACTCAGCCTCGGACACAGGGCAGGGAAAACCAGGTTTCAGGCCACTTCAGAAGCCCTGTCTCCATTACCTGGGACCAGGCCACCTAGACTTGCGATTGTGGGTAGTATGTCTTTTTCAAACGTTATTCTAAGTTGTTGTGGCAGGGGCAGTAGAGGGGGAAGAGCAGGGAGAAGGAAGGAAGTCATTTATTAAGTAGCTGGTTAGCCACCGGAAGCAATCGCAGTACTTCCCTCCCAGGGCTCTTGGGAAGATTAAATGAGATGATACATGCAGAGTGCTCCGCCTAGGGCTTAGCGCTTCTCAGGCACAGGATGTGGACCATTCTGTCCTAACTGTGCTGCTCCTGTGACCTGGGACGCTGCCCCACCAATCCCCCTGCTGGTGCCGTGGCCTGCTGCTCAGACCAAATCCCTGTCGGCCTCTCCCACACAGTGCGCCAGCTGAACTTTCCAGACAGAAGCCCAGCCCAGTCAGGTCTCTTTGCCTCCACAGCCGCCTCCCCCTGGACCGTGTTTCTCCGCACGACTGCAGCTTCAGCCCTAGTCTGCAAGCTGTGTTCAACCTCCGTCAGGTCATACCGCCCGCCCCTCTGCTCTGGACCCTGGTGGGGCGCGCCCATCTTCTCGACACCCGAGTCCCGCTGGTCCAGTCACAACCGCCCCTCGTTCTTCAAACACACCACACGCACTCCCACCTCCCACCTCTGGGCCTTTGAAGCTGCTGCTCCCTCTGTCTGGAACATTCTGCCCCCCATTGCCCCCACCTCCCACACCAAGGGAGCCAGCCCCAGGGCTTGC
This sequence comes from Tenrec ecaudatus, assembly GCF_050624435.1. NCBI lineage: Eukaryota > Metazoa > Chordata > Mammalia > Afrosoricida > Tenrecidae > Tenrec > Tenrec ecaudatus. Next base: position 164,750,822 of record NC_134536.1, read on the forward strand.
TTGGCCCTTTCAGGTGTCCTTTTCGGGGTGGCTGCCCTAACACCCGAATGCCATAATCCCCTCGTACCTCATGTCTCTCGAACCTTTCCGTCTTTTCCCAGGTGACATCCTGCAAGCAGGAATGTTGGGCTTGCCAAGCCACTCCACCGAGGGGCCTCTTGACAGACATGGCAATGTTCCCGGCAGCCTGGAGTGAGTGGGGCTGGCCTGGGACTTCAGCTGCCATCTTCCCTGAGCCTGGCGGACTGGAAGTGCCCAGTGTGTATCTGCTTAACCAGCCGGCTGGCTTGAGGAGAGGCTGGTTGTCAGGGCATTGGTTACAGCTTTCTGCTCAGGTGGGCTAATATTTTGAGTGGGCCTACTGTGTGTCAGATGCTGTGTGCAGAGTAGAGACTCCAAGAGGGCGGCATGAGGGACTTGCTGAGCCACGGGCCCCTTGAGTGGCCCATGCTCACAGGGGATGCAGGGCCCCATGGACATGGGAGAGGGCAGGTGTGGGCCTACTGTTCTTCTTACTCATTCCCACGTTGAGCTCCATCTCCTTGTCCCGTTCAGTCTTCCTTACCCCTCATGTGGGGTCCCCAGCATCCCCCTAACGACCAAGGGGGGGGGCTATCAATCAGTGTCTCCGCAGCTGCCAGAGCCCTGTGTATAGAACGCAAGGTGGCCCATGGTACTCTCATGGTCAAAGTTCCTCTGGTCCCATCCCGGACTTGCCCTTGTCCCCGCCACCCCACTCCCCCGACAGTCTCCGATGGGTCGCCCGAGGGCCAGACACAGCCTCAGGCCTCCATTCCCAAGAAGGCTCTCAGCCGTGGCCTGCACGGCATTTCCAGGAATTTTAAATTAATCACGGATCTTTCAAAAATCAAGGGTATCACACATGAAGCTGGGTTTTTGACTCTTCTTAAAAATAAACCCACCCCCCAAAAAACAAAACCAGATACGGCCCCATGAGGCCCACATTTCAGCAGGCATAGGCGGCGGCGGGAGGGCTGAGCCCAGCGCCCTCGCAGGGCCTGCTCCCCGCATTTCCCTCTCACGCTTGGTTTCTTTGGTGTTTGGATGCGTGCTCAGTGGTCGAGAGACTGAAGCCCTAACTCCTTCCATGTGTGCAAGATCTTCCAAGAGCAGCCTCGCAAGAGCCCACCCCTGGCCTCCTCTTGCCTGCAGCTTCTGGTCCCTGGACCCTAAGGAATTGCTCACCTGGTGCCAGCGATCACAGTGCCATTGACTCTCCGGGGCCCTTGTCACCTCGCCGCCTGGGCTCGCCCTACACAACTTTTAAAGCTTAGCCTCTAGGGGGTACCTGGGGGTTAGGGATTGGAGGGTGTCTATTGGAGCTCTCTGGGACCATGGGAATGTTCTAGGACTTGATTAGGGGGTAGGAGTGGTGGCCAGGGAGGTCAAAATTCATTGAGCGGGTCACTCTGGAGAAAGGACACCAGGGAGAACTCAGTCCAGTGCCAGCCCTCCCCCCCCCCACCCCTTGCAGGGTGCCCCCTGCCTGCCAGCTCCTCCGGGAGGACCAGGACCACGGCTCAGATACTCACCAGCCTGGGCCTGAGTAGCTTTGTCCCCAGAGGTCCCGGTTTCCCTGCTCCCTAGTTCTCAGTAGTAGTCGTGGTGAGAAACAGGCGCTGGTGCTGCCGGGCAGGGGGAGCGCTTGACTGGAGCTCCTGTGTCCTTTTACAGGGGAGGCTATGGGACACCCAGGGGATGGGCCACTTGGCCGGCCAGGCTGATTTGGTGTTGGCCGTGTTGGGATGTAGGCACAGGGCTCTGCCTGGGGCCCATGCCCCCCTGAGGGTCATGTTGATGTGTAATCACGCTGTCTTGCTTCCCCCACCCCCTCTCAGGTCACCAGACCCGTCCATGATGGCCTGTACGATTGCAGTGACCGTCAGCAGGTAGTTTGCAGAGGCAAGGCCTGCTTGCTCTCCATCTGCAGAGATGCTGGATGGAGCACAGTGGGTCCCCATTGTGAGGCAGACGCCCACGGTGTGTTGACAGGAGTCAGGCCGATCAACTACGCAGTCGGCGGCACCGCTTCATTCCCAAACACGTAGCCCACAGCCCCAGCCGGAGAGCTGGTCTGGGAAGCAGGGGAAGGCAATGGGGATGGCCAAGGGTGTGGACAGCCCTCAGGCAGGAGGGGGACAAAACTAAGTGGACAGGGATCTGGGGCGAGGAGATGCAGTAGGGCCCCCCACCCCAGAGCCCGCATGTCAAGATGGGGGTTTGGCTGTGTCCGCCACACTGTGGGATCCTGGTTTTGCAGCTTGGAAGGCTCCATTTGCACTCTCTTTGGCCACCCAGACCTTCCCTGTGAATGTTAAGGGCACCTTCCGCCCCATGGGTCCCCGTCTCCCACCGAGGAGCCCCAATGACTTGCTCCCAGGGGTTCCTTTTAGCAGCAGCTGTGGCCCCAGTTCTCCCAATAAGAAGCAGCACCTGAGCCATCTGCTGAGGTGAGTGTGGTGCTGGGTGGGCACCCTGAGGCCCAGATGGAGCCCACAGTGGCCAGGGTGTGAGTTGCTGTGTGACCCTGGGCCCACTGTGTCTCACTCTGCCATCCCCCTATGCAGTGGGGCTTGCTTGGTGCTCGGCTTGTTTGCATAGCTGCCAAAGCTGTGTCTCGGGCTCTCCTAATCACCATTTGGCTCACTGTGGGATAGAAAGAGGCTTCTTCCCCAGCTTGTCTCCCCCAAATATATGCCAAACCTAAGAGGCTGCTTGTAAGAGGCTGCTTGCCTCCACATGGTGGGCGGTCAGGTGTTTGGGGATTTTCTCCCTGAAGGCATCAGCCACCCAGAGCAGTCAGACTACTGTCTGGTCCACCGTGGGTGGGGCTCACGCCCTATGGATGGGACAGGGATTGTTTCCCTGGAGAGCTCACAACAGGTCAAGCCAGCTCAGGTTTGACAACCAAGGTCAGGCTGCCATCCTGAATCTAGGATCCACCCTTCACCCCGCCTCTTCCTATAGCGCGCCCACCCCTACATCGCCCCCTCCCATTACTGTATTACCTATAGTACAACCCCTTCCTGTGACCTATGTCTTTACCTATACTCAGGGGGCTTGCACACCCCCAAAAGATCTATAAGCCTTGGTTAGAAATAAATCCCTCTCTCTCTCTTCTCCCCTCTCCGCTGCCCTTGCTGCGCATGGACCTGGCTGGCGAGGCCGTCCAGGAGGTGAGCATGCTACCATGAAATGTGTCTGACTCCTTCCTTTTACTCTCTATGACTTTACTATAATCTTCCCATATCACTACCCTGCAATTGCACCTACTGGACCCGTGATCCCGCCCCCCCCCCCCCCCCAGCTCACCAAACAGCTCACAATGAATTCCGTTTGGGGTTGACTGCGGGGGATGGGGGTGGGGCCTGTCATCAAGAAACCCTGCTGATGGTTCTGGTCCTCACAGCCATGACTGCCCGTCCCCGTCCCCGGGGCCACTGCTGACATCCCCAGATGAGTTCCCCACGGCAGGACCGGCGGGTGGTGGCAGGGAAGTGTTGTGGGACGGGACCCGGAAACCAGACAGAAAAAACGACACTTCCCAGGCTCCTGTGGATTCTAGGTGGGATTTGGCCAGCCTGGAGGGATCCATAGGACGCTTTGATGGTCAGCTCTGGTGCATGGGGCCCAGCCGGAGGAAAGGCATCAGGCGTGCGTTTGACTGGAGCCCGGTGGAGACACATGGGCAGCAGTGGTGTGTGGCTGGCGACATCTTTCTGATCCAGAGCAGCAGCACCCTGGGGGGCCCTGTTCCAGGGTCCAGTGGGGAAGCTTAGTCAACTCCGCCACGGGGGTTTGGGTCTCCCGGTGTTTTCATGAGCTGTTTAGGCCACTGTTTATGCCCAATTGCTTTCCACTGAAACAAGATGCAGGGGGGATTCTGTCACCTGCAACTAAGCACTTCTTCCACCCTGCCCAGTCCTTCCGCTGAGATGAGTCCTTTCCCCTGGTCCAGGGGGCTTCCCCCTGCCACCACAGCCCAGCCAGCTTTGTCCCCTGGCCAGAGACTACACCACTGCTTGCCGCCCCCCCGCAGGCCGTCTCAAAGCCAGAGCTGTAGGACTCCCAGGAGGGCGTTATGCTGGAGGCCTGAGGCTGCTGCCACCTGCCTCCACTCACTCACCCACAGGTGGGCTCTTCCTGGAGTCATGGCCGTTGGGTTGGCCACAGTCTCATGGGAGAGAGAAGACGAGGCTCTCGTCTGGTGCAGCAGAAAGGGGTTGATTACCGGCTACTGACTCGTGTACCGTATTGTTGAAAGGGCAGTGCAGATGCCCTGCTGGGATTGACAAACAACACCAAAGCCGCCCCCCCCCCACCTGCTCTCTCTGCCCACAGAGCACAGCAGCGCATGCATGGCGGCCACAGACCCTCCACCCCCACCTCCGGGGCTAGTGCTCTGCTTCCCTGGGGCCACATGGGTACTGGGCTAGAAGGGTCAGGGCAGAGATGGCTGGGGGTGCGGGGGAGTCCCCCACTTCTCCCCTTCTACCGTCCCCACCCTAGGAGCCTGCTCTCCACAAGTGACGATACCCTCCCAAGCCATATTTGTCAGGAGCTTTTCCGTCCTCAGCCAGGCTGCACAGACGCCGATGAAGAGGTGATGTGCTACAAGAAGGTGAAGTGCAGGACCAGGAGCTAGTCGGGGTGGGGCGGGGCGGGGGGGTTGGGGAGCAACAGGGCACGACACAGATTAGGTGCTCAATACTGTTACCCGTTCCCTCGACCAGCTCGGGGGTAGTTGCAACACGCAAGATGAGGCGGGGCGCTGTACGCATTCGCTCCACATCCTGCTGTCGGGTTCTTTCCTAAGATCCTCAGGAACTGGTCAATGCTGCACCACGCTCCCTGTCTGCTGACGCCTTTCCATGCCCTCCCTGGTCGCTCATGGTAAGAACCAGGCTCTCCGTATGAAAGGACTGTGGGCCCTGGGATGCAGGCTGGCGAGGCCACGCACTATCTACCTCCCACTGGGAGGTCCAGGAAATCTCCCATGGCGCCCCATCCTCCCGCACAGGGCCCCTCCACGCAGAGTACCACGGCCGCTCACATGGGATCTCGAAGCACGTGCGCATCTTGACGGAAGCAAATCGCCGCACCAGCCTTTCCGCGGTGTGGCTGGGGGATTCCAGCCACCAATCCTTTGGTTAGCAATTGAACGCTTAGCCACTGTGGCAACGACACCCCGTGCCTGCCCCACCCGACCATACAATGGACCCCAACTCGTGGCCACCCTGGTGGGAGGGTTTCCGGGAGCAGACTCGGCCTCGGCTTTCTCCCGAGGTGCGGCTGGTGGGTTTGACCCCCTGACCTTGCTTCCCGTGAACAGCCTAAGGCGGAGCCCGCAGTGACACCAGGGTTCCTGGAGCCCACCAGAAGGGGCTTGACTAAAATAACAAAGGAGAATTTAATAGGTCGCGTACCAGAAAAGCTTATAAACCAAATAGCTGTCAGGCCAGGTTTGATCCAGGAGCTCCTTGAGATTCTGGTTTCTTTCAGCCTCTCTGCTCTGCCTCACTCTGGTGGCTACCATGCCTATCGGCAAAAACCGCATGCCTCTCCCCCCTCCTCCAGTGAACAAAAACCATGCCTTTACTCTGCTTATGCAAACGGAGGGGACACCCCCACCCCTCCCCTCCAAAACCAGGTGCTGGGGAGAGCTGCCTGGGGATGGAGCTGGCCAGCCTAGCCTGCACCACATGGCTATGGTCCCTGGAGCAGTGGAGCAGTGAATGATAGGACACGGGCCATCACTGCCAGCCATTGCCCATGACTGCCAGCCATCGCCCATCACTGCCAGCCATGGCCCATCACTGCCAGCCATGGCCCATCACTGCCAGCCATGGCCCATCACTGCCAGCCATCGCCCATCACTGCCAGCCATGGCCCATCACTGCCAGCCATGGCCCATCACTGCCAGCCATGGCCCATCACTGCCAGCCATGGCCCATCACTGCCAGCCATCGCCCATCAGCTCACGTCTAGGGCCTTGTCTGGGGCTTGCTTTCCCATAGTGTGTTCTAAGAAGCTCTGGAACCCTAAGAGTTAGACCTAAAGCCCAAACAACAACACCTCTTCTGGGGTTCCCTGAAAACGGAGGCGATGCTGTGTGCTCTACTCCCACCTTGAAACTCACCTGCACCCCCCAGATGAAAAGTTAGAGAGCTGACTCATGGGAGACCAGTGACTCCCAAGCTTATCTCAACTCAGAACCTTTTTTCACATACCCCCCAGGAGAAATTGACTTGGGAAGATACCCGGGACACATACGGAGCCAGTCCCATGTGCTTTCCTGAGACCCCTTAGGGGGAAGGGGCTTGCACAAGACCATGGTGAGTTCATGGCAGAACCAGATTGGAAGCGGGTTTCCCAGTCCCCTGTCCCCAGCTCGGGGCTCTCCCGGTCTCCCTTTCATGTGGGGTCTCTGCATTTCCAGAGAGGTTGGGGGTGCTTGGAGGACCAACGGCCCTTTCCTCCCCCAGCTCCAGCAACTCCCAGCTCCTCCCCATGTCTTTGCCACCAAAGGAGCTACCAGACCACAGAGATCTTGTGGTTCAGCCCCGTGGACTTCTCTTCTGCTCTCGGGATGCTTGGTCAGACCGAGCTTCCCTGTGTGGTAGGGTGGCTAGCTCTGGGCTGGCAGCAGCCAAGGGAGTGGCCCTGTTAGGGACATGTCCACTACCCCATCACCCTAGGAGAAGGATCTGAAGGCAGGGAGGTGAACCACCTACTTCTATAGTCCAAAATAGGGCAAGCTCTGCAGTCTTGGTCTAGAACAATTGAACCAAGCTCCTGAGCCAGGCAGAGTGGACAGCCTCCCCACATCTCCGAGGAGCTGCGTTCGGCCTGCAGGTTTCTCTCCAGGACCTCCCCGCCCAATATCTTCCAAAGCTTGGCTTCCAAAGCTGTTCACCCCCCGGGGTGCCCCACAGCTCCAGAGTCTGTGTGCTTGAAGGACGGTCTTGGTCCCAGTCTAATTGGACTGGTGTCGGTCTTGTGACTAACAGTCTGAGTTAGGCCGCAGAGGCTCTCATGACACCAGGCAGTCGATCCATGCATCCGTTGGCTTAGCCCAGGTCGTGTGTTCCACCCTGAGAGTAGTGTGTGCTTTCCCCAGACCCCCAGGCAGTCCACAGAGAGATCGGGGGCTCTTGGGAAGAGGGAGAGGGAAGAGAGAGAAGTTGGGGGAGAACCAGCAGGCGCCCCAGCTCCCCTGCCACCACCCTCTAAGGCCAGGGTCTGGGCTCTGCGGACCTCTCCTTCTTCTTGGCGGGAAGGGACAGAGGAACCTTTGAGCAGCCTATTTACTGCCCACCAAGGCCATGGCCACAGGAAGCAGTGCAAGGGCCATCTGCTCATCCACCTGCCCGCCCGCCAGCCTGCCCAGACTGGCCACCACCACCAGGGGATCTCACTAGGATTCTTTGGGCCTGAGGTGGGAGAATCAGGGCAGGTTTGGAGAGGGGGAGCTTTAGGGGAAGGGGGAGGCATTGGAAGGAGAACTGGGTCTACACCGACGGCCCTGAACTGGCATCCCCTTCCCAGGTCACCCCGACCCCAGGCAGTGTGCAGGTACGTGTGGGGCTCGGCGGGGGTGGTTTCTGTGTGCAAACTCCATTCAGCACGGCCATCTCACATGGTCTGAGTACGTCACAGATTCTTCTGACCAGGATCCAAACCCAGCCGGGGATGGGGGTGGGTGGGTAGGAGGGGGCGCTGTGCAGTAGACGCTGCCTTCAGCCCCTCCTCTTTCTCTCCCTTCCACCCCCCCCCCCCTTGGCCCTTTCTGGTGCTTCCCTCATTGGTCTGCTCGCTGCTTGCTGCACACACGGCCCCCCCATGCCCACCCCATCCTTCACAGGTCCTCCTGGGCAGCCTCTCTCCAGTCTTGTGTCTTCCCCTGCTCCTCCGTGTGCCCACAGCCACTGGACCTGCGCCTTGTCTTCCACTGGGGGTCCAGCCATGGATGCTGGCCTCTCTCCCCAGCAGAGGAGAAAGCCTGAGGGCAGGACCCGATTAATCCTGGTGTCGCCAAATCCCCAGCCGTTGCCACAGGCCATGCGGCACAGTGGGGGCTTCAAGCAGATTTGTTGAATGCATGAGTGAGTGGGTGCAACCTCTCCACCCAAAAGGGCTCGGGGGACCCTGCCAGCTACGGGGTTGGGGGGACCGGGCAGCTGAACCCCCATGACCGCGACGGGGAGCTCCTGCTTCGGCTCTGCCAATGATATTCCCAAGGAGAATTTGTCACCAGCACTTCACACCTTAGTGAGCTTCTCGTGAGCGCACTCCCCGGCTGTGTGGTCCAGAGTGCAGCGGCTGGGCGATGCAGGGCCAGTGACTGCACCAGGGGACGTGGAGACAGAGGTACATAGCTGGACTCTTGGTTGGTCTGGGAGCATGTCTGTAGACCTCTCTCTCTCTCTGCCCACCTGTGTGTGTCCCCATCGCTGGCCCTCAAAATGACATCCTGGAATCACAATAGGGACTGAGGGTGACTGTCGGGGTTTGATGGACACAGCTGGACCCATACTCTGAGAGCTGACTTTACATTGCCTTGGGAAGCAGTACATAGGGCCCGTGGATTCATGCATCTTGGGTGCTTACCAGAGTCCGTGGAAACGTCCCTTTCAGCTCACCAAGCACTCTGTCCAATACATTCTCGTCATTTTTGTCGTGAATGCCGGTTGCAGTCCATGAAATTGATTTCACCACCCACCAGTGTGCCGAGTCTCGCTTGTGAAAATCAGCTGAAACACCATCTACCTACCCGCCTCCCTCTCCAAGCCCCAAGGGTTTGTGTGACAGGGCAGAGGAAGAAGGCAGCTGTCCGGCCAGAGGAGGGAGCGGATCCTCTGAAGGGTGAGAGGGGGCCAGGGTAGACTCAGGGGAGAACACCGGCTCTTCCAAAGCCATCAGCAACCACAGAGCCTAATGGCCAGCAGCTGCCCGAAGGAGGCTGCCACTCTGCGGCCAGCCTATGTACATGGAGGGGATTTCCCAAGGCAGGGAGCAAAGCCTGTCTTTCTTTTCTCCTTCCTTCCCTCCCCTCCCCTCTTCCCATTGTCTCTTCCTGAGACAGGCCTTCCCCAGGCCAGCAGGAACTCAGCAGAAGGTGGCTGCCACTGGATGGGACTGAGCTGCCCTCCTGTCTCCACCTGCCCTTCCCTCCCTGGTTCCTGGTCTTGGCGGCACCCCTGGGCCCTGTCCTGGTTCTTGCTGCCCCTTGCCACCCAGTCACCCCTGAGTTCCCAGACTGGCTACCAGCCAGGAGTTGGGTGGAGGCTGGCCCACTGACTGCTGGAATAATTAATGAGTGAGGGGGCGGGCAGGTGGAGGGAGATGCTGGTGTTTGTTTTAATGCCTGCTACCGCACAGCACAGCCCATCCCAAGCATATAATTTTCATGATACGATATCAACATTTTAGCTTCAGCAATGGGAAATGTCAACTTTAATTATTTTCAAGGAGTCTTGATGGCTCTGGGAATAAATCAATATAAATAATGTTTTCATAAACTCTGAATCATGCTCCTAATGGCATGGTATCTATAATTCTAATATTCCAAGCAATTTTTCTTTGCATCTTGGCAATTAATTGTTGCCAAATGCCCATTTTTACCTTTCCCAGGGCTGTCAGCCCAGAGCCAGGGCCTGGGAGTGACACATTGACAGGGGGGCCCACGGCCCTCCCCAGTGGGCAGCCATTCTGCTCTCCTGGCTTGGGCTCAGGCCCATGCCCTCTCTCCCCTGTAGAAAAACCAGCCTTTCTCTTCTCAGCCCGTTTAAGCCTGACCCCCACCCACTGGGGGCTACTGTCTCTGGCTCTGCCCACACAGCTGGGTAACAGCTCCCTCCTCTAAACTCCCCAAAGTGCCCTGGGCTCTCGCCCAACGCTCCCCGGGTGTGCCCTGCCAGTGGCACAGGCTGCAGCACAATGAGCCCGGGGCTGGCCTACGGTGTGCCCCCCACCCGGCAGTGCCACTCTGAAGAGCTGACAAGTGTCAGTGCTGTGAGATCCCCATCCGACTTGGGTTTTATTAAGGGGAGGCTGGCGGCTCGGACTCTGTAAGGGCCAGAGCCTGTGTGTGGCCTGGAGAGAGGCAGTAAGCGGGGACAGCCTCTCGGAAACTCCATCTGGCCACGGTGACCATTGTTGTCCCCAGGGCAGGGTAGGGAGGTGGGGTGCCCTCTTCGCCCATGCCCGCCTCCTGGGTGGGGCCCCGGGTGCCATGCATCACTGGAGAGGCCTGGGCGCACCTCCGTCAAGCTGCAAAGGAGTGTGGGAGAGTGAGTACCCACTAACTGGCTTTTATGTGGGAAAGTGAGTTCACCCTGTGGAAAAAAAAAAGGGCTCGATGCTGGGCAGCCAGAAGGCAGGACGAATAGGCAAACGGTGGCCGGGCACCTCTCTCCGCCTCGCGGCCCTGTTCTCTGGCTGCTCCGGGGCTTGGCGTGTGTTTGCAAGCGCAGCCCCTCCTGCCCAAGCCGCTCCTGCCCAAGCCGCTCCTTTCGATGCGCCTTCCCAAGCCGACTGATCCACAGGGAAAAGTGGCTGATGGGACAAAGATGGGTCTCCTCACGACAGCGATCTTTCTCATTGGGAGTCAATCCCAGGAGAGTCCTGGAGCTTAGCATCCTCCTTCCATAAACAGTTACACTCTCGGAAACCCACAGGGCTTGCTACGAGTTAGCGTTGTCTCAGTGGCAGTTGAGAAAGGCATCATTAACAACCTGGCTTTGAGACATCTAAGACTATACCTTCGGAGCTCACCCGGGCGGCGGGCCCCCAAGGGCCTTGGTCCCTTCCCAGCTCTCTGCTTCCTTCAGTTCCTCTGTCTAAGACGGGTGACTTCTCCCAGTGCCTGGTAGCTCCCGGCAAGCCAGCCCTTGGGTGGGGCCTGCTTGGTGGGTCCCTGGCCCTGCTCTTTGCCCTGGCGGTGCCTTTCCATTTCTACGGAGACAGACCAACCCGCCACAGCCGTCATCTGCATAGACGCAAAACGACCACGCGGAAGCCGTTGTGAGCTCGTGCACGCGAGGATTTAAAAACCCAAGCCCACTAGGGATTTATGAAACATCACTTCTGCTTTAGAAATGCAATTGTGTTCCGAACCCATCCCTGCCTGGCGCTAAGAACGGCATGCTGACAGCTAGCAGGATGGATGGACGGATGGGAGCTCACACTCCCAGTCCACAAGGCTCCAGGCCGAGGGGGGCGGGGGGCCCACCAGGCTGAGGGAGGGGGGACGCGGTTAGGAGTCAGTGAATCTCCGCTGTGGAAAATCTTGAAGCACGAGATGAGGCTATGGCTCCAGTGTGGCTGGGGACAGGGCTGGCCAGAGGCAGCCAGGAGGAGATCAGGTTTGCGGGACCCCCTTCTGGGACTAGCCTCCGAAGATGGCCAGAGAAGCAGGGTTGGATGACAAAGCGGGAGGAGACTCAAGGCGACATGGCTCAGCCGCTCCCGGGCATCCGGTGACTTCCCTTTATGCAGCAAGAAAGAAGGAAGGAAGGGCAATCTGAACGACCCCCCTTTTCAAGTTTGACTCTTAATACGGACAAAGGCTACACGCGACTCGGCCCCAGCGCCGGCCGTGGGAGTCCTGCACTCGGGGCAACCGACACGACCCAGCAAGGTCTTGGGAGACCCCCCCACCCCACCCCCCGTCAACTCCCCAGGGTCAAGGGCGCGTGCCTGCAATGCCTGAGAACTTCTGTAGCTGTCTCGGCCTGTGGAGGGGAGGGCAGGCTGCAAGGTGGGGTGTGGGCCTACTGGAGAGGTGACCCTGGGGGATCTGTGCCCGGGGTGGGGGTGCGGGTCAGCTGTCAAAACTTCTGTGCTAATGTCTGACGTCGTGGGCCTCCTGGGGGGCAGGGATGAGGTGTGGCGGGGGGAAGAGCCCTCGCCACACCCGACGGTGCCCTTGCCCTGCCTGTGTCTCCTCTCTGCTCTTGCTCAGGGCCACCTTGCTAGGAGGCTGCCTCCAGCATGCTTCCCCACCTAGCCAATTACCACCCTCATTTAAAAGCCTCCAACAGGGCTGCTGCTCCCCAGCAGCCAGAGGCTCCAAGGTAGTGGAGCTGGCATGGTTGACCCCCCTCCCCGCCCCCTATGCAGAAATGGGGGTCTCTGTGAGCATCCTGGGTGCTGGCCTAGGATCTGTACCAATTCAACTCCATCCACAGCTGAGGATGCCACCGCCCTGGATGGAGAGTCCGCTGCCCCCACCCTGTCTCCCTCCTCTCCCCCCAACCCCCCCCCCCCCCGTGTAGAGCCTGGCTTTGGCACTCGGGGTGGGGTGGGGGTTCTCTTCTTCAGCCACCGTCCTGCCCGCCTTCAGGGCCATGGCCTCACAGGCCACATTGGAGTTGCAATCCTCCAGGTCTCCTCTCCCACCTCCACTTCCCACCTGCCCCCCCCACCCCATGCTCACTCTTCCTCTCCCGCAATTTGTTAGCAGCCCAGTGAGTCCAAACGGGACAGCTCTGGCCCTGGGCAATGTAAACAGAATTCTATCCACGAAAGACTGTGGCCAGGGCCTGTGTTCCTGGAGACCCTCCCCCAAGGCCAGCCCTCCTGGCTGGCGACCTCCACCACCCCACCCCACCCCACACCCCCTTTCTCCATCTGCTCAGTGTTCGCTGTCCCAGACCTTCTGGGTTCCTCCGTCTTTGTCCAGGTGCTGGGGAAGCCCCCGCGGGGTGTGGCCCTCAGGAGGGAGGCCCTCACCTCACATTGCTTGGTGACCCTCTGCAGGTCATTCCTGTCCTGGCGGCCTGATTCTCCTTTGTAAAAGGAAGGGAAGGGGACCCCAGTCATCACTAGAGATAGATGCTAGGCTCCTGGGGCGGTGTTGGGTGGTGCAGCCCCCAGGCTTGCTTCGCTGAGAACACACCAGACCCCCTGTGTTGAGTCGATTTCAGCTCCGGGTGCCCGTGTGTGCCAGCATAGAACTGCTCCGCGGGGTTTCCTTGATGTAGCCAGGCTTCCAGGGCTCACCTTTCCCATGGTACACACAGGCAGACTCAAAACTTCCCCTGAGCAGCTGACCAGGAAGCCCTTGGGTGCCCAGACACCTTGGTCACGTGTGCAGAGGGGGGCGGTGGGAGCACAAGGAAGGCGGCTCCGTCTTTCTGAGGGGGACCCTGTGACTCACAGACAACTGCAACTACAACAGGGCCCAGCAAGCAGCCAGAGCGCCCCTCGCCTCCCCAAGGTCTGTGCCTCACTCCGCCAAGTCTCCCTGCCTCTGGGCTGCTGCTGAGAGCAGGAAATGAGGGGCCCTCAGGGCACCCCCTGTGGCATGCTGGGATTGTTCAATCCATCCAGAACACATGACTGGGGAATGGGGCCTACTTTCTGGGGAGCAGGGAGGAAGGAGCCCCTCCTCCCCCAGGCCCCTTGCAAAGAGACGGAGCATGGGCGGGATGCAGAGGAAGGCTGGGGTGGGCGGAAGTGCTGCCCCTGTGGGAGATCCAAACCCACGAGGAAGGGGTCAGGCTGTCCCCAAGAGGCCCGGGAGGCCTGGCCGGGGTGAGGAGGGGCAGGCCCCGGTGGGGTGGAGAGCCCCAGAGGAAGGCCGCAGTGACTCTTGGTCCTACAAGGGATTCCGTGACATAGTGTGAAGACTGCCTTTCTGCAGCGAGCGCAGTGGGGAGCCTGCCCAGGGCAGGGGGCGAGGAGAACACCGCTGCGGGTCCCACACAGTTCAGCCACAGGGTAAGATACCAGCAGAGGCGGGCGCTACCAAGCACACAGGTCATCCTGCTTTGTACTACATGACACACGGTCAGGGCCCAGGGTCAGCTGGGCGGGAGGGCAGACCAGTCTGCCCAGTCGGCTCCACAGCCTCACCCCTGCTCTCGGGTAGAGAAACCTCTTCTTTGGAGACTAAGCCACACCCACTGGCCTGTTGCTTTTTTACAACCAGCAAGTCCATGGCTCTCCCTGCCCTGCAGGGGGTAAGGATGGCCGACTCCACTGCCATCTGATGTTGGCTGGAAGGGGAGCGCAGCCCACAAGACCCCACCAAGGGCTCAGATGCTGTGGGTGCCCTTGGCTTGGCCGGGCAGTGCAGCCTGGGAAGGCTGTTAGGTGTGTATTTGTTACTTTTAAAAAAACACCAAACGCACCCCCTTCATCAGGCTTTCTGTATGTCTCCCCAGGGGGATTGCAAAGGTAGATAAGTCATCTCCGTTTTACAGCGGAGCAAGTGGGTTCCCAGAGGTGAAGGACCGTGGGACCCCGAGCTTTAAGTGGCTGAACAAGGGGCTGCTGTCAACAGCGCCCACACTTCACTTTCTTGGGAGCTCCTTGTAGTTTTTTAAATCAAAACTTTCTGCATGCCCGGATGGGTGCATTTAAGGGAATGAGTGGGTCCTCCTGTGTCCACCGGGACTGTGCTCAGACCAGCCCAGTAAAGGTCCCCCAGAGTGCTCACAGGGCCAGTCTGGCACCCCGAGGAGGGGGTTCTTTGTGGAGGAGGAGGGGGGTCTCTGTGGCAGGGACCCAGGGGCGGGGCCACCGGGCTCTGCCTGACATTCTTCCACCTCCCTTCACTGCCATTAGCCCATTCCCCCACAAAATGGAGAAACGTCGCCCTGCTCCAAAGAGCGTACATTTCGCATGTCTTTCGTTCCCGGCGGGGCAGGGACGGTTCCAACTTCAAGAGCCCTCCTACTGCAGATGGCTTGCCATATGCCACACTCCCTCACACTCTCACCTTGTACGCAGATTCTGTCAGGTTTTCCGAGGAAGGGCTTAATTAACGAGTGGTGTGTACAATTATGTACTTAATTATCCACCGCTTTTATTTCTCGGTTGTTTCTTGTTTTTCAAAAGTTTGGTAACAATTACAGCAACTGTTCTCTCACGCCGTGTCTCTCCACACATGCGTGCGTGCGTGTGCGTGTGCGTGTCGTTCAGAGATTAGCAGACTAAGGGCCTCTCTCTTCCCCGCTCCTAGAGAGGCACCTTTCAGGACAGGCACTCCCCGAGACGGGGCCCTACCCCAGAGTCATTGCTTGAAGTCTCTCAGGAATGACAGGGGGATGGCGGGCCGGGTGTTTTGAGAGTTTCCTGTGGCGTTGGCCGATGGTCCTGGTTAGGAACCCTGACTCTGGTCTCCCTGCGTATTGCTGGTGACAGCCACGAGACAGGACCTCTCATTCTCCATCACACCGTGGGCCCATCCTGGAGGCCAGTGCGTGGCAAGGAGCCGAGGAGGTTATGGGGCAGTTATGGGGCAGCTCTGGGGCAGCTCTGGGGCAGCCAGTCCTGCGCAGGCTGCCATGAGATGGCTTTGATGATCAGAGCACAAAGAGCGAGAAGAATGAGAGTGTGCTGAATTGAAGGTAGACCCTTGGTTTGGAGCTCACACCAAAGGGGATTCCGTTCTCCCAGGAGCAGTTCCGTCAACGTTCTTCTCGACCTGGCGTAGGACCGACGTCCACCGTCCCTGGGGCGGTCAGTCCTCCTCTGTGCACATCAGGGCGGGGAGGCTCCTAACTCCCTCCCAGGTGGAGGCTCGGCTCTCCTGGGGTGGTGACGTCGTGTGCCCGGGGAGAAGTGGGAAACACTGAGAGGCATTCCACCTGGGCTGCTCTCACAAGCAAGGACCCAGGCCCATGACAGGTTCTGGGCTTCTCAGACGACGGGGAAGGTTCTCCGTGGTCCCCGGTCTTGCAGACTGCTCTTCAGCCGTCAGGCCCACCAGGGAGCGAAGCTGGGGTGCAGCGTAGGGGCGGACGGGTGGGTTGAAGAAGACACGAGGGCAGAAGAATTGCACAATCGGGAGAGCAGCACTTCCCCCCTCCCTTGGAAGGCAGTGAGAAACCTGGCGAGTGTTCTCTGAACAAGGCCAAGCGCATGGCCAGCATCAAAAGCCCCACGTGGCTGTGGGCCCTGCCTGCGCACCACCCCACGGGCGCCCCAAGCGTGTCTCGCCCACGCCTGCTCTCTGCGCACCAGCTTCCTAACGGGCACCAGACAGCGTAAGAACGAGGGGATGGTCCAGGGCACTGTGGCTTTGGATTTTCTGGAGGCTGATCTGGGAAGGACTGAGAACATGAGGTAAAAGTGGGTTGGTGGGAGACGAGGGAGCAGGAGCGAGGGAGGAGGAGGCAGGAGGCCTGAGGGGGTGGTGAGGTGCCCAGTTGTGTCTGGAGGGGAGACCAGTCCAATCATGGGAATCCTCTTCCTATTCCCACAAATCTGGGTCCCAACGCCCCCCGCCCCTGCTAACCCTGAACTTTCTGTAAGCTTTTTTGGGGGTGGGGGGAGCGGTCTGAAGAACAATTGATTTGAAAAGATAAACCAAGGTGGCGGATGGACCTTCTCACAGTAGGGGCCTGGTCACTGGAAACTGCACAGCTTCAAAGAGCCAACCGTGACCTGGGATGCGTGACCTCCTACATGTGCATGGGGGCAGGAGGAGGAGCTCGGCGCAGGATCTGGAGAGTGCCAGAAGGAGAGAGAAGCAAGAATTTGTCCCATTGACTCGCTGCTGCTGCTGCTGCTGCTGCTGCTTGGGGGAGTGGAGTGGGGAGGGAGCAAAGGGTGAAGATGCCAATGGGCAGGGTGGTGACCACAGAGCTTGAGGAAGGAGAGGGAGTGCCGCCCCCACCCCATGTGCAAGGTGAAATGGTTTCGCGATAGCCCAGCAAGGGCACACTGGGCCTTTCTAACCCGAGGGCCCCATGGCTTGGTGGGTGGGACCCTGATAGAGCAGGCCCTATCTGAGAAGAAACTTTTCCAAGTAGAGACCGGAAAGCAGTGGGGGAAAACAAACAATGGAGCCGGGCTGTGACTGGGGGGTGGGCGGGGAAGGCAGGTGGGCTCTTCTTGTGGACCTGCCTCTGCTCTGCTCCAGGGGCCCAGGCTCTCATCTGGAGGCAGCAGCGAAGCCACCCTGTGTTCATCCTTCTGAAAGCCACCTTCAGGGAGGGCAGTCCCAGACACGCCCCCTTGCCCGCCCCACCCTCACTGCCCTGAGGAACTGACCAAGGGGGGGGGGAGGGGACAGGAGGCCTAGCCCTACTCCTCCCTCCCACCCAGGCTCCTGCTCAGGGCCACCTCAGGTCATGTGAGGTCCTTCTTAGTCTGTCCCAAGCAGAATTGAATGCCTGTCCTAAGGCTCCCGGCTGAGGGGAGGGGAAGGGGAAGGGAGGGGAGGGGGATGGTCAAGACCAGGCTGCCAAGAGGGGCCATCCCTGCCCGTCTGGGGACTGCTGGGGAAATGACTGGACTCACAGGCAAAGGCGAGGCCGAGAGGCTGACTCCTGGAGGGCTGGCCGGGAGGAGGGTGGTATTTTCAGCTATGACATCACAGGGGGTACTAGGGCCCCGGGAGGGGTGGGTGGGTGCGGGAGGTGGGAAGAGGAGAAGCACCTCCATTTCTTCTTGACTCTTGTGGGTGTTTATCTTTTCTGCCTCCCTAACTCCACACTTCCTTCAGCCTTTCGCTCCCATCTCCTCCCCTCCCCTTCCCCCACCAGGCCTGCTGCCGCCCTTGTGGTGTCCAAAGGGCCTAGCTACCTGCCCTGGCCAGGCTTTGTGGCCATGGGGACATCGGGGCGACAGCAGAAGGAGACAAGGAAGGGGCTTCCGGTGAGCAGTGCTCGTGTTTGAGCGTCAGAAACCTCACCCTGCCCTCCGTCCCTCCCCCACTCTGGGCTAGCCCCCCCCCCCCCTTCTTATCCAGGGCATGCTCAGGCCTGAGATCAGCCCCAAGAAACCTCTTCGGAAGCCTCCTCCCATCTCCCAGGTAAAACCGAGGCTCTCCGCACACTGCCTGATGCTTCCACGTGGTCTCCACCTCCTCACTGCCCTACCCCAGTGTGCCCAGCTGTAGGCACATGTCCAACTGCCCTCAGGTCCCCACTCCTGCCTTCTCTGGCCTCCTTCAGTGCTCCCACCCTACCCGCAGTGCTCCGCTCAGGCCTCCCAGTCGGACCATCCCTTTCCTGAACACCACACATCGCCCACACGGACTGGCCGCTTCCCTACCCCACAGCTCTAGCCAGGCTCAGACGTCAGCTCCCCATGAGCTCTTTCCTCAACGCCAGCCTCTCTCCCATAGTTCTCCAACACACTGCCGCGCTAACAAATTGTATTCCACGCTCTCATTATTCATGGTTTGCAAGTCCGTGTTCCGGAGGAATCGGACTTCTTTTCATCTCTGAAGTGCCGACATTCACGTCCAGTACGGAAGGGACTCTCCAGGCCAAAGACCGATGTGAGGTGGACGGCTGGGCAGGTTGCTGGTGTGCCGTGGGCCGGGCAAGGGGTGGCGTGCGTGCGGTGGGCACACAGGAGGATAAGGCATGGATGCTTGCTGGCTTTCTCAGCCCCCTCGCTGGCCAGCTGCTCCACCCTTGGGTGCTGGAGCATACAGTTTTAAAGGCACCTGGAGCCACGCCCGAAATGGCCAGTGAGAAGGTGCACCTGAGGGTCTGCAGACATTTCCCACGACCGGGAGGGGGAGGGGGAGGGAGCAGGAGGCAGGGGACCAGGCGAGGCCACACTGTGGGGGGAAGAGTTGGTCCCTTAGGCCAACGGGACAGGACCAACATGTTCGACGGCCCCAAGTCGTGGAAGGATGACATCAGCCCATCCCAGGAAGCCGATCGAAACATTGTTGGTCTGTCTGTCTGTCCGGCGTCAACCCGACACTGGCAAAAAGCGGCCGCTCCCTAGCGTTTTACGAGGTCTCCGTGTCCCAGCCTCATCCTCCCCTCCTGTCTATGAATAACTAGGTTGAAGTGGTCGCATTTCTTTGTACGCCCTAAGAATTGTAAACTGCTTTTGTGTAAATCCTGGCACAAGCATGATGGCTACGTACGTGATCCACACGTAGATATATAAGCCAGCGAGCCTCTAACCAAGCTGTGGGCTCTGGAGCGTCTATGCATACAGACCCCCTCCCCACCGCAATTCATCGCTATCCTGTTGTTTTTTCTTTTGTATATCACTCACTTCCTTGCAGTGTGCACCCCCCTCCCCCATCACTGGGCACCCGCTTGTGATGTCCGATAAGAGCGGGTCTCAGTAATCTCGCCTGGAGGAGGACCCAGGTCGCTCTGAGAGACGGGGCTGGAGGTCACCGCAGGCCGTCTGTGCGTCTCTTGCCAGCCTATGGCTTTGGCAGTTGGTTCTCAAGGTCACCTGATGGAGCCCAGAGCCAGTTACACTCGAGCGCGAGGGTGGACCCGGGCAGACCTCGGTCATTGGGCCCAGACGGTTCGAGGGGTTGCTTGCCTTGCTGGACATAAGAGGACTGGCGCCCCGTGACCTTCAACGCTCGAAGATCAGAATCAAAGGCAGAGGGGCCTGGAGTCCCTCAGAGGAGACCAGGCTTAGAAGCCTCACGCAATCAACCATTCACTGGCTCAGCGGGGGCAGATCTGAGCCCCAGGAGGAGGAGAACATGCATTTCTTAACATGCGATTGGCTGATGCCCTGCTGACTTTTGTGCAGGGCTGAGTCAGGATTAAGGTCGGCAGCCAGTGAGAAAGAATGTCACACGTTTCATCCCGTCACATGCAATGGCCGGCCGGGGAGCGTCCCCTCCATCCCCATCCCACAAAAGGCCAGCCAAGGCGAGGCTCCTCTGAGTGGAGAGAACAAGAAGTTGGGCAGGGGCCACGACAGCAGGAGTTGACAGCTAGGAGAAGCCAAAAAAAAATCAAAGAGAGACACGTGTTTAAAGTGAGCGAAGACGAGTTACAGCCAGAAAATGGGTCACTGCTTGTCGCTGCCGGCTCCCTCGGAATGTTGCTTTGTGGCTTCTTGGGTTTGGTCATTAAGACCAAAAAACAGAGCTTTGTCAGACACTGCTCCCAAATCTAAGGGGGGTGAGGGTAGGGCGGAAGCTGCTTTGTGAACTGGAGAGCTGGGACCAGTGGGGGCAAGCCCAAGCCCCCCACTTAATGAACCTGTCACTACAGACCTGTCGGGGCCCAGTTGCTAAGGAGAGAACTCTGACCACAGGACTAAGCTTGGCTAAGACCTTAGGTGGTAGCTGAGAATAATGTAAGCTTGCATTTCTTTCTTTTGCAGCTAACAGCTTTTGAAGCCGCCCTGCCCCCTGCCCCCTGCCCCCCGCCCCGTCCCACCCCGAGGATTGTGAGCCTCTTGCTGGATGCCCATGACAAGCCAGGAGGACAGGGGCCCGCTATGTGTGTGTGTGTGTAGAGATGGAGGCCATACGGTGTCTCAAAGACCCAGGTCTCTCTCTGCTTCCCAGAGGCCACAGCCAGAGGGCCAGAGGGAGCAGCTAGCTAGCCTCTGGCCCTCACCCCTGCTGAGGGCCTGCCGACAGGACATCCAGGCTCATTCAGTCCCACTCTAGCATATCTTTGCCCACTCTAGTCTCTCCCCCTGCAATGCCCTCTCAGCCCCCCGCCCCCACCCCTGTGACCTCAGCGCAGCTTTGAAGCTGTTGTCTCTGGCCTTCACCCCCCTCCCACCCCCCACCCCCCCATCTCTCAGGCCCTGGCCCACCAGGTACTCTCAGTCAGTCAGTCTCTGACCACCCAACTTCGTAGTGAGTAGGTTCAGCAGCAGTGCTTGTCAGCTAGCAGAGATCAATACATCAATAGGCACGTCAGGCCCAACATAAACAGAGGGAGCCTGGGACGGGGGTGGGGGGGGGGCGGGGGGCGCTCCAGGGCTCTGGAAGGAGGAGAGCCAGGCAGCCCTGACTTGGAAGCTGCCGCTGGGCTCCGGGGAGCGTCTCACCTACAGTGTTAACAGGTCCCACGAATTGCCTAGGACCCTCCTTTGGCCTGGGCCAGTGGGCAGGGGGTTGCAGGCTGTGCCCTGGTAGGGGCTGGATTGTGCTTTTGACATCACTGGCCTCTCACGGGTGCATTGAGCCCTCAACTAGATTCCTAAGTCATTCCTGTCTTGGCCTGCCTTTCGCCTTGGACTCCTAACCAGATTGTAAGCCCCATGAGGCCAGGGATGGGGGCTGGGAGGCCCATGAGCCAATCATGGTGCCTTTCTGCCACGAGACCCCAGGAAATACCAAAGGAATGACCCTGGCTGGGCTCTGAACACTGCAGGCACACTGCAGTCAATCTGGGGGAGAAGCAACAAACACGGGCGTCCCCGTTCACTCCAGAATAGAAGGGCTCAACGGGGTGGACAGCAACCAAAAGGTTCACGTCATCGGGATGGCCTTTGGCTTGAGTTGGCCACCGCAGATCTCGAAAGGCATTCATTCAGCGATGGCAAACAGCCAGGTAGCCACAGCGAGGTGAGGGGAGCACCTGGATGAGCCTAGATGTCCCGTGGGCAGAGCTTCAGTGGAGGTGGGAGGGGGAGGTGATGATAGGGGTGGGGGCCAGAGGCCAAAAAAGCACAGGCAACTTGTCAGGATGCCAAATAGACAGACTGTTGGGAAATAACAGGAAGCTGCTTCTGGACTTGGCCATAGACACCCCTGCAGGGCCTTCCCCTTGGGGGTTGGAAAAATATTCCCAAACCCAGGGGAAAGGGTTTGGGGGGTTTCTTGATGGCATAGGGCCTTGGCAGAAGGGTGCTTCATTGAGTTCGGGTTGTTTCCCCCCCCACACACACACGTTTGTTTTCTAAGAAGAGGAGGAAGAGGAGGGAGCTGCAGGCCTGGCGGGCATCAATAGGGTATAGATCTAGCATGCCTATTCTGTGCTAAAATACCTACCCCACTGTTGATTTTCATTCCCCTGGGAAGTTCCCCTGTCCCCAAATACCTTGCATGAGTTACTTAAAACAACTCACTTCTTGCCTATAACTTAGCGTATGTCAATCCCCGGCATGGACGGAAGTCTCCTTGGGGTAGGGGGTGCCGCAGAGAGAGAAAGCAGGCAGAGAAGCCATGTTGGGAGACTTGTAGGCTAGGGTTAGACACCCAAAAGAATTCAACAGGAGAGGAAGTCCAGTTATCTTGCGGGGGGCGGGGGGGCCAGGGAGGAGATAATTGCTTAGGACCAAGTGGTGGCGCCCACCCCCCTGTGCTCTGAGTTGCCAAAGGGTTTTCCTTTCAAGTGTCCACTGGCCCAGAAAGCCCTCTGGGTTAAATAGATCATCCAGGGAACGCGATCTTGGCATAGAACGATGTTGCCACTGGCGCGAAGCTTACAGCAACTTTTTTTTTTTTTTTTTTTTTTTTTTGCCAACCAGCTTCGTCATTGCCGGGCTGGGCAATCCCATTAGAGACAAGAGCTTCTGGCCCCTGGTTGAGGATGTCTGGGGTCCTTGCAGACACCTGTTATTAAGAATGGAGTTCAGAACAGTGAGCTCGAGGTAGATAAGCAGAGCGGAGAGCAGGGACCTACCTCTGACCCCTGTGTCACCCCCACCACCCCCACTTCCTTTCTATGTGTGACATGGGAAAAGGGATGCATATAAAGAAAGGATGCCTGTGTGCCAGGAGTGATCGTCTTGGGGACATTCCAGATCAGCCACCTTCACACTCTCCACCTTGCCCTGACGTGGAGTTGTATTAGCCCGCCGTGCAGCGCCTTGGTCTTACTTGGGAGGCGCATGGGTGAGAGGGGACAGCCCTCCATGTAGCAGGGCCTCATGGCAGCAGCCATCCTATGGGCCAGCAACTGATGAGGGTGGAGGGAGGTCCTCTGTCCAGCCAATATGATTATAGTCATGCCCATTTTCTCATTGGAGCTTCCCAAGGGCACCTGGAGATGGGCAGAATGCAGAGTTAATTGAGCCCCAGCGGTGGGCACAAGAAGTTAGTCCTTTCTCAGCAGTCCTCACTTCAAGTCCTGGAGTCATCTTCAGACCGTGGACCAAGCTGCTAAGACATGGCCCCATACGGTGTCCTGGTAAGCCAGTCCAGGGATGGGCCACTGGAATTGGGGGGGAGAGGCTGACACCTTCTGTGTTTCTGGTGCCTCCCTCCGATTCAGAGACCCTCCAAATCCAGCTACGAAGGATGTATGGAGAAAGCACATCACACCATCGGGCCTGCCTTTACCTTGTTGAACTTCATAGGGCGGGGGTAAAATGGGGCACCCCGCCCACTCAGCACAGGACAATAATCACCAACCCCGAGACTCCAAGCAGCAATTCACCTCAAGCAGGGACTGAGGGCAGGATGGGATGCACCACCTCCCGGGGCCCCTCGGCTTAGCTGGCCAGGCCTTGACCGAGTGCCTCCGAGCAAAGGCAGGTCACAAAACTCAGTGGCTCCTGGGGTGACCTGCATTGATGAGCGAGGGGACGGGGCAAGAAGGCAACCTGTCCTAGTCCCAACCCATAGGATCTGATAGCAGGAAGGTTTGCCGGACTCCCTTCTGGAGTTGTCCAGGCTTGATGGTTGCATGTCCAAGGTATGGAGAAAGTGGGAAGCAGTGAATAGCTTCCGTCACTTGTACCTTGAATTTTTAAATCTTCTGTTCCTACCAAAGGATAAGAGGGTACGTTTGCGCAGCAAGACCGACCCCTTGAAAGAGGTAGTCCTGGCTCTGTTTTGGATTTGCCACTGACTAGCTGTGTGATCTTGAGTCGGCGCATCCGCCCTCCAAAGGAGGATCCTCACAACGTTTCCCTAAGGATCCGGTGGGTGGGAGAGTGCCGCATGAACTCCAAGGTGGTGGACGGGGAAATGGGTTTGACTGTATGGGCTTCTGGGCCCTTGGGGGCCAGGTGTGCATGTGTCTTGGAAGAGAATTGGGGCAATCGAGCCGCCTGGGACCTGGAGACAGCCTTCCCTATGCCCCTGGCCTGGATGGGTGGGCCAGCGAGCCCTCTGCAGGTAGAGAATGAATGCCCAGCCTGGTTAACTCAAATGTCCACTGGTCAGCCAGGCGTGAGCCTTCTCTCCCAGCCCAGGTTGTCTCCTTGTACAGCGTAAGTCACCATCCCGTTTCATTCTCACTGTATGGCCGCTGCCTGACCGTTTCGGGTGGTTTCCTAGTCAGCTAGGTGAGAACCGGCTTTCCTGGTCTTTCTCTCTGTTGACACCTCAGATTCCCAGCCACTGACCCGGGAGCTGTAGGGGTGGAGGATTTGTGGGAGGCCACCCACTGGCCAAGAAGGTACCCGTGACTGGGAGCTGAGGATCTCAGTGCCTGCCGTCCGCAGGTAGTGTAGCTCTACCGAGCCAGGTAGCCACGTGCCTGCATGGGCTTGCTGAGTCTGTCTTTGGAGAAGAGAGTCATTTGGTTTCCAGGACTGGGCCTCGAATTCAGCCGGCGGGACTGTGAATGGCCAAGGAGGCTTTAAACTGAACACTTGGTAGACCCTGTAGGTCCTTTCCTCAGAGGGGAGAGCAGGGGGGTAGGGGAGGACCCGCACACCCCACCACCAATCAAAGCTCCACATTTGTGAGACAATGCCCTGACTGGGCATCAGGGGCTTGTGCTCTGGTCCCAGGGTTGCCCACTACCGATTGGTCCTTGTCAAGTCCCTCCTCGCGATGGGAGTGGTTTCCTCCTTTGGAAAGGTAAGGCGGTCAGAAGGATCCATCCCTCTCCTAGAGTCCCTGTGGGTGCTTCGATGCTCAGCCCAGCCTGGGGTTTGCTCCCGGGGTAAAGTCATGTATCCGTTTGTCGAGAGACAGAGGCGCGTGGCCGGCGTGCTGTCGAGCAAGGGCCATCCGCCAGGGGCGCTTTGTTTCTTTACCCAAGAAGCTGGCTGTGCCACGAGGGGGCCGTGGCCTAGGGAAGGACTGCCGGAAGCTCACCGGTCTTTGCCATCATGGTTGTAGTGCACTGAGGTGGCCCTGTGTTTGTTTTTAGTAGCTTAAGGGGCAACGAAAAGAGCAGCAGAGCCGTCCTGCCATGATTCAAGTAGAAGAGGCCTGTTGTTCAGTAAAGGTTGTCTCGCCCAGGTCTCTCTGTGGAGCTGGGCCCGGTTTGCAGCCTGGCCCATGCTGAGTCGCTGCTGAGTGGTGGAGCACAGGCCCTGCCTTTTGCGCTCACCATCCTGGGTCAAGAACGCCTCCGGGGCAGCCTCTGTCATGCCAAGCGTCAGGTGGCGGCAGGCCACCTACTTGGAAATCTCCTGCCAAGCGACCCCAAGCCAGGGGAGGGCTGGTGCCACTCCTTCCGGAAGGTACCAGAAGTGCAGTCAGAAGGGGAAGTTTGGGAACGTGCGGGACTGGGTGAGGGTGGGCCCTCTCTGGGCCTCGGTTCCCTCCTCTGTAAAATAAAGGGGTCGGGCTCATAGGCAGGATGGACAGGGCACCTCTGGCATCCAGCTCCCCCAAGGGAAGGGGAGAGCAAGCAGCCAGGCAAGAGAAACAGGGACCGGGTACAATCTGCACTCCACCTGGTTGAGAAACTATACAACAGTGGGGATGGGGTGGTTTCACGGCCACCCCACCTGCCTCTCAGGGCACGATTCCAAGTCCAGCTAAATCCAAGTGTGTAGGCCCCAGAGCCTGAGGCCAGGCTGTGTGTGACCTCCCTCCTGGGATTCGACACTTGGCCCGGGAAAAACAAAAGGGCTCCGGTGTCTATCTGTCGGGGTGTGTGTGTGTGTTTAACATGGGGGGCTTTGAGAAGCCCTCAGCTCATTCCTCTGGGGGCGGGGCGGGGGTGAGTCTCTCTTGCGTTTGCACTAGTAGCAAAGAGAAGGGAGCCGGTGCGGGAAGATACAGGGAAGACGTCTTAGAAATGTTTCAGATCAGAGCCAAGAGCCTCCAGTTCAAGTCCTTGGCACTCTACTTGAAGCACCCCGAAGTGGTCTTCTTCCTGGCCGCCCCCAGGCCAGGCTGCATAGACAAGCAGCACCAATCCTTAACGCTGAGTCTCGCTAGCGGCGGCAGGAATTTGGGGCTACCCAATGGCTGGCTCGCCGACTGAACAGGGTGCGGGTGGGCCTGCCTTGGCAAAGCACTGCCCGAGGAACGTGGCTTCAAGCAGCCTCCTCTTAAAGAGGTGGGTCCTCCTGGCAATAGGGGAGAGGACTCGGTTTCTCCAACCCCAGCTGCAATCTTCTAATGAAGCTCTGCTTCGGCTGCCTCTGTGGCTGCATCCCTTCTCGCTGCCTCCCTTGACTTCCGACCTTCTGGATTGTGACACAAAAGGTGAGTCATTCTATTCCCAGAGGGGCAGGGCTCTAAAGATTGCAACCTTATCCTTGGAGCTCTGGGCCACTCCCCAAGTGTTGTCATGTAGATTCCCACATGAAAAGAAAAAAAAAGTTTCCTGAGCCACTTCCCTCAGCCAGGGGAGGCTCTGAGTGAATCTCTAAAAGGGCCACAAAAAACCCAAAAAAAGATGCTCAGGTGAGGGAGGCTGAGCTTGTAAATATACCATTTCCAGACACATGAATGGCTGTAAGAAAAACTCACTCCGCTTAACATGCCAGGCCCTCAACTAAGTGCTACCAGCCTCAGGAATAGGGCATCAGGGCAGAGCCCCAGCTCCAGCTTAGCGGGGGGGGGGGGGGATCCGAAGCCCTGAGACATATTCAAGCAAGGAGGGATTAAACTGCCTATCGTCCAGTCCAGCATGACCCAGCACCTCTTGTAATCAGACCCGTAGCCCTCGCTCCCTAGTACCTTGAGACATCTGCCCTTACTTCGAAACCTCTGTCTGTATCGGTTCCTTTTGTCCCAGTGCCCCCATTCTATGGGGCCACGGGGACGTTTGTGTCCTTGAACTCCTCCCACGTGCCTCTTCTCTAGGCCCCTAATTCGAGTCCCTGCGTGGACAACAAGCTTCAGGGAGCCATCCAGTCTTACTGTCATCGAGAAGGAACTGGCTCCCACAAGATTAACTGTTGAGAAGAATGGTCTTCCTGCTCCCCACTTTCTTGCTGTTTTATCTACAGAGGGGTCAAGGCGTTCAGCAAAATCGAAACATTCAGAAATAACCTTCTACTGGTTCCAGGCCCTGCCTTTATATCTGTCTTCCTTGTGGAAGCCCCCACCCCCCCAAACACACACACATCCCGATCAGTTCTCTCTCTCTCTCTCTCTCTCTCTCTCTCTCTCTCTCTCTCTCTCTCTCTCTCTCTCTCTCTCTCACACACACACACACACACACAGCGTTCAGGTAAAATACAACAGAACAACAGAGCCCAGGAGACCCTAGACCCATGTGCTCTTCCTCGGTGGTTTACCTGGTCACCTCCCCGTGTGCCAGAGAGTAAGGATAGTTCCTTCTAGTGGGATGGACAGGGTATCTTCCCTTGTCTGGTGGGGTGCCAGGCCTCTGACCTCTGACATGGGCCATGTTAACCTATGTCCCCTCTGTTGACAGAGGGAAGAGGAAGCCACTCCTTCCCCTTCAAACCATCACAACCCACATCTGCATTTACAGGTGAGTCTCTTAACTTTGCTACTGGAAAGTCCAAGCATGAATTGAAAACAGCCAGCCTCTCCCCCTGCCCGCCACCACCACCCCCTCACCACCCCCAACCACCCCCCCACCCCCCGCCACTCCAGCCTTTCCTTCCCACTTTCTGGATGAATTGAATTCCCTCACAATTTACCATGACTTTTCGGGGAGAAGAATAGTCATAGGTGGGTTTGATGGGGGTGGGGGTGGAAGGCGAGGAGGGAGTTTTTCCAAGTAGCTTGAACTGGGGTCGCCAATGAAAACATGCATGGCTTATAATGCTCGATCTTCATGGAACATCATCAGACCCCAAACTCTCTGCCATCAGTCAGCGCTGACTCAGAGCCTCCCCCTGTGGGTTTCCGCGGCTGTAACTGTCGACGGAAGTAGAAAGCCCAGTCTGTCTCATGAGGAGCGGCTGGTACTTTCGAACTGCCTACTACCCTGAGGATCGTAGCCCAACACGCAACCACGACCCCACCAGGGCTCCTTCGCACTGACGTTAGCGGCATCATGTCCAATGCCATCTTTTGCTTGCCCCTGAGAAATAGCCAGTTTGGCTTTTTACACCTGTTTTTTTTTTTAAAAAGCTCTTCCGTTAATTCAAAGGAATGATTCAGAGGGAGGTGAGGTGAGTGGGGCAGAGATTGGTGGCAACCACTTCTGGTTTATTAACTTCCACGTCGCTCCAGCTTCTTATTAGGCACATCGGACTGAAAAGGAGGGTATCTTTCCATCTCCTTTTTCCTCATCTCTGGCCCTGTCTCCTCAGAGCCAGGGCTCAAGTGGGGAAGAGAGAGGGCTCGGTGCCGAAGGGGGGTGGGGGACTCCTGAATGCCCGCAAGTGGAAGTACACTCTCTGGAATAGCATATGAAGTGGGCACCCCCACTTGCCCACTCGTTAAGTGGGGGGACAACTCCTGGGCCTAAAAAACACTTTAAAGGAGACTACCAAGACCCTTGGCTTCGGTGCCGGTGGAAAGGAGTCAGAGCATGTGGGGAGGCAAGGGGCTTCCAGGCAGTCCCCAAGTGGCTGAGGGGGAAATAGCAGGTCTTGGGTCCAGCCTAGAGGATCCCTGGAGGTGTAGTGGTGAGGAGTTGGGCCATTATCCGCACGGGGGGGCGGGCGGTAATTCGAAACCACCAGCAGCGGAGCAACCCACAGGGCTCACTATGAGCCAGCACCTGCTGGAGGGCAGTGAGTTTGGGTCCAGCCTCCTCCCTGGCTCGTTCACTCTACGCCCACTTTGGACAGCTGTGCCCACTCCTCTTCAAGTCCAAAGACTAACCCACGAGGTCACCAGGGCACCTAAGGGCTGTATCGAGTCCTCCCGAGTTCTGACCCCGGGGCCGGGACCGTGTTTGAATTAACTGGGCCCTTCTGGCAGTAACGCTGAGCAGTTCTGCTCAGCTCCATCGGAGAACGTTCGCAGGTGCAGGATGGCCCGCTCCCGCTGACAACAGGGCAGGATATTTGGAATCGGGGGTTTCTCAGAAATTCTCCTAACGGGGGGCTCCTTCCTGTCCCTGTCCTGTCCTCTCCCAGCGGCAAATCGGCAGGTGTCCATCCCTCTCCCTCTACCCACTGGCGTCCGTTGGGGGCGGGCGGGGGGCGGGCGGGAGGCGGAGCACCGCCTAGCCCCACCCCTCCAGCGCCGCGCACCCACCTTCGAGTAACGGCCACGCCTAACGGTTGCCTGGAACCTGCCACGCGATTTTCAGGGTTGTCGAGCCGCCCCTTCTCCCTTCCTGAGGGTGAATTACGGGCCTTGGCCAGCAGATGCTCCATAGATGGGGACGCAGGAGGAAGCAGGAAGGAGAAGGGTCTTCTCCCAGCCAGGGGTGCTGCTTCTGTTCTGCAGTAGCCGCTAGCCTGGTGC
Organism: Tenrec ecaudatus; assembly: GCF_050624435.1. NCBI lineage: Eukaryota > Metazoa > Chordata > Mammalia > Afrosoricida > Tenrecidae > Tenrec > Tenrec ecaudatus. The sequence continues at coordinate 164,780,022 of NC_134536.1, forward strand.
GATGTGGGGTCGCAAAGCCAGCGGCAGGGGGACGTTTGAGCAAGATACAGACCCTGCTGCAGCCATCAGAGTGTAGGCGCAGCTTTGGAAGGGGGGGGGCATGGACAGATTAGATGGGGGAGGATATTGGGTGGCAGAGTTGGGTCCCGGATGAAAGACAAGCAACCAGGCCCAGACCAGAAAGGTCCAAAGATGGTGGGGAGACACAGTGGGAGGTTTCTGCCAAGTTACACCCTTGACAAGGGTAAGCTCAACTGTGCCTACAGTCTTGTTCCTGGACGGTGAGCTTGCTGGTGCTGTGGGCATTCGGAAGTCCTGCTACCATGGAGTGCCACACGTGCCACAGCTTTACAGAGCAAATCAGACAGCTCATCACAGATAGGCTTGGGAATCGGCTGGCAATACTGCCAAGCTTTGGGGGGGGGTGCTCGCAGGTGCCAGCCAGGGCTATTCAGAAAGGGGGTCATAAGATAAAGGACCGGGGAAGGTTTGAAGGGAGAAGAAGTGGGGGTGGGGGATAAACCACCCAGCAAGCTGGCATCTCGAATTTCCCTATAACAACCCTCAGTGGGATTTCCTGGCCATGAATCCTTGGCAACAGAATGGGAGAGGGGGGAACCCTTTCCCATGTGTGTGTAGTATATGGGGGTAGGGTGGGGCGGTTCACTGATTCCCCACTAAGCGACTCTAAAGGATTCTTCACAGATTAATTCCAAGCACAGGAAAACCTTTTGAGTGAGTTCCAAATGTTCTGGGTTTCCCAGGCTCACCGGCAGGCCATGGCCATGCCTAGTTGTTCATTGTGAGTCCTTGGAAAGGAGCTCTTCCCATCCCAAGCTTCTCTTGTCCTAGGGTAGATTCTCTCACACTTTTTAAGGTTCACGACTCACCTTCAAACTCACCAATGCAGAGAAAGAGACCTAGTGAAGCGCCAAAGACAGACAGTTACCAAGTCACCAAGGGCAAGGTCTTTGCGGAGCCTGTCCCGCGGTTGCGGATGTAGCGCCCAGACAAAAGTCTAATTATTTAAGCTAATTTCATAAAGCCAATTAGTTAGCACCTGGGAGAATTAATGTAGAGAGGTCACTTCAAATATTCGGGAATTTTTGTCCAATTAGTTCATAGGTGGCGATGCTTACTCTGTTACCTTCATTGTATTTGGCCCACGCGTCTCTTGCTGCAAGACCACCCGGTGACCAGTAGTCTACAAATCCATCCTCCAGCACACAAGACCAGCCAGGCCAAAGCCCGATGGACTGGGCTGGTTAAAATATAAGGCGTCTGCTTTAAATGATTGATTATAGACAGTGAAAAGAAGAGTGTCCCCAGGGGGTTTTATTCCAACAAACCAAACAGACAACAAGACACCCCGTTGCTAAGAGAAGTTGATTCTAGGCTAGAGCTAAGAGATTTTGTATCTGACGCTGTATCTGGAGGGAAAAGAACCCCAGAAAATGAGAACTGTCTCTTAACAAGCCCCCCAGGGGAGCAGAGAGCGTGAGGGGGCAACACAGCCGTAGACCAGCTATTTAGGTGTGCCCTTACCCTCCTGTGACCCGGGAGGGTCACCCGGCCTACCAGAACTCAGCTGTGTTTCATCGGTTTGCCCGGGTGGTGGGATGTGGCTAAGTGCCAGGTCAACAAGATGGCGCCATTTATTCCCTTACAGTCATCTGCTTTCCCAACTAACGGCAGGCTCTTCGGGCCACATTAACCAACCTCCCCCTGAGCCCTCCCCCCGCCCCGCCAGCAGCTCCTGGTATTGAACTGGCACATGGTTGGGATGGGCAGCACACACAATTCATGGATCTTGACAGGCACCTCTAGAAGACCCATGCCAGCAGTGGGGTGGCGGCCAGGGGCTGGGGAACGGAGCAGGCCCCGTTTGGTCACCCTTTTTACGAACTTGTACGTGCCTCCAACGTCGGGTGTTTCCAGCCTCCCATGAAGGCTTCCAGGGGGTGGGCCTGGGTTGTCTCTTGGGCCATGGCAGGAACTCCACCTTCACCCAGATGCCTTCTTACACACGGGCCTGCGTGGCCAGCAGGGTCCCTTTCTCAAAGGCCAGGAGCCAAGGAACCATGAGCACGGCTGCCTGGGCCAGAGGGATTAGCGTTGACCATCGAGGCCGTGGTCCAGGGAGCTTGTAGCCCCAGTGGCCTCCACAGCACCCCAAAGCCCAGCGTTTGGCAAGAAGTGGGGAAGGCCCTGCCCACTTGCCGGGGCCTTGAGCCTCGTAGCTTCCGGGGCCCACCTCCCCTGGGCTGGGCTGTCGCCCTTGGACTTGTTTTCACTGGCTATGGCAGAGTCTCTGGTCATCAAGATGCAGGACGTGGGTCTCCCACAGGGACCCAAGACAATGCCAGGACACCACAGTTCACCGTGGGACACACGCACACACAGGCGGATTGCTCCCGGTTTGCCCCCTGAAGGGTGGGGAGCTCTCTCACAAAGAAGAGCAGGCCGGGGTGGGGGGGCCCCATGACCCATTTCAGAATGATGATCGTTCTCCACAGGAGTCCCTGGGGAGGGACCACTGCCAAGTACGGCTGAGGGGGTCATAGCTAGGGTTTATTCTGGACGTTAGCCAGAGGCAGAGCCCCCTCCCCAACCTGGGAAAAAGGCGGTTCTCACTTCAACTTCCAGAATCATGAGCCACCCTTTGGGGGGGACAAAAGTACACATGGCTTCCTCAGCCGAGCCCCAAGTCCGAGGGTATTAGAGTAAGCTACCTGAAATGTATTACTCCTTGTTTGTATGGTCCTTATATGGCCCTGCAGAGCCCGAGACACCTGGTCCGACACAAGACCCTTTTACTAACACCCCTCCCCATCTCCAGTTATGCCACCATTTCTTTCCTGGAAGAACTATCTTTAAATAGAATATCTAGCTGGGAGAGGGGCCTACTGTGATAAAAGTACCTAAAAAGTGTCATGGGTACCCTTGCGAGGGCTGGGGGTGGGGGTGGGGTGCTCTTAGATAAACAAAGGCAATCCTTCTCTGGGTCACTTCCTTGCCCCTAGCCTCAAACTTGCTCGGGAGATACTCCCCTCCGGAGGTCATAGGAGCCGAGACTACAGACCCCTCAGAATTCTGGGCACGATCGTAGGAAGTACGAGTGTTGAGACAAAGCTGAGTCATGGTCATAGGAAGTATGAGTGTTGGGGGGACAGAAAGCTGAGTCGTGGTCATAGGAAGTATGAGTGTTGGGAAGACAGCTGAGTCGTGGTCATAGGAAGCTTGAGTGTTGGGGGACAGAAAGCTGAGTCATGGTCATAGGAAGTATGAGTGTTGGGGGGACAGAAAGCTGAGTGATGGTCATAGGAAGCTTGAGTGTTGGGGGACAGAAAGCTGAGTCATGGTCATAGGAAGCTTGAGTGTTGGGAAGACAGCTGAGTCATGGTCATAGGAAGCTTGAGTGTTGGGGGACAGAAAGCTGAGTCATGGTCATAGGAAGCTTGAGTGTTGGGGGACAGAAAGCTGAGTCATGGTCATAGGAAGCTTGAGTGTTGGGGGACAGAAAGCTGAGCAGTAGGGCAAAGAAGCAGGTCACTCCGCCATGGCCCAGCTTTCCTTAGCCCCCTCAATCTGCTGTTTAGACCACCTTCCTGTCAGAGCAAATGTGTTCAGCCTACAGGGTATCTTGTGGCTGGTGAAACCCACAGTGGGCTGGGGAATCCCAGGCTCAGCGTGTGCCTGTGGGGCAGCTGTGAGGTGGGAGCTGGCAAAGGGCAGGACTGGAGAAGGTTCCGGAGGCCGAGTTTACGCTTCCCTTTGTCACCTTGATAGGGCACTAAAGTTCGGATGCAGGTGTGGCAGAATCCGAGATGAGAAATGCATGTGGCGGGCAAGAACTTGACTTGCTGACCCCGCTTGGCCTTCGAAACTCCAGCACTTGGCAGACCTGCTCCTGAGTTTTTGAGGTTGCTGTGACTTTGGGGCTAGATTCCCAAAAGCCCCCTGGCTTTTTCCAAGGAGAAGAGCCACTGGGGGCAGAGAATGGTAGCCTGGGAGATTTTAGGCCTACAGTGTTGGTGCACATAGATTTTTTTGGGGTCATCTTCTTGACCCTAGGAATGTTTTAATGACCTGGCTAGAGCAAACTTGGCTCAGAACCATCCAGGCCTGACCAGCTCTCACTGAGCGACCAACCCACCCAAGGACTGATGTTTGTCTTTTCTGGGTGGAGCAGAGAGTGTGCGGGGGTAGGGGTGTGTGTGTGTGTGTGTGTGTGTGTGTGTGTGTGTGTGTGTGTGTGTGTGCGCAGGTGTTGACAAGTCTGCCCCAGTCTGAGGCACCTTGGCAGAATAGCGCTTGGCACAAAGGAGCAGTCAGGAGCTCGGGGCGTGTGGAGGCCAGGCTTCCCAGGGCCGGGAAGTCTCCACTTGAGTTTGTAGTGAATTTGCAAACCTGTTAAAAAATAAACGGATTAGTGAAGGACCTCGACTCCATGCTCTTTAAACTCTAACATCTGTTCCCAATAAATCATTCGCAGAGTAGATATTAATGAGAAGTCTTGGGAGGAGGGGGCGGCAGCTTAAAAAATACACGCGAGACCTCTTTGCCAAGAAGGCACACAGAATGCCCCCCCCCACACATATATACCCCGCCCCCCCAAAAACAGGTAAGACTGCTACACCGGTGCTGCCATTCATTTCCTTAGTCAGGGGCTGCACGCGCCACTCTCTCTGTCCCCGGCAGGCGGGCAGGAAGGCCGTGGGACAGCCAGCCCCCCACCTCCCACCCCACAGCACAGCAACACCCCTAGCGACAGCCCCCGAGCACAGCTGGCCCTGCCCACAGCTATACCCAGGGGTTCCAAGCTTGCCCAGAACCACCAGCAGTGGCAAGGAGCCAACCCCAGTACGGAGACGGCTGTTTGCTCAGGCAACGGCTAGGGATGGGGACAAGTAACACCCTCCCGCACCCGGCCTTCCCTGAGCCTGCCCAGAGGGACGTCCTCTTCCCACGCTGCCCCACCCACCTCTAGTAATGGGGGGAATTCAGGTGCCAGGGATTGGAAAGGCCTTGTCGTGTCCCCTCCTTAGGAAGCCTCCTCCCTGTGGTCTTCAGGAGTCTGATGTCCCTGATCGAGGTTAGGCTGCTTGAGCAGCGGCAGCCTTGCGTTCAACTTTGGAAGGAGCAGGGTGTCTGGGGTCCCGCCAAGGAAGGGGCTGTGTACTGCCCCTCCAGGGCCAAGTGGGTGGCTGCCTGCCTGCCTTCCCTACGTTGGGTCTGACACGTTCCTGTCTTCCATGGAGGAGGGAGAGCCACCAGCACCAGGCTGGCCGCGGAGAAGCTCGCCCAGCCCAGCTTCTCTGGATGAATGGTTTGCAGCCCCTTGAGACTAACTGGGAATTGAGATGACGGGGCCAGGAAAAGTACTTGATTGTGCCCTCTGGGGTCCACTCTCTATCAGTTATTGGAAGAGACTCTAGAGGGCTGGAGAAGAGAAGCTGGGGGTGGGGTGGGGTGTCCGGGCCCCTGACCCAGCAGAGGGTGCTGCCCATGCCTGCCTTCACGCAGCTTCCCACAGTTCTGTAGTGGATGGAGGTCTCGGAGTAGCTGCTCCATTGGCATATTGGCATGGGTGGGCTCTAAGCCGGAAACCAGCCCGGGCTGGGAATCAACGCTGGCTGGCTGGCAGAGCCAAAGAGGAAGTGAGGGAGAACTTGTCCAAAGAAGGAGCCCAGAAATTACCCACCCACTGTTTTCTCCATGAATTAACGGAGCATTTAAATCCTCCTGAAAGGCTCAACTTGATTCTTTGTTTCAGAATCTCTCAGTGCTGTTATTGCCAGAGGCGCTTTCCTCCTGATGGAGGGCATGGGGTGGGTGGGGGGCAGGGGGTGTCTTTGAAGTGGGATAGAACTAGGTGGAGGTCTGTGGGACAGAGAAGGGAAAAAGATCTGTGGGCCTCGTATTCCACACTTCCAGAATGAAAATCCATCTGAAGGGTCAGCGTCCCCAACAGGTGCGCCTCCCTCCTGGGGATTCTTCTCTGTACGCCATGTTCAGTGTTAGAGACCTAGTCCTTGTACTCTTGAGGTTTTAGTGGTTGGTAATCAGTGTGGATGGACTTGGGGGGGGGGCGCGGGCGGACTCAAGAGACATCAATGATGGGCTACAGTGTTGGCCAAACTGCTGGTGGAATGAGGTGGTGTGTGTGTGTGTGTGTGTGTGTGTGTGTGTGTGTGTGTGTGTAAACACTAGTTGGCCTCGTTTTTTGGTTACTGGAAGTCCACATGCCTTGAGCCACAGGCAGCAGACAAACGAGATTGGCCAGGAAAGCAGACTAGCCTTTGGCATTTCTTGTGTGGGTTGCGAGGCTGTAGCTGTAAGCCACAGGTCCTCGAGTCGGCCAGGCGTTGTAACGAGGGAAAGACCATTCTTGTTATTTTGAACTTCTGGTGGAGTGAAGGGTGACTGTTCTGCGGTGGGAAAGGGTGGAGCCATCCCTTCAAGGGAGGCGTGGCCAAGAGGGCTTTCCTTTGCTGGGAGCCACTGCGACCTCTCTGGATGGAGAGCAGCCAGTTGCCGGCTGAGAGGCTGATGGGTGGCAGGGATGGGGCTACGGGCTTTGTGTCTAACCTGTTCTGTTGCTTATTCTGGTGCCTATAGAAGCCCCCGAGGCAGGGCAGTCGGTGCCCAGCATCTGGAAAGATAGAAGTTTGATGGGTGCTAGGACGGACCCGGGGTACATGGCTCATCCCAGAGGTCCCACTTGTTCTCCAGATTCCAGGATCTCTTATCCTGAATTGGGAGATGCCCAGATGCCAAGAGCTAAGGACACCCTTGAGGAAAAAAGCAAAAGCCCTGTAAACGCACCCGTTGAGAAGGAATCGTCTGGTACAAACCCACCAGAGGAGGGTGGGCAGGGCAGGGCCTCTGGAGGCGGAGCGGAAGAGGTAGCGACCCTCTGGCTGCTGTGGGGCCAGTTACTGCTCATCGTGTCAGATGGCTGAGCAGCCCAGGGGAAGGATGCTGCACCTCTCCAGGCAGACACTGGATCCTAAACCAAGAGTCGTTAGAAGGCCGGCCTCTGCTTCTAGCAGCTCCCTTCACTGATCAGCATATCGCAACCCTGAGGTTCTCCAGTCTGAGAGGGGCTAGCGGGCGAGGCGCACAGGAGTGATTACATTTCTTCTCCTTTTCCTATGGATAGAGATGCAGGCAAGGTCAAGAGCGGAGCTCTCAACACAAGAATCTTCTCTCTGCAACTGCCTGCCTGTCCTCCCAGGTGTCCCAGGCCTCTGGTTATGTCCAACGCCTTCCTTCCTTCCTTCTGTCTGGAAGTTCTTAGACAATAATGCCTGACTCTCCTCGGACACAGCCCTTCTGTTCCAACGTGGAGAGATCTTCTACCTGCTTCTTCTCTGAAGCCTTGCCCACCTTTCAGCCCTCAGGGCTGATGCCATTTCCCTGGAGGGGTCGGACGGGTGGGTTGTCTTCCCTGAGCCCCCCAGGCCATCAGCAGTCAGAGAGACAGCCGCCCTCAACGTTTCCTCTGTGGCAGCTAGCGCCACGGCATCCCAGTGTGCACTTGTGTGGTTCTTTGATTGACGTCTCTCTCCCCTCCAAGACTGATCTTGCTTGGTGCATGGCCCTTCATTCCCCCCACCCCCAGCTGACTTCTCTGGGAACTCCGTGGCACGTTGTAGATCCTCAATAAATATTTGTCGTGTGTATGAACGAAGGTGGGGCCCACTCTGAGTTCTCCTTTCCCGCACACTTAGGAACGTCAGCCAAGTTCACTGGGCAATTTGTTTGAATTGCTTGGCTGCCCCGCGACATGGGGCACATGGAAAGAGAGGGGTCTGGAGCTATAGAGGAAACGGGGCTGGAGACCGACCTGTCTGTGGTTCAGTCTCATGAAGACAAGGTGTGAGACGGCTCAAAGGGTGAAGGTGCAGAAACTTTTAAAAATTCAGGAACAGGCATTCCAGGGGCAGGCAGAGAGGAAGGTGGACCTGGGTTGGAGGGGAGGCGGTGGGTGGAGGTTGGAGAATGAGGTAAGAAGCCACGAGAAGGGAGCGGTTGGGTCTGTGAGGTCAAATTCCATCCGGAGCGGGGCTGCAGACGCCTGTGAGGTCAAATTCCATCCGGAGCGGGGCTGCAGACGCCGGGGAGAAGAAACGGTGATGGTGGACGCATCCTGGCAGGCCGCCTTCCCTGCCGTGAAGGCCATTTTGCAGTCTCAAATGTTGCATTATAAAATAAGGCGGGGTGGGCTTCCACTTCTGGGACTCTCTCCAACAGGAATAGCGAAGCTTAGGAGGAAGTGGGCACGCCAAGCGTTGTGGCAGCGTTGCGATGCTAAACATTTCCTAAGTGGTACTTGGGAGGGGGCGTGGCTTCAAGCCATAGTCCATCTCTACATCGGCAGACCGCAGGGCCTTATCAAAGAGAGCATGTGGGGCTAGGTGTCCTGGGGTGAAATAGGCGCAAGGAAGCAAGCCGCAGAACAAGGTGTACGAGGGGAGCGCAGTCGTGTTACTGAACCAGCCACAGAACCACAAAGCCTTGGCGCCCGTGCCCAGAAACACCTGGAGGAAAGGAGCCACGGTTCCTTCAACAACAGTATTTGCTCTGGCCAATGGGCTTCAGGGTTATAAGGAAGACACTTTTTTGGGGGGTGGGGTGGGGGGAGGCTTTCTGTAGAGTTATTCAAATAAGCCTGTTTCCTCTCCCAGAGAGAAGACAGAGTGGTAGGAGGGGGTGGTAAAGGGGGGCGGGGTGGTGGGGAGCAGCTGTGCCAGCTGAGAGCTCAGATGCATCAGACCGGGGGTGGGGGTCCCGAGGCCACTGACCCTGGCAGAGTGACTAGGGGGGTTGGCCAGTTGGTTGTAAGCAGCCTATTCCAGGGAAGGGCAGGAACCAGGAGAAAGGGAATGTGTTTCGTTCTGTTGGTCAGCCGAAAAAGCGAGAGCGCTAGAAACAGAGACGAGTGTTTGAGAGAGGAGCTGAAGTTAGGGAACGGGAAAAGGGTCCACTGAAGTCAGGAAGCTGTGACCCAGCGAGTAACATCGGAGAGCTGGCGGCTTGCTCGCCCAGTGTTTGTGGCGGAACACATTGGCCTTCTCTTAGCAGAGAGAAGTGCACGGTCAGGCAAGGCTGCCACAAAGGGCTTCCAAGGGGTGGCGAAGAGGAAGAGAGAAGTTACTCACAATAGAAGCAGAGATCTTCGGGGGGGGGGGGTGCGGGATGTGCCATCGAGGAAGCATTTCCAGAGAAGGGCATTTTGGAGTGCCTTTGATGATGTCAAGGGTCAAGACTGAACTTTGGGATTAGGTTGCAGAAGTAGGAAGGCGGGGAGAGTCGAGGTGTCTTAGGGGCTGTCGGAACACTATGGAGGTTGTTGGAATAGCTGTGGAGACACGAAGGCCGAAGTTGGTGAATCTGAAGGCAGAGTTTTCCGTTCATTCATTCAACAAATATTTATTGAGCACCTACTATGTGTCAGGCTCTCTTCGAAGTCTTTCTGCAGAGGTGGATGCAGGTGTCCATTGGGTTGTTGATAGATGAAGATGGGAAGAAGAGGGTCGTAGGACAGGAACAGGTGAGGACCCGGGAGGAAGAGGAGGGGTGGGGTTAGAGGGTAGAACTAGAATGGCCCAAGAGGACAGGGCAAGAAGCCAGGAGGACGATAACATTGACCTTGAGGGCCCTAGGGGTTTGGTGGACTTGGGCTGGACAGGGGGGTGGGAAGGGGGTGGAGGGAGAGCAGGCTCTCTGTTTTAGAAGAGTTGTAAGAGGGGAGGCCGTGTCTGAGAAAAGTGACTTTGGGTGAGGTGAAAACCTGGCAACAGGGAGCCAGGCGCCTTGTACAGCTTCCTCCATCAGATCCTGCCCACCTTCCCTCTCACCTGGGGTCTCTAAGGCGGGGGGGTGGGGGGAGTGGGGGAGGCCAAGGGGCAAAGAGAAGGGCAACGCCTCTCCTCAGACATCAGACAGCAGCCTTGGGGTGCTCTTCTTGGTCACTTCAGCTCCAGATTTGGACCTTCATCCAAGTATATAAAAGTGGGGAGAGATGAGAAGGGTTGAAAGGAGCCATAAGAATGGATCGTAGTGGGAGGAATGTGAGGGCTTCGGTCAGGACGAGCCAGACAAGGTGTTGACAGATGGTAGGACGGACCTGTTCCTGAGAGAAGGAGAGAGTTAGCCACCGAGGATCCCGCATGGAGGGGCGGCGAGGCTCCGAGGGAAGGGCCATCCAAAGAGAAGAGCAGGTTCCTTCGTCTGGCCCGGAAGTCCCTCGGATGGCTTCTTCCTGGCCTTCAGGTGACTGGAAGTGCAGGGCAGGGATAGGTCTAGGGACAAAGGCTGGAAGGGAGGGAAGCGGGGATGGGCCTGAGGTTCTATCCGAGGGCCTCAACTCAAAGAGGCTGTCTCTCCTCCCACCTGTACACCTGCCCCCCTTCCATTATGCTGCCTTTCTGAGGGAGCTCCACGCCCCGGGTTGCCTACTCTCTGTCCCATGTCCTGTGGTCCTGATGCTGCTACTGTTTGGCTGGAGAGCCCCCTGGTCTTCGTTCCGTCTGCATGGGCAATGGGTATGGGGGAAGGCGCCACGTGCCCGCCAACAGACAGCCTGCTATTGATTGGTAGCTCCCTCCCACTCCCAGGAGCATGACAAGGCCAAATGATCCTGGGACCTTTGACACCCCCCCCCACTCCCTAGAAGGTGGGCCACTTTCCTTCTGATTCTGGAATGGCTGGAATGGCAGGGACCCACTTTGAGAGAAAGAAGTCCTTCTCCCTGGGCCTCAAAACAAAAACAAAAAAACAAAAAAGTCGAAGGAGCTGCCCGGAGGCAGCGCTGGTCCTGGGTTAGAGACCTCCTGGGCACCTGCACTCACAGGTGGTCCCTGCAGTGCTCTTCTCCTGGCTCCTGGCTCAGCAGCTGCTGCTTCTGGGGAAGGAACACAAAGGCCGCTGAGATCAACTTGGGTGGGAAGCAGGGGAGGGAAGGCAGGCAGGCAGGAATTGGGGAGCCAGGGACCCAGAGGCCCTGGAGGTGGGGCACTGTTTGGCACTTGGGTGAAGGAGGGGACAGGTAAAGAGACTGCAATGCTTTAGGAGAAAATCTTTCAGTCTGCGGGGAGCCTACCTGTGAATAACAGGTTGGAATGGGACAGAACAACGGGAGGGGGCCCCGAAGCTTGAACCCCTTCTGAAAAGGGCCCTAGATGGAAGAATAGGGAAACATAGTCCTAGAGATGGGTCAGGCAGGCAGAGGAGAATATGCACGCCCCCATCCTTACAGGGAAACCCCCCCACCCCCAATAGAGGCTTCTCTGGGGGAGGAAGAAGAGAGAGTATGGGTAAGGCAGGCCCGCATATAGTTTTAATCTGGCCGCTTGTGTCCACACTGACGGAATCTGTGCATTGGCGAGGTGGAGAATCTTCCCAGACAACACCGGTGGTTTCTCCCAAGGCCCACAGGCCCAGGGCTGGCCATGAACTGGGCATGTCAACTCACTGAGGTGTGGTCCCTCTTCTGCTTCCTTGCCTGACCCCTCCCCACACCAGACTTGTGGCCTTGGTCGGGGCTGATCTCTGCTTTTTGCTGAGAACCCTCATGGTGATGGTTGCTTGGAAATCACTCTGGTTTCTCAGAGCCCCCCCCCCCACCTTTTCCTCTGCCTTTCATCCCCCCTACACAGTAAGAGCTCACGGAGGACGGTTGTGTGCTTGCCGAGGACTGGCAAGATACAGACTCCCTGGGCTGGGCTTTGTACCAAGGACAGAGCCCCAGGTTTGTGGCCCCGGGGAAAGGGGGGACTTGTCCCCTCTGAGGCTGAGGGCACGGGGAGGCCTCCCTCAAGTGTCCCCTTCACAAGCGGCTCTGGTCTTCTCCTGATTCTCAACATGAGCTCAGCTGCTCCTTCCAATTCCTTTCAAGCGAGGAAAATCTGGGAGAAATGACCTGATGCTCACTGCCCCCTGGGGGTGGAGGGGGGGTGTCTCGGCCCCGAGATTGTAAGATTGCCTGGACTGATTGATGATCTCTGCCGATACAAGTTGGGGGATGGGCCTCTCAGCTGAGCTCAGATATCTTCTTTCTAGAAACTCTTGAGCATCCTGCCTGCCTGGTCTGGCCTAGCCAAAGACCCGGGGCATCTGTCTTGAGGCAGAGGGAGCAGACCTGCAGGGGGCTCTCCGGTGTGGACACCAGGGTCCTTCCGGCATTGCCCCCACTTGGCCTCCGGTGGGTGCTCATGCCTTTGGGTGGGGCTTGCGTTTACTTCAGACCTACACTGGGGGCCCCTGCTTCTCACCCACCCTTGTCTTACACAGCTGTGCATCTCAAAGTCCACCGCTGTCTTTGACTTGTCCGCTCCCCATACTGTGGCTTTTGCACGTCCTCACCCCGTTTTGGGGGGAATTGCCGACCGAGAGTCGGGGAGCACCTATTCTCTTGTGCCTCCCTTCCCCGCCTCCCACCAGCTGACTCGTGGTCTTCCTATGTTCAGAAATGTCGACGGTCAGCTCTACTTTTGAGTTTTGCTTTTCGGGGTCCATTTCTCAGATCCACACAAGTTCACACATCTTTCTGTCTCCCACCTCTTCTCCCTTAAAACCCAGGCCCCG